>NC_056741.1:1536026288-1536388788 GCF_019279795.1 Protopterus annectens | reverse complement strand
TGAGGTACATGCCAAAGGGGACATTGTACTGAATATTTGGCCTTATAAGGGAAAAATATAGGTATGTTATGACCTCTTTGTCCCTGAATGACATACCCTTACTTATGGTGTGTCATGTAGAAAGCTTTCAGTATAATGGAAGCAACATGGTGGTCAAAAGTTAGGTTGCTATCAACCTGGGTGCCCAAATCCCTCACTACTGATTGCATACTTAGGACATTATTATTAATGTGATAATATGTGGAGACATCACTCTCCCCAAAGGGAATGATGATGCACTTTTTGGCATTTAGCTTGTAGCCATGTTTCCAGAACCAGTCATTTTTAGGGTGAGGCCCTCTTGGACGACCTTCACAACACTTGGGGATTTGATGACCGTGCCCAGCTTGCAGTCATCTGCAAACCTAGTCAGCCATAGCCTACTGGTTTTGGCCTGCACCTTAGAAAAGTATATCTCAACTAACAGAGGCCCAGGACTGATGTCTTGGGGTACAAATAACCACCCCTGGCAAGTCTCAAACCCAGGACCCTGTCAACTACAGCATAGTGCATTAGCCCACTGGGCCACTCAGCTTTCGCTTTGTGAAGTCCAAAGACCCACAACTCCATCAACCAACCCACCCCCTCTTCAACCCCCTTCCACCCTCTGGCATCCCAGACTTGAGTATTTCAAAGGTATCAGAAATATATGCTATTACTCTATATTAATATATATATATATATATATATATATATATATATATATATATATATATATATATATGTATATATATATATAACATGAGAGAGAGAGAGAGATAGAAAGAGATATTTATTAACTTATGTTTTTGGCAAGTTAAGCACTCTACACACACTATCATCGTTGGGAGATGCTGCAAACAGTAGTAAAAGTACTCTACACACACACACACACACACACACACACACACACACACACACACACACACACACACACACTATCATCTTTGGGAGGTGCTGCAAACGATACTAAAAGTACTCTACACACACTCCACCATCTTTAGAAGGTGTTACAGACAATACTAAAAGTACTCTACACACACTCCACCATCTTTAGGAGATGTTACAGACAATACTAAAAGTACTCTACACACATTCCACCATCTTTGGGAGGTGCGGCAAACAATACTAAAACTCCACCATCTTTGGGAGATGCTGCAGACAATACAAAAAGTACTCTACACACACTCCACCATCTTTGGGAGATGCTCCAGGCAATATAAAGCAGACCATGGTACTTTTAAGCAAGTTCAACTGAAACATTAAAATCTTCTGGATTGTCACAGTTCCTAGCTCCTGCATCTATGCTTAATTTGCTATGATTCTAGGAAGTCAGAACAACTGAGTGACTGGAGATGGGCTTCATGGTTGTTGGGAGATGGGGTACCACAAACTACATGGAAATTTTGTAAACTCTATTATACATCCTCAGATCATAGCACCTCTTCTTTCCTTCATGGGTTTCTAACCACCTCCTGCACCTGTTCTGAACTGTTTGGGGCTCCTTATCCAATTAGGTCTCATGCAGTGAATGTATTTCCACAAAACCACATAAAACTGTTGAACTTCCTCAAAGTTCAGTATAAACTCAGGTCTCTCTACAGCAATAGCATTGTTCACACACCACCACACTTTCAACCCACAACTATTTCTCAATGTTTATTTTTGTATTTACTTATTTGCTAAAATGTGTAAGTGGACTTCAAGCTTTAGCTCAGGCAACAAGGCAAAAAACTGCAAGAGGGATTATTTACAGTACCCATTAAACAGCATGTTTTAGCAGGATGGATGAAATCAGAATGCCCTAAGGAAACCTACATACATATATGGGGAAACCATGTAAAACCCACACATTTTGCTCAACTTCCTGCAATGCACTGTCTGCAAACTCCTTCCCAATCCAGACCGAACATTTTCTACTTTGGATTTCTTCTCTTCTAACCCCCTCCCCAAATGTGTATGTGAATCTGAAACAACAGTGTTTCTGCAGTAACTTAAGGAGTCAAACTGTTTCTGTTTTAGCCAAGTGTAATCATTTTTCTATACACCTCTGCTGCCCACCATTTAAGATACATAACTTGTGTTTCACGTCTTTCAGATTATTTTTCTCCTATGTATCACTGTACCAAGTTCTTCTCTGTGATACTGTTTAAACATTTTGTCTTAAGGCTTGGTGATTAGAAGTTACCTCACATCACAGTATCTGATCATTTTTTTTTTTTTCTGTTTACCACTGTTTTTTTTTCATATTGCCTAAGTTTGGCTATTCCAGTTATTTCTTCATAACTATATCCATTAAGAACCAATTGTATACCCCATGTTAGCAAGATAACCAAAGGAAAACAGTACCACTCTCAACCTTTATATTAAATATGGTCTTACTATATTCTGCAACAGTAGCTGCAGTGAAACTAAACCAGATGATTAATCTGACCTCAGTTTTTTTGGCTAAAATCCCTGTTGAGCACTAAGTAACCACTATGGGAAAATGGTCATCTAACAATGAGTTGTATAAGTGTTGTGAAACTGCAGTATTAATACTTTTTACTAGCCACTAATGCATGACAGAAAGCTACTGAAAAACGAGGCTTCAAGGAAGGACATGCTGTACAGTTTGCTGTAGTGTCTCAAACAGGTCTTGTTGGCCACTTAAGGCATAATGACTATGCCACTGCCCAGTGCAGGGCCCCCTGGGGAGTGGGGCACTATTCAGCCAAATAGGTCCAACTGGACTAAGGCAAGCCTTAGCTGCACTAGTGACAGCTACTTCCAGAATGAAGCAGCACTGTGAAAGCTAGAACCAGAATAACTCTCTTAAGGGTTAAATCACTCGTTACTATAGTTACTTAGCTTTCCAAGGAAAAACAAGGAGTAGATAGCATGAATGAGGCCCATACTGCATATAAAGTAAAGGTATAGACTGACTAACCTATGCTTTTCATGTGATCTAAACTTTTGAGAAACTGCATGATTTTTATGCCGTTGCACAAAACAAATACATGAAAACTTGTTTTAAAGGTCCATTATAATGCTGTACAAGTCATACTTTTCTTATGACCCATCCTAACAGTAATTTCCTGTGCAGTATGGCCCATTCCTTAATTATTATTCCTAGTACTGGAGGATACTAGGATTGTGAAGAAAGTTCCATTCCAACTGCCTCTTAAGAATTAAAGTAGAAGTATGATTCCCCTACAACCCCAGACAAATTGCAATAGCAGCACAAATTCTGTAATATTTACTTCCCATACCAGTGTGACCTAGTCCAGACATTAACACCACTGTGTCCCAAGCAAATGCAATAAAGTCCCTATTGTACAGGTGTGGCATCTTCACCTGAGTGACTGCTCATATCATGTTTTGAGTTATGTTTAACTTCCAAACAAGAAATATAAATAAATGTGAAACGAAACAAAAAAGTTCTTTCCAAGTGGCTTTGATCTAGTAGCAGTTTTTCTATTTGTATGCCTCCGCTCCTGGTGCTGAACTGCCTGTTAAATAAACACATTATGACTTATATTGTTCCACCTTTTCCATCTACTGCCCCAATTAATAGGCTGCTCTCTTTCTGAGTGTTGCCTGAGGCTCATACCTTAGGTAAAACATAAGGATGAGTACATATTTGTTTCTACTGATAAAAAAACTGAGAAGGGAGCAGCCAACAACCACTGAATTTAGAACCACTACAATTTATTTTTTTAATATAACATACTTTGCAATTTTTTACATCCCCACAAGCTAGCACATAATGTGGCTGCCCCTCACATGGTCATGGGTCCTCCACGAGTTGTGGGCCCTGCGTGGTCACCCTCATGACACCAATTATAATCTGACACTGGATCAAAGAGATTCATGGAATGGAGTACCAGAACAGGTGGTGGAAAGGTTATCTTCAGATGCATTCAAAAGGAGGAATAGGACAAGTGAAAAAGGGTGAGGAAGAATTTTATAGGTATATAAAGTGCAAGCTACCCTGCTGGGAAACAAATAAAATGTGATTCAGGGTAATCATAATGACATCTAAAGAAGCCTGTAGGCTTTACTAATAAAAGTCAGCCCCTTCAGTGTACTGTGGTGGATACAAGTATGAGAAACAGTCTAATAAACTGTGTATGCTCTCAGTAAGCCTAATATGCAAAACATTAAAATCAAATCGAGCCAATTAGATGGTCAGTGTGGCATAGGGACACAGTAAATAAATGTAGGCAATTGTTTATACAAGTACTTTACACTAGGCCATTTTATGTGGCTAACAGCCAACATATTAAAAAAGTTAGTGCAAGTTGCAAACTTGCACTTACCGGATTTATGGAAAGAAACTCCATAACTCTTTAAAATTTTAGCTGAAAGAATCACTGATTGGAGCTGATTTAATTCTATGTCCTCAATAAATAGTGTGAACTGCAGAATTTCCATGTCTGAACCATTATGGTTAAATTTTCACATGACTATGATAGCACTGCAATTAGAGTTCCCTTTCTTAATTACCGTTTACATTTTTTCCCCATATAATGTCCCAGGGTCCTGTTATTAACAACACCATACTTTCCTGAGTTACTCTGCTTTTTTTAATCTATATGCTGAATATAATCACAAGAAGCAATAGGGCTAGATAAATCAAACACAGGAAGCAAAGTTGCTGGCAGGAATATTAACTATATAAAATGTGCACATGATAATATTTTGTTGGCTGAAAGGGAGGAAGAGATAAGAGCCCAATAAAAAAGTTAAAGTAGAAAGCATAAAAACAAAAAATTGCCATCCATACCTCTCAGTCATCACAATTATGACATCCATACTTCTCAATCATCCAGAATTTTGAGAATCTGTAGAATTTTACCTCATATTCTTAGTCTGTTCTGCATAAAATATCTATTTTTCCTGGCAAATCACTGAAAATTGTAGTCACTAAATAATGATGGACAAGTTACTTTCAGACTTCACATTCTTCAGAAAATGCAAGCTAATGCAGAACCTGTCATTGTAGCAACTTTCTAAGTTGACAAGATTAATGTCCTTATATTTGGGCTTTTGTGTCAGATTGTTGTACCAAGAGGTTGATAGGTATGATGTCATCTAGCCCTATTAGCTCTTTGGAGAAATATAGGGAAGTAGTGGCAGATTCAGGTTTTATTTACTTGGGCTCAAAGATCTATGAAGACTGTGACATAAGCCATTAAGAGACATTTGCTTCTTGGAAAAAAAAGTCTGCCAAATCTGTACAATTTTTTAAAAAGCAATGATATTCCATTTTCAAGAAATATAGTCAAAGTGATGGTTTTCTAAGTAATAACGTATGCATGACAGTTGGAATATAAGCAAAACTGTACCCTGGAAAATTCTCACTTTTGATCTGTGACATTGAATGACTGTTAAAAATTTCACAGACTGCAAGACAATCATATCAATTAAGGAAATAAACACAAACTGTTCACCGGAAGGTGCGATAGTGAAAGAAACTCAGTCACTTAGGGTAATTAATACAAATACATGATTCACAAGAGAATATAAAGATGCAGGAAAAGATCAAATGCAAAATAAGAGGATGGTAGCAGAGACTAGAAATAAGACAGACAGCAATACAAAAGAAATGTGTATGAATGAACAAGAACATAAACAGTTATTGAAAGACAGGCCTGGTGTGCTAAAGGTCTTGAGGTGATGAATATCTGAGCTTGACTAAATGACTGAACCACACCAGCAACACTCTTGCTCAGTTTTTCCCCTCATTGGAGCCCTCCCTCATTTTTTTTTACAATCTCCTGCCTTTGTTCTTGAGGTGATGAATATCTGAGCTTGACTAAGTGACTGAACCACACTAGCAACACTCTTGCTTAGTCCCCACCCCCCCTCATTGTGGGCACTCCCTCTCTTATTTATTTTTTTTTTACCATATCCTGTCTTCAGCTAACCGCCTGTTGTAATACTCCCTCTAGTCCTAATTTGCATACTGCAACCTCTGTTTAAGAGTATCACCACCCTGGTTAACCTTTACAACCCAGATTTTTGCACATCTAATTTTTATAGAGTAAAAAGTAACCTTTCTTCGCTAGTTATCTCCTTTCTGTTCCAGACATCTCCCAAGTCCCCTTCCTTCTTCATTTTCTTGATTATCTTGCTATTGTAGCGTATTCCTATTTACACTTTTAGACTCTTGCAGCAGAACAAACTCTGAGAAGACTACAGATTCCCCCACTTCTTTAGTAAATCCTGTTTGATTCTATAATGCATCTTATCACAAAGAAGTCGGTTTTTAATATGTTAGCAGATTGCAGTTCTTAGGATGTTATTCATTTGGCTATTTTTACACATTATTCCACATTCACTGTTGGCAAGTGTAACACAAAGTTAAACGAAGGCATGACAGCATTATTCTGACATAAGGATAAAGCTGGAAGCCAATGCAGTTTATATACACATCAGAAGCGGGCTCTCATTATGAGCTCTGATTTAATACAAACGAAACTGTGTTTAAGAATAAGAGATGCTAATCTAATCTGTTACACTGAACAACAATTTCAGTTGCCAGGTCTGAATGACAGCTACAGTATAAAGCCAAATTGTATTAAAGCAAAAGAAATGAGTAGCCAACAGCTGTTTATTTTAATTGATTCAGCATGTGTTATGCCATTAAATTCTACACCACTGTTATTTTTGACCACTTTATAACAATTACTTATAGTATTTAATGCCTCTGTTATGACCTGAAGAGCCACCTATGAAATAAAAGTTTCACGTATGGATACAGAAATTAATAAATATGCCTTGTTTTTATTTCCTGAACCTAGCTATAGCTTAATTTGTAAATGTTCATGGGTTACCACATCTAACATGCAAGAAGGCAGAACAAACTATTACATTGTCAAGTGAAACTGGCAAATGCCATTTTTAAAAAACAAGTCAGAAATAATGCAGTACCGAAGCTGTAAGAGCTTATAAAATTATGTTGCAAAGAGTATAGCTCATCAAGTAAATAAGACTCATTGGAGAGAGGGGTTACTAACTTAACATATCCCCAGTCTATGGAATACGTTACAGTACAGGTCAAAGTATGACTCTGACTACCTTTAAGGCTAGGGCCAGGATTGTCATGTACCACCCCGCTTAATTTGGGAGTTAAGCAGTATTAAGTACTTGAAAAGGGAGGCAAGAACTTTTGTGGCTACTTAAAGGTGTATATGCTAGGTGTCTTATTGTCCTTGTGACTACTTGTCTAGTATCGTTACTGTACCTGCAGTTGCAACTTGATAAGGAAAATCAACTGTATGTCAAAGGACTCTACCGGGTAAGTCCTTTTAAAGTGGTAGTGTCTTCCAAACTATGCCTCTGAGTGCAAGACACTGACCATGAGGTCATGTGAAGAATGGAAACATGAAGACCTTGGCTGTAGCTTTATGTGTTGGCCAGGAACAGAACAGCAGACTGAAGATTTAGGGAGAACATAAAGTAGATACCCACTAATACAAAGTACACCACAAGCATCCGTGCACTGCTGGAAATGGCCATAAATGTCATTGAGGCATGTCACACTGACTCTGCAAGACCATTCTTGTTTCTAGTTACTAAAGATATATGCTCTAAATGGCTAGGTTTCACCATGTCAGAGAAGACAATGGCAATGTTACAGGAAAATGTTTGCAAGAAATGATATACTAACAGTAGATTTGGTGCAATAACAGTCCAGAGTTGCACATTTTGCACATAAGGGATTAAACATTCCAGCAAAGCAAAATTATACTAACCAATTCTGTGTTCTACCTACAGCTGCAAATGGGCTAGTTCAAATATTGTAATAACAATTAGGGAAAGCTGTTAAAACCACAAGGCCTGCCCCCATCCAGAAGCTACTACAGCACATAGCAATATTTTTATTTTTGATACTGAAATGCAATACACAATCATTAACACAATGTCAGTCCTGCTGCTCTGAAACTTGAACTTGAGGTCATATGTTCAAAGGTTAATAGGGAAAAAAACTACAAAATGAGATTTTAGAATCTGAATAATAGTTCATATATATTTTCTCCTGGCCAACGTGTTCTGGTCAGCCAGAATTGTTTGAGAAATTCTAGTGATCAACAATCATTTGTTGGGGCACTACTGACAGAATGGCCAGCTTTTCCATGGAAGGTTGAATTGCCTGTGTACCAAGGATTTCCACTTTCCTCATGATGTTGCATCCAAAGACTTGGGACACATAAGCAGCAGGTAGTATGGCAATTCAAACCTTTGCTACATGGGATGAGAGGGCTTTGCACATCTACAAAACTGTGTGTTTCTGTGTGTGTGTGTGTGTGTGTGTGTGTGTGTGTGTGTGTGTGTGTGTGTGTGTGTGTGTGTGTGTGTGTGTCTGTGCATGTGTGTGTGTGTGTGTGTGTGTGTGTGTGTGTGTGTGTGTGTGTGTGTGTGTGTGTGTGTGTGTGTTTGAATGATGTTCATATTCAAGTGGTTTATCGGTCTGTTTATCCATCTAGACTTTTGTTATCAAGGTTAGTTCCACTGGGCTAGTGGGCTCTTTCCAGGGGAAACTCAAGGTGGCATTTATACTTTTGGATGAAATTTGTCCAGAGTATTGAGGAACCTCCCTACACTTTTTGATAGGTGCAGTGGGATCGTTTACATCCACATGAGCTACCACCAACTCAAGCAGATGGAACCTCTGTGTAACATTTCATTCAAAGTGCAAAACACTTAGCATTAGCAGTACCCCCTGCCCCCCCCCCAAGCTGCACTGCAGTGTCTGTCAGCAATTCATGTACCTTGTGTGGGACAATAATCATACCCCTCAACTGTCTAGATTTTTGCAGAATGCCCAGATTTTTGCCTCATATTTTTGGTCTGTTCCTTAAAAAACTTTTGTTTTTCTGGCAAATCACTGCAATGATAGGAGATAAGTCGTCAAATAATGGCATACATTTGAGTTTTTCAGACTTCAAATTCTTCAGAAAAATGTATGTTAACACAAACCCTGTTACTCTAGCAACTTTTTAAGAGCAATATATAAGATCTGTGGCTATTTTTGGGCCTTTGTCCCCACATTTTGTCAGACTGTGCCCAGAGTTCTTGCACTAAGAGGTTGAGAGGTATAGGGGGACTAGAACTCACATCTTTCTGCACCAAAAGTGAGTGCACTACCTCATTGTACCACAAACACTGTGTTGTAGTTTGCTTGTGGTCACATTTGCATGAGATCCTTAAGTGAGTTGAATATTTGTCAGGCAACCCACATATTGACTCATTACAGACTTTATAAGTAGCAGCCTGGAAAAACTGTGCCATGAACAGGGCCTCTAATGTTTACAGAGGATGTGGAAGGCAATACACAGAGAAGATCTGCAGAAGAAATTCATAGTGCCTATTTTCAAAAAGATTAATGCTTATACAAGATGATTGCACTTTAGAGACAGAATAGGTGACTAGGTATGCACCGCTAGAAACACGTGTGCCTAGATTTGTACCCACAATTTGGACAGAAAAACTTGTGCAAATCATTATTAGTCTAAGTTATTGACTTTTTACATTTTCATGGTGTGAACGTAGAGGTGGCCCGAGTTACTATAAATCACAATATCTGCCTCAGTAAAGCAGAGCCTTAGACACAGGAACTAAATATATCAAAGGTCTGAGCTCCAAAGTTCACTTTATTGGCCAATGACCAAATGCCCAATTTTCTATCATATAGAAACCTGCCATGCTACATAGCCATCCTGAAATCCATTTAAGGATGACCAATGACCAGACCCATGCTGCAAGGAGGACAGACGTATAGGTTGTACCAAAACAGCTGAATGTTAAAGTCAGTGCCTTAATTGCAACAAAAGCACAAGATCACGACATTAAATGGAGAATTAAGAGAGAATTAAATAATTTACATTTAATAACATATACGGCTATAGTACATGACAATTTCTATTATTGTAAACTATAAGGGGCACATGTCTAGTGAACTCAGTTAACAAATGCGTCAAATATAAATAAAATCATCATGCTAAATAAATAACAAGTTTGCAAAGATGCAGCAGTCTATGTTTCCTGGGTTATGAAGAAGTTCTAATTGGAAATTTAGTAATTGCTGAATATACAGATGCTCTAAAAGGAAAAATGTAAGAGCAGTTTGCATATTAGCTATGGAAATTGTTGTCTATCACCAATGGAGATCCATTCCTGCCCTGAAATGGCCCCTTAAGGACACACACATTGCACTAAGCTTGGGGAGCTGTACACAAACTCGAGAATTAAGAATGGGATTAACAAATGCTGATACGGAATTAGGAGAATTATTTCATGAATTATTCAGTCTCTGCTTAGAGCTTACTATTAATATAATATTTGTTTAGTTAAGCTATTGTATCATTGCTTACTTATTGCACAATGTTAAAATTCTTAATAAATGATGCAAGAAACAATCATCATGGAAAGGTGCAGCAGAGATGTTTATCTTCAGTAAATCAGAGAAAACAAATGTATGTTTGTACAACCTTTACTCAGTTGCCTTCAAACTATCAAATACAGATTTTATACACCTGATAAAGGACAAACAGTTCATGCAACTTAGGTTTTGGTTTCTATAAATGAGGGTCAGAGACACTTGTTTTTAGACTGAAAATATATTTAAAGCATTTCAAAAATATTTTCTCACTGATATTGTTTTTCTAGCTTCAATTGGTTAGCACAAAGTCTGAAATCAAAAGTGGAGTAAAATTCAGTACATTAGACTTTGCTTTGTATATTTTCTGTGTGTTTGGTCTTTGTTTTTTAGTAAAGATGTATTAAAAACAATTTTCCTGTTACCAGGATTGACAAAGCATTGAGCTATTAAATAACTTAAACCCGCATTCATGCACACAGAAGTTGTGATAATCAGTCTTTCTAGCACACTGTCATGGCTCTTAATTTATGTTCAACTTGTTTACACCTTCCATTTTAGTTCCACTTTACTAACATGTACACTTACCCCCAGATTCTCTATACCTTGCATGGGGTGCAAGATCAGTGCAGGAGCTCTCGCACACAATATGTCTGCCGTGCGATACAGGAACAGCCTGCAAGGGCGTGCATGAGTGCTCCTGCACTAATCCTGCACAGACTAAGCTCCTGTATGCAAATCACCCCATTTGCAGGAGACATCTATGCAAATTAGGTGATTTTGCATTCCAGGAAGCTTGCAACCAGCCATGCAGGACTAGTGCAATCTGTAGAAATGTACTCGGTTAGTAACCAAGTACATTTCTGCAAATTCCAAAACGGAGCTGTGACAGCTCCAAATAAAGACTGCATATCATGTAGTAAGCATGCCAATGGCCAAGTATAAGGCCATTGGCATTGCAAACAGTGAAAAAAATACAAAAATCAACTTTTATTTTTTTTTAGCCGATCTCGGCTGTTTAAGCGTAGGGCAGCGGCGCACAAACGGAATCGGGAGAAAATAACAAAATAAACCTAAATTAAGCATTCTAACTAAAATCAGTATTCTGCCATGCAAGTCAATGGCAGGCAGAAGACAACATGTCCATTGAGTAGTGGTTGCTAAGGGGGAGGCTCAGTGTGAGACATGTAACTATGCTTTAGCAGGCAATCCTATGCAAATTAGGGGAATGATAGTGAATCAGAGTTTTCCCTAGCATGTGAGTCAGGTCCCAACAGTGTAAGAGTAGGAATAGCTTGGTGCAAGCCTAGGAGTTAGCTGAAATCATGGGGGGGGGTGTCAGGCATACTGTAAGCAGATTGGGGCCTTGTGGCTCGGGTTTGCTCATAGCTTAGCACAGCTAAGCTAGAAGTGTGTCTAATCCTGCCTAGCACTCTTTACATTGCCTAAGCGAGTGTGCACCTGTTTTTAAAGGAAGAAAAAAAAAAGTTAAACCAGGAAATAGCACCACTGTACACATTTTAGCACTCTGTTTGCGCGATGCACCCCCAGGCTTAAACAGGAAAGCAATGGGAAGGGAAAACAGCAGTAGGAAGGTAATCAAGGAGAACTAGCATAGCTGGCAGGTGAAATGTATCAGAATCACCCAATTACACAGGCAGCAGACCAGCCCAGAACACTACTATAAACTATACAAACACCTTCCCTTCTGATTTTTCCCACACTCTACACCACCGGTGTAAACAAGCGGGGAACTTTTAACAAACAAACCTACAAAATGAGAGGGGCTGCAGCAGGCAACATAGAACAACATGTGCATGAGGTTGAGGGTGGTGAGGATGTAAATGCTGCTGATCAACCCACAGTGAGGAGACGGAGAAGAGTGTGCAGACCCAGGGTAACCTAAAAGGGGCTACATGAGCTGGAGATAGTGGAGCACTATAGGGTGGACAGAGACCTCCTACAGCAAATTGTTGATCTGTGCCAGCCACACCTGACACACCAAACTGACCGAGGGGAACCCATCCCATTGGATACCAAGGTATATGTAGGCCTAGGAATACTAGACACAGGTACCTCCCAAAGCTCAACTGGAGATATCATGGGAATCTCACAGGCATTGGCAACCAGAGTATTCCACCAATTCCTGGATGCCATGTCAGCACATGCCAGTGAGCACATATATTTCCTCAACATCCATGAGGTGTTGGCCAGCAATATGTGTCTCTTCCACCAAATAGCAGAATACCCTGACATAATGGATGCTATAGACTGCATGCATATATGCATCAAAGCACCACCTGGTGATCAGGGTAGGGTCTACATCAACTGCAGGGGCATCCCATCCATCAACTTCCAGGTTGTCTGTGATGCCCAGGGCATTATAATGAATGCATGCACTGACTGCCTTGCAAGCTATCTTGATTCCCACATATGGCATCTGATGCAGCTGTACCAGAGATTTGCCAATGGGGACATTCCCTATGGTCACCTAGTGGGGGTCACTGGTTACACACTGGAGCCGTGGCTGATGGCACCTATCAGAAATGCACACACACCTGAACAAGAATGCCATAATGAGACACAAGTACAGGCCAGACTTATAATAGAGCATGTGTTTGGGATGCTCAGGTCACAGTTCTAGTGTCTGGACACATCCGGTGGAGCCTTGCAGTACTCACCAGCTACATGTACCCAAATTGTTATGGTATGTACCATGTTACACAATATGATCCTGCGGAAACAGCTGCAGCAAGAACAGTATGGGGCAGGGCCACACAGCCACCCACCAATGCCAAGACCTGCACAGGCACAGAGTGACTTGGAGGTGGAACAACCTGAGCCTGCCCCAGTAGGCAGATGGAGGCATGCCCAGTATGCCGAGGCTGTGGAAAAGAGACATTGCATAGCACATACACTGACACAGTAGGGACCCAGGGAATGTCACCTCTCTCTGACTCTCACATACAGTAAAAGGGATGCCAAACATGACACTACCCGTGCTTAACCATGTACAGGGAGTGTACTATGTGCATCTGACATAGGCAGCCCTCCAGCACCATCCACAATTCTGGCATTCCCTAAAGGTAAGTCAATCAACCTACCAATTGCCAAATGGAGTAGAATGTGTTGTTATCTGTATCTATGGTATGGATGTGAGCATGCAAGGGAATTGGGTGGCTGAATGTTATGGCAGCAGAAAGCAGACACCCATAGTGGCACCATGACATTTGTAACACATACTGGAGTCACCATAGTAGCCAGTATTACACAGGGTGACAAGACTCACTGCAGGAAATGTGCTGGGCAAGATGTATGTCAATATGACTAACGCATGCCAGTCAGGGCGGTTCACATACCCAACAACAGTCTCAGCCAGTAGGACAGGTTTAGTTCTGAAGGGTAGGAAGTCAGACACTAATATGTAGGGCAACCAAAGCTATGATCTGTAGTACACTAGTATGCCTCTAGTCAGCATCATAGGTAAGAATACAGAATGAAATGGAGTACCTGACATACAAGTACAGTCATAGAAAATGTGTACAAGTGTCAGGTGTGCCCCCCATCCTACGTAGTAATGTAATAACAGTCAGGTGTGCCCCCCCAATCCTGTGTAGAAATGTAGAAATAGACAGGTGGGCTCCCCGCATCCTACGTGGTAACATAATAACAGTCAGGTGTGACCCCCAATCCTGTGTAGAAATGTAGAAATAGACAGGTGTGCCCCCATCCTATGTAGTAATGTAATAACAGTCAGGTGTGACCCCCAATCCTGTGTAGAAATGTAGAAATAGACAGGTGTGCCCCCCTCCTACATAGTGATGTAATAACAGTCAGGTGTGCCCCCCAAATCCTGTGTAGAAATGTAGAAATAGTCAGGTGTGCCCCCCCAGCCTACGTAGAAATGTAGTAACAGTCAGGTGTGCCCCCCCAGTCCTGTCTAGAAATGTAGAAATAGTCAGGTGAGCCCCCCCCCCATCCTATGCAGAAATGTAGTAACAGTCAATGCCATATGCTCAATGGATATCCTGCAGAAACAGCATACTACCTGTTGGTGTACAACACAAAGGTCAGCACTGCAGTACAAACTACCTGGACTCGATCCACAAATTAAATATAGATGAGCATACTGGGTATGCTCTCACACACACAGAAATTAAGGCAATGTCAGTCAACAACATACTGAAAGGTCATACTTGACATGCTCACCCACTTAAACACATGAACGCCATGTCTGCAAACACCAGTGGACCAGACATATCTGGCAGTCGCAGTTGTTAGTGCAGACACTCGTCAGTATTCACCACTCATGCCTTTCATACACAGTGAATAGGAATACAGACATATATGAAAGGACAACACACTATAATAAGCCAAAGGTAGACATGCATAGATGTGTGGAAGAGGGTGACTATGAAAAGGAGCCATCCAGGCCTGTCCCACCCAGCACATAGCCAAAGGGCCCCAACCCCATGAGGTTCAGATGTCACTCACTGCAGATATTAGCCAACAGTATCTGTCAGCATTACAGACTATGTGGTTCACGTGCTAGCTGTGCAACATGACTGTACAAGGGAGTAGTCATCTAACAGCTCTATGCACATACCTGTGAAAAATGACCCTGTGTGTGCCTGCATGTGGCGTGTCAACCTCTAGGTGACTGGGCTATAGCCCATGCACACACAGTGCCCTCCCCATAGCCCTATTATGACATGCCTGTTGAGGTCATCCACTGTGAAATACACCTTTGGGAGAGTTGTAGCCCAGTGATCTCCATGGCACATGCCATAACTGCATACTGCTGTAGTGTGATACAATAGTTAGGTAGGAGTTCTAATCCCAGCCTTGTCAACTGTGTGTGTGTGTGTGTGTGTGTGTGTGTGTGTGTGTGTGTGTGTGTGTGTGTGTGTGTGTGTGTGTGTGTGTGTGTGTGACTCTTGTCTGTGTAGAGAGCAATGCTTTTTAGGGTAGTCACACTCCATACAATTTGTAGGCTTTTCTTTGGCAAGGCTACTGATGTCATCCACCTAGAAATACACATCTGGGAAGGTTGTAGCCCTGTAATCTCTGTAGTGCATGCCATGGCGGTGAACTGCTGTTGTGTGATACATTAGTTAGGAAAGAGTTCTAATCCCAGATTTGGCAAGTGTGTGTGTGTGTGTGTGTGTGTGTGTGAGCGTGCGCGCGCGTGTGTGTGTGTGTGTGTGTGTGTGTGTGTGTGTGTGTGTGTGTGTGTGTGTGTGTTTGTAACCCATATCCTGTGAGGAGGTGGTTATGAGTGTGTAACAACTGGACCCAATGTGGACTGGGTTTTGCAAATTTCTTTTATAGTGGCCCTAGTATATATCACAATGTCCATACTACAGGGATAACAGATGTGAAATAGTCGAGAGGCTAGGGTCCAGATCCATACCCATACATGTGACATCAAGGCCAGGCAAACAAAATTAGCAATCCTAGTATTAGCCAGAGAACACTCTCAACCCATGTCTCATGTACACACACACACACACACACACACACACACACACACACACACACACACACCCACACACACACACACACCCACACTTGCCTAGGAAACAGCCAATATGCTGGTAGTACACTGCATATTGCCCACTGATAGTAACTATGGAGTGAGTGCAGTGGCCTACAGAGGGCATGGCACCATGTCCATCTGTCCAATAGGCACGTACATGCGGACAGTGTACCTTCCTCATGTTCCCCACTGGACACCTGCAACACCTGTGGTGCCATCAAATGTGACCCACAAAGGACATACCATGCCTGGAAACATGTCATGTATGGACCGATGCCACTGACACCAGGGAATGCCATTAGCATACTATCAATGTAGGTGCAGGGTAAACCTGCTGTCCATTGCCAGTTCCCACCACATGAGGCCAGGAATGTCACATCTGATGATAATCTGTGTACACAACAAGAGCAGGACACCCCAGATACAGTTCCACATGTCACTGTACATGCATGTGCAAGGTGTGCACACCACAGACACTGTCCATGTCATGGACTAAGGAACACATACATGGCAAGCAATGCACAGCATTGCTCACATGCAGTAGTTACCCAGGTGACTGGATGGTGAATACAATACGCACCTGTGTGGGCAAATCCAGAATCTACACCCCAAGACACAACGCAGACCATTGTCATGTGGCCTGATGCCAAGGTGTACCCATCACCTAGGCTTGTATACCCGTCTGGCACAGTTGACCACTGCACACCTATGATGAATCAATGCACCCACACATGTCAGTACTGACACTGTGTGTGTGTGTGTGTGTGTGTGTGTGTGTGTGTGTGTGTGTTTTATGATCCATATGTTCACATTCACATTCACTGCAACCCCCCATGGCATAGTGAAGCATGCTGTCTGATGTCAGACACCTCCCCATACCCTTTGCCCATATAACCTCCGTATGACCCCTGTGGTGCATGTGATACCTGCACAGTAATGTGTTGTGGCAATCTAGTGATGGGTTGTTTTCCTGGCCCTGCCAAATGTGTCAATGTGTGTGCATCCTTATGAGAATGTGGCTGTGTTGACGCTGGCACCTGTTCATGCAGACAGGCACATGTACTACACCTAACGTATAGCTACCATATCCCTGTTACAGATGTCACTCACCATCACATATACGTTCTGAGGGCCCCACAATATGTAACCTATGTGGCGTATCAGTAAATGCATAGAAATGTGATAGCACTACATAGTTGGCAGGGGATTGATACCGTTTGCTGACAGGTGAGTGACACAAACATGCTTAGGTTTTACTCTCCCACCTCTCCCTGACTTGTCTTTGCCTCTGTCTGCCTCTCTCACTCCCTCTCTCGGGGATGTGGAGACCTATACCTGCTTTGCTTAGGCAGCAGCATGTGTATTTTAAGTGATACTCATGATCAGCTGATAGCCTCTGCACGAATTGCAGCCCTCCCCTAGCTGATTGCAGGTGGAACAGCTGTGGTAACATTCCCATAGTCAATTGCATGGAAATACACTCCAATATCTAGGAACATCATGTTGGTGTTGGGACTTTTCATTCACTGTAATCAGGAACTAGATCTGTTGTTTGGCAAACAGCATCTCAGATAGATTGGGGGATTTACATCTAACAACATACACTTGGAAGCAGGGCAATACACAGGAGGGGGATGTGCCTGACCTGACTACAGACTGTAAGTGCTGCTATACTGCATTTGGAGTAATGTTGGTTTAACAGTGTGTGTGTGTGGATATGGCTGTCCTACATGTTTTAATACCTGCCATGTCAGTTCTATGGATATGAGGAATCCCCATCTGTAGGGTCATCTGCAGACTGGGCAGTGTGTAGTGTCTTTGGTTACATGTGTTACCCACAGAGCATCTATCTGTGAACTGCAGAAGGTAGTGTGAGGATTGCAGACTGTAGATGGTGAAAGCCGTGACAGTTATTGACTTCATATCCCTCATAGGACATATGTTGCAACAAACTCTGTTACAACAGTAAATGTATGAGGTTATCACAGCAACATGTCAATATTGGCCCTGTGTATGCCACAACTCTGTCAACCTTTGTATATATGTCATGCATTAAGAGGTGCATATGTGCTGTACACCACAATTAGTGTCATCATATCTGATAACAAGCTAGTAAGATATCAGACTGCTACACGTTATGTACAGTAGGGGTTATATGTGATGACATAACCAAGATATTCTGTGGTTGTTTGTACAGTACTGAGGTCTGTGTACTTATGGTGAATGTTGACAGTATGTGTATTGTTAATATGTACTTTGGCCTGTGTACAGACCGTGGTAGATGTCATTGTTCTAGGTCCCATCCTATCTGATGTTACATGCTACTCCACTGTATGTTACTGTATTGGCTTACATGTTTGAAGGGCCATACACAGACATGTCCCATACCACAGACAGGCATCAGATCACACTGTGTAGCAGCCCAGTATATGTAGGGTTAGTCTGTGAGTGGCACATATGAGGATGGTGTTGAACAGGTAGTCCATATACTGTAATATTATGCTAGCTTACCATATGTGGCTGTGGCTGTGTTCACATTGATTGTGGTTATGCACTTTCACACAGGTGTCTCTTACCCTGTGCTGTGACATGCCTGTAGAGCCTGCTATATACATGTGCATTCCCCCATAGGGGATGTAGGCCAGTATTGAGCCAGTCTGGTTGTAGCCTGCACAGTGCATTGTTACATGCCTAGCAGCTTAGGGTACTTACCCAGTGAGATGTCATGTCCAGATACTTGCCAGATGTACTGCTGCTGTGCATCCCTTAACAGTCATGTATGTCAGACAAAGCAGTGGGATGCTGTACAGATGTATGTCAATATCTAGTGTTACCACTCACATAAATTACTAACTGCCCCTCGCTAGATTGTAGGGCAGTGAGCTCACTTGGTAACTCTACGCAGAGCATATCTCTGTGAAATACATTCCCTGAATGAATCACATATGATCACTCACTGCTTTTTCCCCACATTTTATCCTCTGGACAAACCAAGACTCAGTACTTTAAAGTACATGCTCCGTTCAGGCTGGGTGGTACTCGCTAACTCTAAATTGACCTGCCCTACTTCAATCAGTGCTGCACGTAGTAAAAGCTCAAGAATTTTCAGCTGATTGATTTCCCAGGCAGCGCTCCAAACTCGAGCACCTCTCATAAGAGTATGCTGCTCCTTAGTTGTTATCTACCACCACAAATAAACTACTAAAAACAATTTTGTGGTTTCAAAGCATGTGCACCACACAAGCACCTGAAATCATCATAGTGTTAAAGCTATTGCTACTTGCTGACTGCACAAATATTTCTTTAATATGTAAAGATTATTACAGCACATGTCTAGCACAAAAAGCCTACAACGCCATAGCGTTAATAACTACCTTTAATTGCTGATTATACACAGCTCTTCCTATTTCCGAACGTCTGTTTTTCCCTTCCCCCATTCATAACCAAACAAGAGCATATATCAACAGAAAGAATGCCATGTCTCTCAGTCAATAATTGTATAATGCTAGATGCTAACGATTTTAACTGTTGGTTAGTTAAGCTATACCTGACTAAACCTGTGTGTAGTAAATAGATATCTACAGTGAAAGTGCTTTATTTTAAACTGCATACGCTCCTTTTTTCTCTCCTACTGAACCTACTGAACTCCTCTTCTACAACTTCACTATACACTCCTGCACCTCAATCATTTTATCCCTCCTTTTCCCTCTTGCACCTAAATCTACTCCTCACTTTTACCCTTATTGTCCTCCCATCTCGTACCCAGTAAGTACCCACACTGAGTTACCTCATAATCCTGGTTAATGCTGTAACTAACCCTCTTTTTCTCCCTACAGCCTGCTGCCTACCTTTTAGGTTCTCCCCGGTCAAAAACTACAAACCAAAGGAATTCCTCTTCTAAAGGTCTTTCTCCACCCTGGACATCTGCAGCTCTCAGAGCGCTGTTGTGCTTCCAGACCTAACACCACCAAAAAGAGAAATCAGGAACAGATTTCAGCGTGTATGTTTATACTTAATTACCTATCTCTGCCTTAACTGTAACATACACAGTCGCAGCCTACAGCAGTCTGGCCTCCACCCCCCAGCCCTCCTTGCCTTCCTGCATTTACCTTAAACTACTCCGTAACAAAATTAAGATTGTCACTTCCGTCACTAGGTGGCAGCACTACTCCCTTTTTGTAGTCACATTGGGCTTTTTAATTTTAATTTATACTAACTCCCAAAGCCTCCTATACAGAACAGTTGTAACTTTCTCTATAAACCTTTATTTTCCTTGCCCACTTCCCCTGCTCCTCACATACTTTCCCACTCACCTTAGAGCCCAGCTGCACCTTTCCCACCACTAAGAGCCAGATTCACTGATTGTCTTCTTTTTGAGATTATTCACTCCTGCTCAGCTCAGTCCCGCTCTGTTCGCCCTCCGGGCTCACTCCACTCCCCTACCCTGCCCCCATTTCCCACACCCCCCCCACTATCTCTACATTTATACTTCCTCACACCACACCCCTACAGACCTGCACCAATCACATACACCCTCTACCAAACCCCTCCCACTTCCATACACACACACACACTAATACTCACAAACCCAACCCACTCCCACACACAAACACACACACACACCACTTCTCACACACCCGTACAACTATGCCTGCCTTCCACCTACAGACATTACTACTAGCTTCCATGCTAGTAACCCTAACCCACATTACCAAACTTAGCCTCCCACAAACACACAACTATCTCAATCCCCACACACCACATCCTTACTCCACCCAAACAAATCCCACACATATTCACATATCTCCCCTACTACTCTACCACCCCCTTCCATCTGTTCAAACACTCTATACTCCCCACACCCTATCCTAAGTACATTCCACAAAAGATAACTCCCCCAGCAAAAGCACATTTTCCTATCCCCAGTAAACCTCCTCATGCAGATCATTATACATATCTCATGCTCACTCTCAGGAGATATCCACCCCAATCCTGATCCAAAACACAACATTACCCACCCAAACCTATCTTCCCCACCACACAAACCCAAATCTATCTGCCTCACCACCCTAATTGCACAAAGCCTCCATAATAAAATTCCCAACCTTCACGCTTGGCTCTCTCATAGCCAGCCAGACTTAACTACAGTCTCCAAGACCTGGCTTAAACCCTCAGTCAAAGACCATGAAATCCTCTCCCCAGGCTACCATATCATATGTAATGACAGACCACATAGAAAAGGAGGTGGTGTAGCTATTATTTACCCATCCACTTTCACCTTCACTCCTATGACCAACCCCATCCCAACATTTGCCGATGCTGAAATAATTGCTGGCTTTTTAAAACTTAACAATTACAAATCCATCTGCATCTGTTCCATCTACATCCCACCAGGAGACAATACCAAAACACTAGAAGACATCCTCTCTTGGTTTAGCTCCAACATCAGAAATGAAACCTACATCCTCGGTGACATAAATATTAACTGGGCCTCCTTCCTCTCAGATACCCCAACCCACTCTTTCAACCTTTACAATTTCACCCAACTTATAAATCTTCCTACCAGGCCAAACAAAGACAGTACCTCCAGTACCATCATAGATTGCATATTAACAACCCACCCCAACCAAACCACCAATGCTGGTATAATACCAGACCCCCTTAGTAATCACCTACCAGCCTTCATAGACCGCCTACTCACTGAAATAGAAAAGCAACACAAATTTAAGCAATCCCGCAACCTAGCCTCATTCAGCCCCAAAATCTTCTCAGAATGTCTTAACATTACTAATTGTTCACCCCTAAAATGCCTTCCACTAGACAACGTTGTATCATATTTTAACCACACTTTTCTCACCCTACTGGATGAACAAGTCCCCTCACGATCTAAACGCATCGAATCTAACCCCTCCCCCTGGCTATTCCAAGAAACTAAACAGATAATGAAGCAACGAGACAAAAAGTGGAAACAGTACCAAAAACAGAAAAACCCTAGCACCCAACAAGAATTTAAACATCTGCGCAACCTAGCCAAAAAATTCATAACAAAAGATCGCAAATCCTACTACTTCAATTTGCAATCTGACCACTTAACTAACCCAAAGAAATTCTGGACCTCCATCTCCTCAGTTCTCAACCTCGGTAATAAAGCCAAATCTTGCCCTGATCCTAAGCTCACCAGCCTCGAAACAACCAAAAAATTCAACACATTCTTTATAGATAGCATAGCCAACTTATCCTCCACTTTTTCTAACCAGCCCACAAACACTACCTCCTCATCCTGCCCTCAACCCTTTTCTCCCCTCTTCTCCCTTAAACCTGTCTCCACTAACACAAAAAAAAGACTACTCCTAAAGCTAAAACCATGCCACAATGTACATGACAACCTTCCAGCAAAATTCCTCAAACTATCCACTGAATCAATAGCCTATCCCAAATCTGTTCTTATAAATAGGTCTATAAAAGAATCCTACGTACCAACAATCTGACAACAAGCATTCATCATCCCTCTACACAAAGGTGGCAAACACACTGACATGACCAGCTTCAGATCCATAGCTATACTCTCTCCTCTCTCTAAAATACTTGAAAAAACTATCCACTCCCAACTAATGCTATACCTAACCCAGCACAACCTCCTGTCCCCCACCCAACATGGCTTCCGCCCTGGCCACAGCACTATGACTGCCCTGTTTTCCTTCCTTGAGACAACCAACCTAGCATGGGACAGTGACAACTATGTATCTTCACTGTTTCTAGACCTCTTAAAGGCATTCAATACCATCTCCCACTCCCTACTCTTGTCCCAGCTCTCACACTTGCACATCTCACCCTCAACCATATCCTGGTTCTCCAGCTACCTTTCCATGTGCCAACAGTCTGTGCAATGGAAAGAGTCAACCTCTTATTTCCTACCTACACCCACAGGAGTACCACAAGGATCTGTACTAGGCCCACTCCTCTTTAACATATTTATCAACAATTTCCACCTCTCCATCCCTGATGCCTCAGTTATCCAATATGCAGATGACTCCACTATCATCTGATCAGGCACCTGCCCCTCCAAACTTCAAATCATAACCCAAATAGCTTTCTCCAAAACAGAATCATGGATGCAAGCCAACCACCTAGCACTAAACAAAACTAATGATTTTCACTCCCACCAAAACCTCCCACCTCAACAGACCTATTTTCCATCAATAGCCACAATAACACCCCCCAAGAAATCATTCCCAGTACCAAACTACTTAGCATCACCATAGATGAAAACCTAAAATTCGACTCCCACATTCTCTCCACAATCAAAAAAATCCACCAAAAAACTGGTCTTCTCTACAGATACCTTACCCCCTCCCGGCAAACCCTTGCATCTACCTTTCCTCTCCCATCCCTCTTCTACAGTGCCCCCTTACTCTCCAACATACAATTTGGCCTTTGCTCCAAACTCGAAGCCTGTTACAACAAAATCTGCAAATTCGCAACCATTTCTAAGAACTCTTCCCATCACTGCCACTCTCTACACACCCTCAACTGGCTAGAACTCTCCAACCACCTAAAATACCTCCAGCTTACGACAGCTCACAAACTCATGTTCAAACTAACAGAATGCCCTTCTCACGCCAAATGTCTAATACCCTACACACACAGCTGCTACTTGAGATCCAAAGGCCAAAACCTCTTACAAGTGCACAAACCCTTACATCCATCTGGCCAATTACTACTATCCCACACCATAGCCAAACTGTGGAACTCTCTCCCTTCCCCTCTACGTAATTTACCTAACCATAACAATTTCAAATCCACACTTCTCTCCCATCTGTCCTCCAAATGGGAATGCCGTTCACATTCTCCCACCTAAAAAAAAAAAAAAAAAAAAAAAAAAAATCTTCCCCACCACCAACTCCCCATCAAAGCTAACAAAAATCTCATGTTATAAGCTTTCCACAAATTTTATGTATGCTGGCCCCTGGCCTATCTTGCACATACCCTTATAATGTCATCCTCCTAAATGTAATGTAACATATTTTAGTGTAAAATATTTTCTTCTGTACTGATCTTTACTATGTAACCCATTCTGTCTACTGTGATGTTGATCAAGTACTTTTTTTTATTTAGTGTTTTTTGTAACTTTGTGACTTGTAATGTTCTGTGACATCCGGCGTGTGTTTACATAATGTTGTTTTACTATGTACTGGAGCTTTATTCCTCAGGTCTTCACTGAAAAGGGGGCACAAGCCCAGCTGGACTAACCCGGTTAATAAACAAACTTTAAATAAATAAATGAATAAATAAATAGTATGTGGCCATGCCACCCCTGTACCAGTGGTTATTATGTGTCAGGACAGACAGGGGTGTGTGAATGCATAACCTATGGGGGCAAGTGTATACCAATCGTTATGTGTTATACCCATCTACATGGCTGTTAACATCCATATTGTCAGGCTTGGTCCACATGTTTTGCACTAAGGGGTTCTGTGTATACCTCTGGACTGTACAGAGTGTGTCAGAATGTCCACATATATTGTCCAATATCTCTGCTGCAGTCCACAGGGGCAGTACGTGCTAGCAGTGGTACTGTACTATGATATCCTTAGGATGTCTGTCAGTAGCCAATGGCGCACATGTGAAAAGCAGATGTGACCTCCCACACACACCATATCTGTGAAGACAATCCCTATTACAGTAGCAATAGTCTAATATACTTGCTATATATGCTTGACATTCCCTTGCACTACGAAGTTGGGATTATAGGGGCTGAGGTAGGGCTAGACTCCATGTTCAGGACATATGGTGAAAATATATGTACATATAATTATCTGGATATCTATATATATAATTACACATATACATATCGACATATATAGATGGATATGTATATGTACATATATATATATATATATATATATATATATATATATATATATATATATATATACACACCCAGCTATATACATATACAGAGCAATATATGTCTACACATATACAAATAGTGATACATATGCACATATACGTATGGATATCTACAGATATATTGACAGTAGTAGGTATATCAGAACAGATATGTATGCACATATAGTTATAGATATCTACATATATACCAGCATAACTAGGCATATCTGTACACATAGGATGTGCATACATATATAGCTATATACACATATATCTATATATACATATATGTATATCTATATATACACATGTGTATATATATATATATATATATATATATATATATATATATATATATATATACATATGTACATACAAAGAGATGTACACATGGCCATATATATGTAGCACTATACAGATGTGGATACAGACATATTTATGAGAATACATGTGTATGTACATGTAGACATATATAGACCTATGATATGTATATAACCATATTCCTGTCATGAGTAAACGTCACGGTTGTGTACACCCTCCCACATGTATCGCACTGTATGTATCTGCTATGTGCACATTATGATAAAATAACATATGTGATGCAACTGTCATATTAATAACAAGGACTACACAAGGTAAGAACTACAGGCAAATGTTCAATACTACTCAATATGTGTATTGACAGCTATATTGGTAAAACAACAGCAGTCTTCACAGTGGTCATGGTGTAGTGGTTAAGTGTTGTGACTTCAGTGTAAATAAAGGGTCCTGAGTTCAAGGGCTATTCATTTTCTTGCTGGAAAGGGCAACTTCTGTCGGATAAAGAGTGGTTAAGGCAGTTTTTAGCACCTTTAAGCGTGTTTGTGCGGGTTTATATGAAGCTAAGCGGTGCTAAGCTATGGGTAAATGTACAAGCACTTACACAGTGTAGGCAGCACTTACCAGTTTGCAAATCAGCTTAAGTGTTATATTGCAGCAATGTTGATACTTGCTAAGCATACCTTAGCCCTGGTAACCAGGACACACACTCCAGTCTGATAACCTGTGTATGTAATGCAAATGTAGAATACATGCACCTATGTGCTGTCATTGCAGTAACAAGGGGTGTGAGTGTCATGTGTGGGACACAGACATATATGAGGCCTGTATCCATGTGAATTTGTTACATACTGGTGTAGTAGCCGAGGGTACATGCTGTCACAGTGGTGTAGTGTATCACTGTAGTACTACTGTTGACAGTGCTAACCTAGGAAGAACAGAGTGCTTAATGTAGTACTGACAACAGGCACACCTGCTAGCATGGCTGGACACCTAGGTCTCCCTGTTCTATCCCTGGTGTGTGAGCTGTGTCACAGTATATACCCCTTACTGGTCTGTCAACACACTCATGCTACTGCATAGTTACCTGCCAAGCTGATGACTGTCAGTCCCTGTACAGATGTGCAAATGGCAGGTATCCAGCTGGGATATGTACAGGCAACCTACGCTTGCTTGCTGCCCTACTTACGCGTGTGGCATGTGCATGAGATGCATATCCCTGTAGTACCAATGTTGGGGTATACTATGGGTTGTATCGCAGTTGTGGCTGATGTTTGATGGTGGGTATGGCAGAGTGACATCATGTGTTTCAGGGAGTACAATATCCAGTGGAGGATGTGGGTGCTGTGTACACTGTTATTACCCCAAGGTACACCAGGTATATGTCCCATGTACCACGTTATGGTTACCACTGTCACCATCAATTATACAGGTAACTGTTACCACAATCCAAGCCAGTTATGTATGTGATGTGTGCAGCCTACCTGTAATACATTGGAGACACGGTCAAGTTAGTTAGCACCGATAGGCCCTGGTATCTCAGATGTGTGTCTGGCTGTTATGTGTCTGTAAATGTGTATATGACGGTATGTCACACTGCGTATTGTCCAAATACACCCATTACATCCCCAATTAGCAGACTGTACATGTCGGGGGATGTTCGGCATGTACCATGTAACCTGGGACACACCTCACCCTAAACGCTATGCGGTGTGTGCAATGTTAGCCACACACGTCAGTATCACGACATAGCTAGATAGGGGTCTAGTCCCAGTGTTGGAAAGTAACAGTGCGCATGTATGTGGATGGGTGTACATCAGGTTGCAGAGTATACACGCCTCAACAGGCCACCTGTCCATGTGGCACAGGCAATAACCAGTTTAGTAACCTGTGAAATGTGTTCAACTGTACCCCAGATATGTCACAGCCATGGTGTCAGCACAGTGACATACCCCGTTATGCAATATGGCTGCAGACCATCCTCGTGCTGACACATGTACACCTACAACACACATGGATAACATTATAGGGACTGCAATCAACCAGTGTTACTAACAGCTATAATGCATCATTGCTGGATGGCTACACTACTTGCCAAATATGCCTCATACTCTACTCCCTACAACATGTTATACTGCAGTACTGTGTTATACTGCTGTACAGTCACCATGTGCATTAGAAACATATCAGCCTGTCCCTGCATCGATGGTATGGATGGCAGGGATGCAGCACAGGTATCATCATATGCACAGGGCATCTTAGTGCTGACACATGTACACCTACAACACAATTGGATAACATTATAGAGACCACAACCAACCAGTGTTACTAACAGCTATAAAGCATCATTGCTGGACGGCTACACTACCTGCCAAATATGCCTCATACTCTATTCCCTACAGCATGTTACACTGCAGTACTGTGGTACACTGTTGTGCAGTCACATGTGCATCAGAACCATATCAGCCTGTCCTTGCATCGATAGTATGGATGACAGGGATGGGGCACAGTATCATCATATGCACAGGGTATAGTGTTGGTTTGCCAGAGGCTGAGGGTGGGCCATACATTTGACACCATGTGTGTGGGTGAGGGGTGTACTCTGGGGAGCTGGCCGAGGTGATGTGGTGTGTGTAGGTATGGGGTTGCCCTAGGTGGGTTTGCATAGTGTGTGGGTATGCATGAACACAGTTCTGCCATGTGGCTGCACTACACAGGTGTTTATGGACAGCTGCAAACCATACCTGGCAGGGTGTGCAGTTCACTTCCTCTGGCCACGGTCATGTGGACTGTGCCTGCCAGAGGTTCCGCAGGCACGTCCAGGTACAGGCCTTGATGTGCTACTCTCACCTGCTGATGACATTTGTCCACTGGTACCAGGTCTTTCCTGGGACTGACCAGGACCATGTGCACGTGGCCTGCTGTGGTGTGGTGTGGACAGCACAACCTCTGCACTGCCAGGGCTGCTACTGCCACTACAGGAGCCCCTTGGTGTCCTGGCATATCCATGTTGACTACCAGCTGTTGGCATTGCTGGCCTACGTCCACGTGGACATCACTGCACTCCTAACACATGTTGAAGCATGGACAGACCATGGCTGATGAGGGTCATTATCTCACTAGACCATCAATCCATGAACTCAGTTAATCGACTGATGGTGCCAGCCTGTTCATGGGCATTGTCATTGTAAGATGCAAGAGCAGCTCTCTGCAGCCTCAGGCCCTGTCTGTGGTAACATTCTATATGTGCCTGTGCTGTCATGACAGCCTGAAACATGCTTCTGCTGGTAGCAGCTATGTCACTCTGCCAGGGGCATGATGTCCAGCGACCCTACCATGAGCACCCTGGGACATCTGCCTATGTGGTGGCCTGCTGGACATCTGGCTATGCCTGCTGTGACCAGACACAGTAGGCATGGTTACCACACTTTCCTGTGCACTGCCACTGAGTGCCAGCTGTCCCTCTGCTAAGGTCACTGGTGATGGGGTGCGTATAGTCACTGAAACTGTGTGCGGGGTTGGGGTTGCTAAAAGGGGGATGTCAAATGTTGGCGCAGTGTTGGCCCCTGACAACCCCACCTTTGCCTCAACATTGTTATCATCAGTCATCATCATTGGTGTCTGTATGGACACCTACTTCAGACTGTATGCAGGAAGGACACTGACCCACCTCGCCACATGTGGGGGAAAACAATAAATGTACTTTAAAACTTGTACAGCATTGCCTAACAATACACACAAACACACACGCACACACACACACACACACACACACACACACACACACACACACACACACACACACACACACACACACACACACACACACACACACACACACACACACACACACACACACACACACCTTCAACTCCGTGATACCTACCTGTCCATGGCTTTACAGACAGTCCCACATATATGTCCATGTGTTACCCCATCCTACATCACACTTGTTAACATACACACATTGATACCACTCATTAACATCACAGTCCTCAAAATGACAACACAAACGGTCACAACACAAGGCCTGTTGCTCCTTTACCTGCCTGACCTGTGTGTAGTGGATTTACATGGCCTCACTGCTGTCATTTGATATGCACCTTCAGTATGCCCAGAAATTATGTGCATGGCCCCTATATGTGTGGGCTGCTATGTTGTATCCATAATACGTCCCACTGGTGTGTCCTGTGTATGTAATGCTCAGTACATGCCAGATATGCTGTCCTGTCAGCCCATCATGTGACAACTGTAATATTTGGATACACTCCCTGGTGTTGACTAGTACTTCCCCAATGCATCTATAGAGCTGCATATATGGGTTGTAGGTGACCTCTCTGCTGACTGCGATATTAAGTGTGTACCTGGAGTCTACCTTCCCTCTGAATGCCTGTTCCGTGCTACAGACCATATTATACTATTTGCTGTCCTGTGATTACACATATGACAGATATTCCTGGTGTGTAATGTGGCAGTCTATGTCAATGAACTGTACGGTCCCAAAGTGAGGTACAGCCATATGAACACCCCACAATCACACATGTGCATACATGGCCACACAAACATACACATGTACACACACATCCTACATGCATCTCCCTCCCTCCATTTCACAATTTTGACCCTGCAGGCAAACTAACTAACCACCAGAATGCACACAAACACACACACGCACACACACACACACACACACACACACACACACACACACACACACACACACACACACACACATATGCACACACACGCACACACACACACACACACACACACACACACACACACACACACACACACACACACACACACACACACACACACACACACACACAAACATACGGATGAGGTTGCACAGTGATAATACACACAGTCCTCCTATTACCCATCTGCCAACATGCAGAACATATGGTACAGAACAGCATGAAGTTCAGCTATAGTCAATCCATGCTAGCAACAGTACACATGTGTGTGATGCATGTGCTGTGTCACTAGCTGATGCCCCTTCCCATGGATACCACTGCACCCATGTACACAGTATTGCTGTGCACTTGTTCTGCACCCTGCCATATACTGTACACCACAACTCACAGGTGTACAACCCATTGCGGAATGTGTAATACTGTATCATTTATGTCAGCTTTACCTCTCACAGCCCCTATGTTTTTCAGCAACACATACCTGGAATGATATGTGGACAATTGTCACGGGTGAATGCCTGATGCCTGATTTACAGCTGTCAACATCAACAGACCATGTACGACCACTGAAATACTCTTACAACGACAACCATCAGAGCATACCATGGCTATAGGGATTTACACACCTTTATTGATTTTATACACACATCCTTGCTCTGCCATGGGACCACAACACCACATATCTTAGCAGTACATGAGTCAGGTATGTGACATATGTCCTGTACTTTCACATGCAGTGTCTACAGATTGTGTTTGGTGTATGGCTGCTGACTGCAATGCATACACACCATGTGGGCATATGTGTGCACACCCTTATCATGATGGTTTATCACACCTCATGTTATGTTTACTACAGCAGTCACTGCTCCTGGAAGGGGGATACCAGCATGGACCATCTGCATTTGCCATTGTATGTTCAGTCTGCACGACACATGTCCCTCTATTCTGCATGATTGCAAGGTCTACTCATGTGCACATCCCATGATGTTCATACACTGCCGTCACTATTGCTGTGTGGGTAGGGTTATGGCTGCCACAGGTCCTGAACCTAACTATGTGCAGATACAGCCATTCCTGTCATCCTTAGGATGCCTGCTGCAGTGCACTGATGTGTCATGCTGAGAACCCCCTCCTTCAGCTTTCATGCAGATGCATGACAAGTAAGCCCTACACATGAGTGTCACTTTGCAGTGTCTCATACACTGAACACCACATGTTGCAGCCTAGATCCAGCTGATAATGTGGACTACTGTAATGCCGTATGCCATAGTGTATCTCTGCAGCAGTTGCCATTGTCCTACAGGTATATACACTGGTGTTGCACTATATATGGGTGTTGTTCAGAACATCTTACTACTGTAGGTCATGTCTGCCAGCAGTATGTTACTCCCTGTGGACACATTCCACAATGACCGGATGCTAGCTATCATGCTGGTGTCTGACATACCCTTCCAATACCCCATCATGGTCACCCCTGTGACACTGTGCATTTCACAGCAACAACACATGCACATGTACAGCATGCATTCTGGGTAGGTGTGTTAGATGTGTGCATGGAATTTACCATCACCATTACATGCCTGGTGTGTTGGTAAGCATCTACATAAAACATACTCACTAGCTACATGCTGCTGCCTTCTTGTTATCCCTGAGGGACCTACATAAGAGTGTGAGAGATGCAATGTCAGTGGCCACACCTGTGGCACTGCTACAGGCTGGGTGCAGTACTACCATACATCAATGGTACATTACCATGATACTACCAAATCTGGACATCTGTTTTTCACTACAATGCAGCAACACAATATATCTATGACATGTCAGCTATGCATGATCTACCTGTACAAATGCAGATGTTTACACACTAGTGGTCAACTGATGTGCCCTGTGCCCTTATCTGCATGCTCCCCAGCCAGTGTGTGGGTGACACCCACCTCCACAAAGGGGTCCAGTGGTTGTTGGTAGTCCAGATGGGCAGGTGCCATGAGGCTGGCCAGGAGCTCCTCCACATATGTCAGCAGGGATGGATGGCATGCCCCCCCTGTGGTGAGGTGATCCCCTAGACTGCAGCAGCATGCTGATGGGCATTGCAAAGCAGGTCAGTACAATGATGCCAGACCTGCTCATAACTGTGGCTGTGCAGTCCATCATTGAACCTGTGGACTAGGTCGTTCCACAGGGTGGTCTGCTGCTCATGTGTGTGCCTGCCAAACAGCAATGGATAGTGCTAGATCGTGTGAGCTATCAACACATCACTCTCACCATTAGAATAGGTGGGCAACCATGCATGTGTCATCTTGGCTGAAAGACATAAAGATGGAAACAGGTCTGAGCAACTCATATGGCAAGGTTACCACAGTTTGTAATACACATCTCTGTCACTGCCCCCACCATATCAGCTGAAACAGACTGTACATGCAACTCATTAGGTATGGCTACAGCTTAACTACCATTTGGACAGATATTGTATTGTACCACACCATCTGCTATGTGACTGTAGTCATGTCCCTTGTGTGGAAACTATCATTGCTGGCCTGTTACAGACTATTCACCTGCATGCCATTGTCAGGGCCACTATGGTTACATATATGCCAGAGGTATGGCTGCTCTGAGATTGCTGCACATTTGACAGTATGTGTTATTGGGGATATCAATGCATGTTGTTGGACATGTACCGGGATTGTGTAGACTATTACTACCAACAAATGTTCTATAACAGTGACACAGTAACATGTATATGTTCTATTGATCAGCAGATCCACCTCTCCACACCCATCTTCCCATGATACCTGGCCACATCACATGTGTGTCCCAACCTGGGGCCTCCTCATGTACTGTTACAGCAATACCATCAGGTGGATCCACCCAGGGGGTGTTGTCCCTCCACCTCAGGGCACATACAGACATGTTCCTTCCCCTGAACTCAGGTCTAGGATCTGTTCCATATTGGGCTCTACAGACACATGAGGGATGTGCTACATCAGTCTGAGGAACCCACTACACATTCACAGGGCCAACATGCTCCTCCTGCTCAGCCTTCAGACCAGGCACCTTCAGGACGTGGACTGCTGTTGTGAGTAGCAGTGGGTGGGAGGCTTGTTCCCATTCTGCCCATATTGGGGACATTGGAGTGTCCACATCACAGACCACAGACACCATCCACTGTGTTTACCCACCACACGTGTCACATACCACCCGTGTAGACTGTTCTCTATATCTACCAATCCTGACCACCTCTACATGTGTACCTGCCATACTTCCCCATATTCCCATTGCATACTTCACAGACAGGGGCAATGTGGTTCCACCAAGGATTAACATGTGCCATACCAGTCCATGGTACACACACTGCCAGCTGTAGATATCTGTGTGTATTGCTATGTGTGCTGCTGCCTTACACATAGCACACATCACTGTGGTAGTGATATAGGGGACATGTCTTTACATACATACATACATATATGTTAGTCTGTGTGTTTGTATATAAGTAGACATGTGCATACAGGTATATATCTATATATGTGTAGATATATGTGATGTATATATGTGCACATATATATGTCTACACATGGGTATATGTATATTTCTGGACATACATGCTGATATACATATATATCTTTATATATTATATATGTGACATATGTGCACATATGCATACCTATATGTGGGGTACGTTCAGACTTCAGCTCCACAATGTCACAACCCTTCCTGCACAGCTGCACTGTTTTGCCTTGCTACAAAACAGACCAGTGCCACATATGGACATTGCCTGACATTAGGGGGTATATGTGGGACCCAATTGCATGTAACCTGATTATACACATATACCATTCCGGCATGCTGCATTCCAGATTCACTTGAGTATCCTGCCAGTGGTGGGCCATGGCTCCCACATGTCCATCATAATGGCATTACTTCTACCACCAGTTATTGGCCACGTAATATGCATACTTTCCATTACACAACACACACTATGATGGCTTACATCTTGTCTGTCAGCGCTGACCTGTACAGTAAATGGCTATGGCCCACTATTCACAGGGACAGACACTATTGTCCATAGCAGTTGTTTAGTTGAGCATCATCACAACAACACCTGATGGCACATATAACTCATTCCACATCATCTATCCCATTATGATGGACCAGGTACTACATTCTATTACATGTATATATACTACAGATACCTGTTGTGGGAATAATGTCTTGTTGAATGGCATCTGGCTAGATGCCTGTGACTTCAGTTGTTAGTTTGAAGAGCTTTGTTTTTTTGTTTTTTTGTTTTTTTTTTTGCTTTCTCTCTCTCTCTCTCTCTCTTTCCCAGTCTCTCCAGTGAATGGATTGATCTGCTTTGAATAGACAGCAGCCTGGCTTTAGTAGGTGATGCACATGATCAGGTGATGGTCTGTGCACCAATCAGTGTCCTCCACTTGCTAACTGCATGCAGCTTGCTGTGTGGTACTTCCAATTACCACTGTCATGGCAACCAACTACTATAAATCCCTACATCATGTGGGCATGGCCCCTTTACCTTTCCTGTGTGATGGACATCCTTCCTGTGTGTGGGCATCCATGTTACAGACAGCAGGTAGCAATACCTCTTACAGGAGAACCAGCACACTCAGGCCAGCTACATATTTGTAGGAGGTTCCAGAACTACAGACAGTGTGTGAGTAGAGTTGTGTTATGCTTTGTACAGTACTGGTGTTACAGGATGTGTGTGTACATAGTAGTTTACCTTGGAATGCAGTCTGTCTGCATAGTTCTCAACTATGGGCCTATCCTCTTGGTGGCCAGAGGTGTGCCTATCATGGTTTGTCTGTCAAACACACAGGTCCTGTGTCAGATATTTCACTGGCAGTGTGTGTGTTGAGTTCCATAAGTACATGGCTACATCCATTTATGTTTCTAACCTCAATTCCCTGACTAAGGTTATGTTGCAGACTATCCTGTAACACCAGCAACTTGCTTAGTGTATGGCAACAGTTTTCCACATATGGACCTGAGTTCCAGCCTCTGTTCTCCACCTACATATGAAGCTTTTCCCCATATGACATGCTTTCAGGGGTTGTTCTGTAGTGGACTGTGAGTATATCACACTGCCATTGTTGCCATCAGTCCACTGCTGTTCTATCCCCCACACATACGGTGGGGCTGGGGCCATATATGTGTGGGCTTCACCTACACAATACATGTGTGGCCTTATGCACTCCAGAGGCCAGTGTATGTAACAATGGTATATGGCCCTGTATTAATGAGTCAGGGGGGGGTGCACCATAATTGACATAGGCTGTTACAAAATGTGGGGGTATCAGGGGTGAGCTGACTTAAGGTATCTGGATGTACAGTACCATACACTTCACCTATATTTACATTACTTGCATAAATTGGGTTAATGCAGACCTACTGCCTCCTGCCATACAGACTATTCTGTTTGTCATTGTGCTTGTGATGGTGTCAGTTATGCTTTGTTATGTAACAGTTACATCCCATTTGGTCAACTGAAGTCTTTACCACCTAGTTATTTTGTACAGATTGTAGATAGAGGCTGCTGAACTATACACCTGCATTACTTACTGTTGATTATTTGGTATCCTGTGACCCAGTCAGTCTTTACTATTGTACAATTTGAAGGGCTTGGCCTGGACAGCAACAGTTGTGAACCTTTCCAGAATACTGTGTCCAGTTGTTAAGGTGTTAACTGTAGGCATAGTGGTTGTTCCATATTGTGTGCACCTTCTACATATGTGTCTTACTGTACATATCTCTGCGTGTGTATGTGTAGTCACATGTATATCCATATATATATATATATATATATATATATATATATATATATATATATATATATATATATATATATATATATATACATATATATATGTGTGTGTGTATATGTATATCTGTATCTGCATATATGTGTTTGTGTATATGTATCCTGGGGATGTTGATAGCTTCCATATTCTACATTTCCTATAGGAGCCACACTGTACTGCATGATATGTTACATCATACAGGTGGGATGGGATATAGTACTGTTAACATCTTGTGCCCATGTCGTGTCAGGTCCTGGTTATGGGATCTGCAACACTTGGTAGTGTATTGCAGGGTGGATGTGTTTGACTGTGGGGGGTATGCCTATGAATACAAGACATATACTGTTTCGGGCCTCTCAAACCCATTAACGGTGCATGTGGACATATATGTTTTAGTTAATCTGCCATTGCTATCTACAGATGTATGGCCATATATACCTATATATATATATATATCTATATATATCTATATATATATATATATATATATATATATATGTTACATATATATATATATATATATATATATATATATATATATATATACCTATGTCCATATATACCTTCATCGATATATATCTTCGTACATATATGTAACTTGCTGTGTATATGTAGACATATAGGTGTAGACATATATATGTGTCGATGGAGGCATTTGCATGTATATATGTTCATATAAATATTTATATGTATGTATATATTTTTAAATATATATATATATATATATATATATATATATATATATATAAATAAATAAATACATATATATATATATATATATATATATATATACATATATAGATATAGATATATATATATATATATATATATATATATATATACATATATAGATATGCTGTATCTGTTTAGATATTGACATATTTACACACACACACGATACATCTAAATGTTGGAATACATTGTCTGTACGGTTGCATGACTGGGGTGGATGATATGTTTCTTAAACATCATATTTATGTATATTTGGCATGGCTTAGTGATAAATCACTTTGTCTGTGGTATGCAGGTTTCTGGGATCAAGCCTTGCAGGGGCTATTTATTTTGTTGTTGGGCAGAATACAGGCCATTGGATAGAGAGTGATTAAGGCACTTTAAAGCAGTTGTAAGCGGGTTTGCATGGGTTTGCATGGAGATAAGCACTGCTAACTTTCGGTTACAGTTTCTTATACTCATTTGGCTGCTAAATTGCTTAACCTGTGTAGGCATTGCTTGCCCCCGGGCAAACAGTCTTAAACCCACTTACTGCTGCTTAAAAGTGCTTACTGCCGCTTTCCTCTGCGCTAATTACTTTAAAAAAAAAGAAAAAGAGGTTGATAGGAAATTGGTGAAAAATGGGGCACAAAGAGGGAAAGACAGTAGGGAAAATAGCCAGCTATGTGCAGGAATGGTGTAGGGAAAGTCCATAGCTGCCCATTTCTTCTACAGCAACAGCTGTGCATATACACTGCATTTGGAGCTCGATGTGGACACTCAAACCCCTGGGAGAGGTGTGAGGACAACAATAATAAGTTGTGCCAATTAAACCAGATTACATGTGTCCAGTGGATACATGTGCGAAATGGACAGCTATATATGGAGCGAGATTTTTTTGTGGTAACAGATTGCCCTTTTTTTTTTTTTAGGTGAGAGAGGCATGTTGTGGAGGGGTAGTAGGTATATTTGGGGAGGTAGGTTGGGTAGGTTAACAGACAAGACAAACAAGATGCATACATGGGTGGTATATGACACATGTGGGGGGTAAACACCTTGATGGGAAGGGGTGTTGAGATATCGGAAGCCCACAAACCCCCCTAGTGGTAACAGTGGGACTAAGGTCCCCACCCATGGGCAGTCACCACTGCATCTTCAGAGGTTCAAAGGTGGCTTTGCTGGGGGCTGAGTCATAGAGCCAAGTTGACTCTCTAATCATGACATGTGGCCCTCGAGCTGGTGTAGAATATCACCAAACTGCTCATTGATCATTCCACGCACCACTACCCCATCCTGGTGATAGGTGACAGGTGCCTGTCTGCACCCACTCCCAGGGGGGACGAGCCCCATCCCCTGAGGCAGTTCCACCCAAAGGTGGTGCAGGACCAATGGACAGGGAGGTAATGGGTTGGGCCCCAGACATGCTGCTGCACAGTGCCAAGGCCAACTGGGGTTGGACAGGTGGGTCCGCTGGGACCAGCCTTCCCAAGCGTGCTATAGTGTTTACATTTCATCATCATTTGTGGGTTACTCATAGTCAACACATTCCAGGGTTAGGTATAACAGCATGCATAGATATTCCTGTTAACCCAGACACCAGATACGGAACAGTTGCATAGCAAACAGAACACATGCATATATGGGAACACAGTGGTAATAAGAACAACATGCAGGTACATTGATGGCACCATGTCACCAATGTTGGAATTATTCGATATACCACATGCGTGGGAACCATGAAAATATTTATCAAGCAAATGGACATTATCAGAGTCATTACATACCAGTTGGGGTGGGTATATTGATTATTGTTGGAGATATGGTGGGGGGGGGGGATGTCAATTAACACATAGTATATTCCTGTAGTCCACATTACTTTCCTAGTCAGTGCTGTTATCTGTACCTTACAAATCTTACTACACAACCCTATAGCCTTAGTTTGGTCACTGATATGGCTGTTGTCATCATTACACATGAACCAGATTTACCTGCAGTATATACCTCTTACCTGGTATACCTGTGGAGGGAATGTTTGTTAACATTAACTGTTTCTATGCATACTCCCGGATTCCAGGTTGTTGTTTTGCACATAGCTATCCAACTCTTTCTGCACAGACTCTGGTCATGTGTTGACCACATGCTGGTGTGCCGGGACATATCTAGAATATTGCCCTCTTCTACCTTTAGTGACCTGACACACACACATATGCATGCTTTCCTACACAATTATATTATGTAGCACAGTGTGGGTGACAGTGACCAGTGACTCTTTATTAGTCAGAGAAGCTGCAACATTCACAATTCCCTACAATACCAGAGTGAACAGTACCATTACAGGTTATAATAGTCTGTATTTCTCAGCACAGTGTTCATATCCAACATACCTGTGGGAGAAATGTTTGTTAGCACTACCTGACCATTGCCATACAAAGTTCTGGATTACACATTAGTATTATGCACATACATCTCACTCTGTTACTGTACACACTCTGGTCACAGCTTGACAACATGGGAGTGTAGATAGGACATACTTGAAATATTACTCTCCTAACAGTTTTGGGGGTTGCTACAGTCACAGGTGTGTTCTCATGATGTTTGACAATCACTTCTATTCTCTGTTTGCTGGCTACACATCTGGAATCATCCCACAGACTTACCAGGGGACAGGGGGACAGGCAGCAGATATGGGCACATATACTGGACATTCTGGCCTCACCTGTACAGTTGTGGGTAGGAATCATTATGCAGTCTAATTCCACTCCCAGGATTCAGAACATGGCTGTGTCTGCTACAACTTAAATACTGTCCATCACAGTTATGTCTGCTATATAGATATTGCTGTATATCTCCAATCTGCTTTCTGTCTTATTAATCCCATGTGCTTATGCATTCTGACGTTGTATTACAACACTCATATACAGATTTTCTAGGCCATTATTGGTTGTAGGACAGTGTGGGCAACAGTGATGTGTAATAACTCATTATTTAGAGCAAATGTATATCATTCTTGTATTTCTGGCCACAATGTTGGTATCTGACAGACCTGTGGAAGGAATGTTTATTAGCACTACCTGAATGTTCCCACACACAGTACAAGATCCCACATTACTATTATGCACATACATCTCACTCTGTTACTATACACACTCTGACCACAGCTTGACAAATTGGGGTGTAAATGGGACATACATGACTTGTTAGTCACATAAGGTATTGGGGAGTTGCTTCTGTGCCAGCTTTGTTCTCATAGCTGTGTGTCATCAGTTGTATTTCCTGTTAGCTGCCTATATGTCTGGGATCATCCCACTGATTTCCCAGGGGACAGTTTGATAGGCAATAGATATGGGCCGTATTAATAGACATTCTAGACATATCTGTACATTTGTGGGGTATGATTCTGTATGCAGACTACTACCACTGGCAGAATTCGAACCATGGCTGTGTGTGCTAAAAGAACAACAGTTCACATCTTAGTTGCATGTGCTATTCGGTTTTCATTGTCTGCATTTTCCTGTTTACTTTCTATGTGTCTCTCAGTTGTACTAACTGGCCACTGGGGATTACACCTGTCATATACAGGCATTCCTACACATTCAATTTATGGTGCACAGTGTGGGTAACAGTGCTTAATACAACATTATTATTACATGATTGCAAAACTATATTACCATATGATACCAGAATATACACATGCAGTCCAGCAGTTAGACCTGTTTTGTCAGGATATTACACATTTATTGGCATACATACAATATGAGACTCTTCCTGTCATATTCTCTAGTGTATGCAGTACTTGTCTTGAACAATACAGGTTTTATACAGGCAATTAATTTACTACTACTTTTAGTTTTATTTCTTTTGACAGTAAATGCATGAGTATTACTGACCTGCCTCGCATCACAACCTTGCCAGGAGACAGATGTGGGCCTCCTGGTTTGCGGCCCAGTCCATTGCAGCTGTGGGGGACATAAGAGAAATATTTAGCCATACCTATCCATGATATACCTGAGCTGGCAATTATTACACACATTCTGGGGTGATACACATGGCTGGAACATCCCCTGCCACTCTAGCCTCTTGAAGCCACTCATCCAAGAGGTCCCCCTTATGCCGCTTCAGGTCGGCATAGTGGTGCTTGACCTGCTCACCAGTATGGGGTATGACAGTGGCGAGAAGGTCCCAGGCCTCCGACTTATATTGGGAGCCCTGGTACTGGCTCTGCAGCAGTCTCTGAGCATGGTCTTTGACAAGGAGTCCTGCCATGACCTTGGATTTCTGGATGCATCAGAACTGTGCCCGAAAGCGCACACCTTCTCCCCTTACTGCCATAGTGCCTGCAAGGAGATGCTACAACCAGTTATGAGATGTATTCCCACCTCTTGGGTTTAAGTAGGGCCAATTTCTCACACTTTTCCGTGATTGGCCAGTTTTGAAATGGCTAGGCTATGGGCAAACCTGCTTACCTAAGGTTGGCATTGTTTAAAGGGGTATACCACAGGGCACAATGAGTTAGCTGGTTCCATATTGCTTATTGGCCTGTGCAATGCTTAGCATTGGTTATATTACAATTTGCATTGTATTTCCTTTTTGGCATTGATTTCTTATTCATTACCTCTTATATATCTGCCTGGTATCCATGATTAATGTGTATGTGCACTCTATGGGGTCCTTGTGTGTTATTGGGGACTTCAACACTCTATGACAATTACACCTCACTTCTGGGCTTACTGCTGTACTCTAGTTCACATATTTATGTTATGCAGTTGGTTATAGTACCTATGACTGTATACTGATTCCTTTCACAGGTTCAGTTTGGTTATACTATGGTGAGGACTTGTGTGGTACTACCTCGATTTTCAGTGCTTCTGTGATGGCTTTGTGAATAACTACTGAGAGTATGGTGTATGAGGTCCTGGGTTCAAAATCTGTATGGCTTTTTGTTTTGTTGATGGGCAGAACAAGTGCCATTAGATAAAGAGCGATTAAGGCACTTTTTAGCAGTTGTAAGTGGGTTTGCAAGATGGTAAGTACTGCTAACCTGCCGTTACATCTGCTTACACAGTGTTAGCTTTAGAATTGCTTAACCAGTGTGGGCATTGCTTACCGCCAGGCAAACAGGCTTAAGCCCACTTGCTAGTGCTTAAATATGCTTACTACTGCTTATTTGTGCTTACACCCGCTTACTAGTGCCTTATTCATTATGACACTGACACCTCACATGTGCATTTACTGCAGCACTGCAGTTCATAAAAATATGGTATTTAGTGAGTTATGTAACATAAATATTACTCATAACGTGCTTTGCCATGTAAAATGGAACGTGCTGTAGTGGGACTTGAACCAAGACTGCTTGCTTATAAGTAGAATGCTCTGCCCATTACACTATTGCTATGCAACTTTGTTTGTGTATCTCTTCCTTGTTATCCTCTTCAGCCATTTAAGCTGCTTTAACCAGAGCTAAGTGATGGGCACACCCGTGCACCTATGATTAGCTTTAATCGGATTTAAAAAAAAAAAAATTAATGGGTTTCTTCATTTTATTTATATATGCTATTGCTATTATACACAAGGGGGGCTGTTGGTGGGGATATGCAGTCACCTGTGAGCGGTCTCGCTCATTGCATACCCCTTTCTGCTGTTCTACATTGTAGGGGCATGTTTATTCTGAGGCACTGCTCTCAGACACGCCCCCTGCACTCTTACATGCTCCATGTAAGCCTAGGAGTTCGGGCAGTGCACCTCATTAATATGCATGGCGCGCTGCCATCCTGCTCCTAAATAGTTGCTTCCTTGCAGGACTAAGCTAGTCCTGCACGGAAGATTAGCAAATCTGGGGGTGAGTCTTTGGTCCCTTACACACCTTTCCCTCCCTGTTCATCCTTCCTCCCTGCTAACACCTCCTTTTCTTCACTGGAGCAGACAACTAAACTGATTCTTGTGTGCTGTTACCCCATGCACGAATCACAGCACAAGCATAGTGAAACTTCCTTTTAAGCCTGCCGAATGTTTTCTGTATTTTTTTTTTTTTTTTTTTTTTTTATCACTGCACAGAGCAGTAATGTATTAGCTGGTCTCTATAGGGCACTCAGTCTGTGCCACTGTACACAGTGCATTAAAAGATAGAAATCCACTGTATTTAGGGCAACTCTTTCTGATCTACTGTGTACCTTTCAATGAATGCAAAATTCTGGGTACAGGAAATACATTTCAAAAAGCAAAATATTATAGTAAATGGAAATCTAATGCACACACATTTTGGGTAGTTTTCCTAATGTTACATGCTGCACTATAGTTTTAGGATATACTTTTTATCAATGTTTGAATTAAATTTAGCCTTGAATCTTCATTTTTTTTATTTTTTTTTATTTTACAGATAGTTGGTTGCTGTAAGACAGAATGATGCATATGTGGGGATATGATCATCTAACTTCTTGGTCATTGAGAGCACAATAAGGACTGGTACATTTCTAATTAAAGTTCTAGTGGCTTGCAGGCCTTAGGATGGTCTACGATGAAACAAATAACTTAGAGGGAAGGGCATACACTGGTTCCAGTAACTAAGGCAAACCCAGCAGAATAGTAACATTTTTATGAATTAAGCTAATAATCATGTAACATGGATAGTACAGCCAAGATGGACTAATGGATACAATTTTTGTAATTTTAATATACTGTTTGAGAATTACCATCCACAAATCTTTTACACTTAATTGTCAGGTAGCTAGCGTCACCAGCTAGTGTAAAGCAAAATCACATTGCCACAGCTATCAACTGAAGTAAAGCAAGTCTGGTATAATAAACAACAGGCAGCAGGCAAGAAAAATGGAAAACGTACTGCAGTGCTGCAGAAGCCACTCTCTGATGCTGCAACATTGGCGTTCATGGGAGGACAAGTCAGTCTTCTGCTGGGGAAAGTTGTGTAAAAAAGGACAGACAGTCCCACTACTACCAACCGTTGTTCTAATTTTGTTTTGTTTTAATTTTGATTTGTATTGATGTTTTGCATATATTTTGCATGCAAAACAGGTTTTCTTCATTTTCTTGTATTATACTTTACACAATGTATTCAGTAATAACTTAAACAGGAGCTATCTGTAACATTTAATTAGCCAGCATCAAGAGGTCTCTGTTGAATCTGTCATTGTATTCTGCTTGGCTCATTTTCCAAGTGTGATTATATTTGAAGTAACTTGTTTACATTTTCTTTTTTGTCCTCATGTTATGGCCTGAGCACTAGCATGGTTTCAGCACTAGCATGGATCCTAATAATTTTGACAATTGCATCCCAATCTCTAATATTCATGTCTTAGATAAAGTTGTTTCTAAGCAGCATGAGAACTGCTAAACAGTTAACCGACTCATGAATCCCTTCCATTTTGGTTTTTGTACTTGTCATAGTCCTGAAACAGCTGTAACAAGAGTCATTAATGATCTTCTTATTGCAAGAAAGCAGCACCAATATTTGTCTCTCTGCAGCATTCAATACTGTAGACCATGGTATTTTGATAGAATATTTATGTACCTACATTAGTATCTCTGTAACTGTCCTGACTGGTTTATTTCATACCTGTCTTGACATACTCACATGGTTTGTTCAGGAGTCAACTCATCACCTCCCTGCTCTGGATTGTGAAGTTCCAGAGAGTTCTAAGTCCAGAATTGTTCACAGTATAAATGCTTCTGTTAGGAGACTTGCTGTGAGAAAGAAGCCTAGCATACCTGAGCTATACTGACAATACTCATATCTGCTTCTCCTTTCCTTAAAACAGCATGGCAAGTTTGTGAGCTTTAGCCAAAGATCTCGAAGCCATGCATTCATGGCTAATTCAAAATCAGTTGAAATTGAACACCCCAAAAACCAAGGCAATGACAGATCATGCAACCTTATTATGTATTGTGGTAACAAGATTGAACTTCTGGATGATGCTTAACCTCAGTGCCATGCTTGATTCCACGATTACACTTCCAGATGAGGTGTTAACTGCTGTAAAGTCATCTTGCTTTCACTTGTGAAACTTCAGGAATTAAGCAGCAACTATCTCACTCAGGCTCATCTGCACATAGTTTTCATGTGATGATCTCCTAAGGTTGGATTACTGTAAAGCCATATACCCTTTACCTGGGACTTCCTAACACTGATTTAAAAGCATATAGATTGTGCAGAATCATTCTGCCAGGCAACTTCGTGGCATATCTCTAACAGCGTACCACACCTGTTCTTGGTTGCCTACAATGGCCTCCTTACCCTTATTTAAATTTCCTAAATTCCTCACAGTCTCAAAATATATGCATTCAACTGCTTATTTTTCCTCTGGCACTTCACCAATAAGTAGTATCCTGAAAAGGATACATTTTAATTAGAATGCTTGGTATATAAAAATAATTGCAGAAACATTGTGATGTAGATGTTCACAACTTTCTTGATAATGTTGTGCATTTCAGTACCAAGCATATCTTCTGCCACACTGCTCATTTGTTAGTTGTTTAATATTTATTACCATCCATCCTTAAATTTTCACTGCTTGTCCTTTAATATTGTCCACTAGAACTCTATTATCCCCGTCATAAAATCCTGTTAATAACTTCATCAGCTCAAGTAGGGTCATTTTTGACCATCACCCATGAACCTTTCATTTCACGTTTATACTGCTGAACTAAACCCTTATACAATAATTAATTTCTCTTGGGTAAATCCAACTTGTGGCTCAACCTATTATGTGAATTCACTTATTCGTCATTTCTAATTTGATGGCTGAGTCTGAAATTGGTCAATAGTGATCAGTGCACTAGCACTATCCGGTTTAAAAAAAAAAAAAATATATATATATATATATATATATATATATATATATATATATATATATATATATATATATATGTCTACTTTGGAATCTGAAAGTTTTAATACTTCAAACTTCATATGGTCCCCACCATAAGACTGAAGTTTTGAAATTTCGAATGGTTTAAATGGAGATTGCCATACAGCACAGAACGGTACATTTACCATTCTTTTCACTGTAGTGCAATCTCAGAGTTAATATATTTAATTAATAGGGGGTGTGTGGGTGCAGGGGGGGTTTGCCCCCCTTGCATAAATGTAAAAAAAAATGCTTTTAATTTTTTTTATTGAAGTTTCGAACCCATTAGTCCAATTCCTAGCTATTTTCTAGCTTTCTTGTTGTTGGGTCTTGTATTTTATTACTCCTTTTTACCATCTGCTGTCTCAATCTCTGCACCAAAAAAGTTGTATTTCTGTCATATTATCAAAACATTATAATGCTAGTACCACCTTCTTCACCTCATTTATCATGACTAAATGCTTTTCTTCATCCTCTTTGACTTCCTTAATGACTTTGATATAATTTCCCCTCCAGCACCTGCTTTTCACCGACAATCTCTCCAGCCAGCTCTGAATCTTCCTTAATGCATTTATATACTCTTTTTTTTTTCTCATTCTTCTTTAACACTTTTATAACCAAAAACAGTAGACTTGCTTTGACACCCTTCTCTACATTTGCAACTTCATCAGAAGTTGCTTTAAACTTCTATCTCTTTTAGAAGATTTTCTAGGGTTTCAGTTACCCATTTTATGAAAGCTGTTTTTTTTACAAGAAATATCTTGGAAAACGTTAATATCTGCATCCCCTAGTTTGTTCCTTATTCAGGTAGTTTACCATTACTGAAGGATGATCCGCTAAAGTTATTAAATACTTAACAAATGAAAACAAAGCATTGCTAAATATCTAGCTTCTCTAGCAAATCTCGGCTTCCTAGCATCTACTAAGACATCATTATCATTATAAATCAAATTCCAGTCTTTCTATAGAATCATACCTTGTTGCTGGGCAATTTCACAAATTACTTCCTTCAGTTGCTTCTCCACTGTATTTGGTGAGATGTAAACATTCACTAAAGTCATTCTTTTTCTTTCCCTCCATTCTTTCAGAATTAATTTACCCTGCTTTTTCCGCTATATATTCCTCTCATTTACAGAAGCATGCATTTTGGGTCAGCATTAATGCCCCTTCTTTCTTTTCCCATTTAGTTGTGCATTGTATCATGTTCCTGTCGTGTTTTATGTCCTCATGTTCCTAAGTGAGTTTCTTGTAATACTGTTATGACTACCCTGCTTTTATATAGGTAAACTAGTGTCCTAGCAAATTTAGCCATGGGTACCAGCCCATTTATGATCCTTGTCATTACTTAGAATCTTGCCATGCCTTCCAACTCCCCACCCCCCTTCCCCCCTCCCCCTCCCTCCATTCTTGCAATCTGCCAATATTTTGTTGTTTGCTTGTAGTTTATACCTATAGATTCTTTTTTCCTCCCATTTGTACCTTCTTCCCTAGTTGGCCTAAACCTGACTAACTTTTTAACCAGTAAAGCTTTCAGACTTATGTTCAACTCCCTCAACTCCTCATTCTCTTCCCTTTTCAGACTAATACCTCCTATTCAGATATCTTTTGTATCATTCCCTCTTCTCTTTCCAGCACCTCTTATTGCTTTCTATTACCTCTGCTTTTATTCTTCTTTTCCTCCTCACCTACTCATCTACTATTTTTCACTTTTAGAACCAAAGGAACAGATGAGGCTCACCACGGCCGATAAAAACACTTTATTCAACTGCAGTATAGTTAGCGCTTTCACGTTTTAACAATGTTTTTATAAGTATTACTTCTGAAGAGGCTCTTTATCCAGGACTGTTTGTTTTTACTTGAATTGATATTTTTCACTTTTCTTGCTGCTCATTATTTTACCCTTCACTTTTTACCACCTAGATATTCATTCATTATCTTCTTGCACTCTCAAAATGCACCCTTACCAATGAAGCATGTTGTATCACTGGACCTTTTTATAAGCTTGTTTTCTCCCTCTAGCAACTCACACAGTTAACATACAAACCAGGCAGAACCCACCATTTGCCTTTTGCAGACCTTACTGTTGACTTACATCGTTTCCAGTGACCACTTTTCCTCTTTTGTGCTTTTTATTATTTATCTGTCATATCCATTATTATTACTTTTATTTTTCTTCTCTTCTCTTTTAGAAATCACAAAAAGAGAGGGTACTGTCACTAAGTACATATGGTTCACTAATTCTAATTTATTATTATATGGCCTTTTCAGGATATATCAAGTTCAGAAATTAACACCGGCATATAGTTACCAGAATTTAACATGCTCATTTCCCCTTATTAATACAGCAAACATCTTGCATAAAATAAATAGCAGGAAAAACAAAATCCATGTGCCTCGTTTTATGTCAGTTTTATAAACAGCACATTAACACATTTGAATACAAATTCTGTTTTTTTCAGTTGATCCCCTTTATTTTGATCATACACCTTCAGTTAATACTTTTATAACAACAAGAGATATGATACAACTTGTCCACAGATGAAAAAAGTAGTCCTCGTTTAGTTGTCCTCAACTTCCTCTTCTATCACAGTTGGCAACAACAAAGTTGCCTTTTAGTATCTCCTCCCCAATTTTTCTTTGTCGTTTCATTAGTCTCTGCTTCTTCTGTAATTTATGTTAAACATTGGGAACACCTGGTCAGAAGCCACATGTGTTGTGCACCTTTACTTCCTGTTTCCTCTAGGCATTCTGTTCTCCGTGTCCCACAGTCCTTGTCATCTGGACTGTCAGCAAGTAGGCTAAAGAAGTCCTCTAGTGCTTGTTCTGACAAAAAGTATGTTTTGGCCCCAGTATTGTAGAATACTTATCACTACTGGATACCTCAGGTTAAACTGCATCTCAAGCTGCATACACAATTTAATAGCTGGGAGACACTTGGGGCCTGGTGCTCGTGGAATAATAGTTAACTGCAAATACTCTGTGCCAATTTTAAATCTTTACCCTTTTACCACATAACAGACACAATTTGCTCCTTTTGTAGGAATATATGAAACTCAACCAAAACTGGACAGAACATATTTCTTAATAGGGCGCTCAGCAGGAACACATAATGCACTCATAGGTTCAAAGGTGTATAGTAAGTTAACAACCAACAGGGCATTAATAAACCTAGCTATGCAAGACAAAAAAATTGCATCCCCTTGTCACATGTGCATTTTAATTGGATGGATGGGTTTGTTTGAAGGGGTATGTTTGTTAGTAGGAGTATGTTAATTAGTAGTGTGCTAGTGTTATGTGGTGGGTGGGGTATGTTATTTAGGGAATGCTTAGTGTTGGCCTTTGGCTATTAGAGACATGAGAGCCAGCCTGGGGATGAATTTATGATTACCCATCCAATTGTCAAGGCTATGTTTGAATAGGGATAAGGATAGATGCTGCTTCATGTGGATGAGGAGTCTAAAGCAGAGGATGGGGATCCTTTGAGTCATATCTTTCTCACCAGCAAGTTTTATTTATGTCACAAGCAAAGTTCAAATACCTGGATCGAATGTTTATGGTACTGATCATTTTGCAGATCTGCAAAAGCTCCATCACGGCCTCACTTTTTTGCTTGATATTGGGACGACATTCCATTAATTCAACAAGTTCGGTATTAACGTATTGCAGTTACTCTCTTCCAATTTTTACAGGTATCACTGTAAAGTGTAAGTTCTCTCTCTGACTCTCTCTCTCTCTCTCTTCTAGAATGATCCTCTAGCTCTATAATCTCAACCATTATTTCTTTGCAATGCTGTTCTGTTCTGTGATTTTTTTTCCTTTTGAGTCTTGCTTCTCTTTATTCCATTGCCCATTCTCCACTTTGTCTCTGTTAATTGCATCCTTAATTTCCTCCACTTTCTAATCATTATTTTAATACATAAAACATTCCTCTAGAACCCCAGTCATTATACAAACATCACTGTAACTTTATCTATTTTCAATTCTAGAGATGGGCTCAGTACTGAGGTTGCACTCTCTTATACATCCATTGTTCTTTGCGCCCCTACATCTTAGGAGATCCTACTGCTTTTCTATTTTGTGCCTTGAACTAGCATTTGTTTCTCCTTCTTGTACTAATGAAGGGAAGATCCTTTTGCTTTTTTATAGTAACTTTTTGATTTTTTAAATATATTTTGGTCTCTCTTTTCCTCCACACCTGCTAGGAAAGAGGGTTCCTACATGCTTTTGGCTTACCACAATAGTGAAAGTCCCCAGAATTACTAAATCTTAAGCAAAACGTATCTGAATAGCCAGTCAGAAACACATGCATGTAGAACAAAATTCAAGTTTCAAACTATATGTGGCAGTCTTCCTCAAACCTTGGTTCATCTCTTTTCTTACACACATGAAATGCGACCAAACAGGTTTTTCAAATTTACATACTAATGAGGCTGTTTGCTTGCATTGGTTTAGCTACCTCTTTGATGAAACTTCTAAATGCTTTTTTTCTTTTTTTTTATGTCTTATGACTTTCTGCTGGGGAAAGCCATAGATCTTTCAAATACATCTTGACATTCAACATAAAATTATAGTGATTACCAGCAGGATGTAGGAATTTACAGTTGTATAATCTCAAGAAAAAGATCACATGTTTGCACATTTTCATGCCATCAACATTGCCAATATCACAGATTAAATCACATATTTTCAGTTTATCTGCTGCAGGTTTTATTAGACTTAAGTGTAGCAGACATCTGTTACCATCTGATTTTGAAAACAGCGGTATACTTATATGTAAACCTCATAAGTTGTATTGTAGTTCTTGTTTGTGTCACTTCTAATTATACTTTGTAAATGAGAAGTCATCATTGGAGACCGGCCTAGCAGCACCAGCTAAATACTTTCCTCCTTATCTGACAGGGATGGTAGGCACCTAGGGTGTCCCAGGGGAATAACAGGTAGAAAGTGCCATTTGAGTGATTCATTGGTAGTCCTCATGCTACAAGCTGTTCAAAATGCCCTTTGGGTAATTTTTTCCAGGTAAAAGGGGAAACAATGAACATTACTACATGAAGCTTGACAAAAGCAAGCCTATCTAGAGAGGACCCATCAACAAACTTGGTTTTTATATATATATATATATATATATATATATATATATATGTATATATATATATATATGTATATATATAAAAACTCTGGACAATGATTTACGGCTTGATTAGTTTTAAGATGAGTATGCTTTGGGACAATTCAGCATGTAGGAACTAACCAAAGAGGAGACATTTCAAAAGAATAAGGAACTGCACCATGCTTTTTTTTCAAAATAACTGACATCACCAAATTGAGTGATATTAAGAAGTTCTCCTCCATGATTGCAAAGTAATGATATAGCCTGCTTAAAACCAACTGCTGGATACTTTTCTTTTCTTACTATCATGCTCCCAGTATTAAAGTACCTTAATGTCAGGTAAGAGACAGCTTTTAACTACATTGTATTTTCCATCCTTTAAATACATTTTATAAACCAGCAGGTCTTTCTCTTTTACTGCATAGAAACTAAAAGTCTCTGTTAATCTCAGACATAGAGAAACTTGATTTTTATGTGCAAAATATCTCATACAGAGAGTAATTTACACATTCCTAAGAGTCTGGAATTTATATACCCCCAGCCCAATAATGTACTCACATTTAGTGCAGCAAAATGTATCTGATCAGCAGTACATTTGTTATTCATAGGTTCATAGGTAGGTACTAGGCTATCGGCCCAAGGGCCTAAGTAAGCCTACCCAACAAGGTTCCCTGGCTTACACCACTCAAGAAAGTTATTTTCCTGTGCCCCTGTTGAGCAGAGCCACAGAAATGATCCACAGGGTCTATTTCTTATTTCCCATCCACTTATCAAGATTTTTCTTGAAGAGTGCTAATGTGAAACTTTGCTTGGCATAGATGGGTAGCTTGTTCCAGAGTATGGGAAGTCTCTGGGACAGGAATCTATCCCTCAAGCATGTCCTGTTTATTGTGGTGGCAAGGTTTAGGTCCCTAGAGCTTGTAGCTTGAAGGGATTGGAATTTCTTTAAGTGGAACATGTTCAGCAGCTCTAGGTTTGACATAGCTTTATATGTTAGGCAGAGATCACCTCGGAGTAGGCGATATGCTACGGAGTAAGGCTGAAGTTTTTTGAGATGGTCAGTTTAGGGCATCTGTTTGAGGCCAGTAATCCTCTTTGTGAGGTACTTCTGTGGCCTTTCCAGCTGCTTCAGATGTCTTGTGAGGTACATTCCAAAAGGGGTGTTGTACTCTATAATGGGTCTAATGAGTGTCAAGAAGAGGGGAACAATGACTTCTTTTTTCCGAGAATAGAACCCTTTTGTGACGAGGTCTACCATGTAGAAGGATTTCCTGACTACTGTGCCGATGTGATTATCAAAAGAGAGACTACTGTCCACCTGGGTCCCCAGGTCTCTTATCACCACATTTGGCATTAAGTAGACTGCCGCCTATGTGGTAGTTCATGGGTACAGAGTTTTTACAAAAGGGGATGACAATGCACTTTTTGGCATTGAGCTTGAGGCCATGACTCTGACAGGCATCTGTCTCAGTGAGGCCATTCTATAAGATGTCAGCCAAAGGCCTTCTGTGTTAGCCTGTACTTCAGAGAAGTAGATACCAAACAGGAGAGGTCCCAGGACTGAATCCTGTGGTACTCCACTTGTCACTGGTTTGAAATCAGATTTGGAGTTTGCAACATTTACAGTGTGGATTTTGTCAGTGAGCCAATTGACAACCCATCTTGTGACGTAGGGATTTATACCTAGTTTAGTGAGTTTAGTTATAATTCCAGAATGGGGGATGGTGTCAAAAGCCTTGGCAAGGTCAAGATAGGCTGTGTGAACCACCGTACCCTCGTCTACAGCTTTGTTGACTGCTTCAAAGAAGTCGAGCAGGTTCCGGAGGCATGATCTGCCTTTCACAAACCCGAACTGAGTGGGTTCCAGAGTTTGGAGGTTACCAATGTCTTTGTTTATGAGTACCATGATGATACATTCCATGGCCTTACAGACCAAGCTCATTAGGCTAATAGGGCGATAGTTCCCAGGATCAGTGGTGGCTCCCCATTTGTGGAGTGGGATAACTGTTGATGTGCGTCATTCAGTGGGCACAAAGCCTGATGTGAGACTATGATTGAACATGCTGCTTAGGTGGGGAGCTAGTTCATTCTGAAGGTCATGGAAAACACAGCCTAGGATGTTGTCTGGTGCCATGGATGCTGTGTTTTTGGCTTTAGAGAGTGCAGCTTTTACCTGCATAGTTGTGATTACAGAGACTCTGCATTCTTTCTGTATAAATATGGGCCCTTTTAGGGTGGGGGGGTAAAGTTAGCACTGAACCTATCTGCCAGGACATTGGCAATATTAGTTGGTTCTGTAATTTTCATATTGTTGTGCTGTAACTCAGAGCAGATCTGGGTGTTGCCATTGAGATTCTTGACATAGCTATTTAATGCTTTGTGGTTGTCCCTAGAATCAGTGGAAATTTTGTTTTCGTAGTTAGCTTTGGAGGATCTTAAAAGGGATATCAGCTTCTTACTGAGGCTGACAGGGAATGCCTCCACTCATGTGATTTTACTCTCTTTTGCAACAGTTTCTTCCTTCTCTTGTAGAGTTTGTTTATGGTAGTGGACCACCAGATTGGCTTCCTTTTTTTGGAAGATAGCATCTTGGTTCTGTTTGGGATGGCACGATCCATGCACTCATGTAAGTGCTTATAGAGTGCAGCTGTGTATGATTCAGCAGTCGTAACTGTATTGTCCATCTTGATGGGTGTCATGACATTTGTCACTTCTGTCTTAAGAAGCATGAAGTTGGCTTTGGAGAAATATTTTACCATGATTTCCATAATGGTGGCTGGGGGCGGGATGTGGATATCTAGGGTGATTAGCTTATGGTCGGAATTGAGCAATGAGGAGTTGACTTCAGGTGTAGAACACCAGTCACTGATGTTGGTGATGGCTAGGTCTAGGATATTGTTGCCCCTGGTGGGGGTGTGGATAAGGTGATCCAGGCCATTGGAATTTATGAATTACATAAAACGTTGAGCGAACAAGTTGGTACATGAGTAGTTTTCCCAGTTAATGGTGGGGTAGTTAAAACTGCCCATTATTAGGGTGTTTGGTTGAACCCTAATATTTTCCAGTATATCAAGAAAAGAGGAATGGGAATCCTGGGGCATGGTGGAGGATCTGTAGCAAGCTACAATTTGGATTGCAGTTTTGCCCAGAGTTAGTTGCACTTGGATAACCTTGGATGCATTATGCTGAGCAACTAGCCTGGAGGTGTGGATATCCTTAATGAATATGGACACACCTCCATCTTTAGTGTTCAGGTCCAGGTTAGGTGGCCGGAAAATGTGGTATGAGTTATAGCCTGGTAATGCAGAGGTGCTCTCTGGAACCTTGAACCAGGTCTCAGTCACTATGCAGATATCAAATTTATCCATTTTAAGGAGTGCCTCGAGGGAGTGCATTTTGAGATTTAGACTTCTAGCATTGAGTAGCATTACCCTCAGATTTTCTTGCCTGTTCCTGTTATGGTGGTGAATTTGTCATTTGAACCTTGCCTAAAAAAGGCACTATAGGGGCAGCAAGAGACTTAGCCAGTATCCAGAATCCCAGGGGTGACAGATGCAGGCCTTTTCTGGCAAAGCATCATGGTCTGTCGACCATGTCGTCCCAGGCAGACAGATACTGGGTCACCTTAGAATGAAACGAGGAGCTTAGCCAATTGTTGAAATCAATCATTTTGTCCTTGTACTGTGGTATCATTCTGGGTGATAGCAGGATGCTACTCAGGGCTAGAGTCATACCTGCCTGGGCTACAAGATTGGAGAGCTCTTCCATGTCTCTTTTCTTGTAGTCCAGGGAGGTACGTTGCACATCATTCACACCAACATGGACAATGACAGAGTCATATATGTACTTGTTGTGGAGTGACCTGAGTGCGTGGGTTATGTGGCAGATCCTGGCACCCGACAGGCAGCTGACAGTAACCTTCTCCTTGTTTAGCCTGGTAAGTGGGATATCACTGTGGCTGACTATAGAGTCACCTATGACTAGTATGTTGAGTACGTTGTTTTGCCTTATGGGCTATGGTTGAGTGGCACACTGAGTCTGTGAGCTATGTGTCATTTGGGTTGTGTTAGGGGGTGGAGGTTGCTTGTGTTTCTGTTTTGAAGGTCTCTGTTGCTTCAGCAGATTATTACTGAGAGCCTCCATGAATATTTTTGTGTTTCTATGTGTGGATTTTGGTGGTGTAGGTTTAGTGGGACTATGTGATGAGTGTGGTGTGGTGCAAGTGTTTACCTTCTCCTCTTGACTGTCAAGTTCAGTCTTGGTTTGAGAAAGCTTTACCTCCAGTTTGGCTAGATAAGTGCATCTCTCACAGGTTGTGGTGTTGGGTGGTAAGAGGAGAGGGTTGTATGTGTACATGAGGCAATTGCTACATTGCCCCCAAGATGCCCAGATTCATCAGATAGGCAGGAGAGAACACTGGGAGCTGACCCTTGGACATGCCTGAATAAAAAACTACTTTCCTCTAGACAAGTGAGGAAGGTGAGTATAAGAGCTGTTTTTCTCTAAGCAAGTGAGGAAAGTAAGTACAAAAACTGTTTTCTTCTAGGTAAAGAGGAAGGTTGAGTGCTGTAGTAATTTGTAGCTTATGTAGTGCTAACAACAAATTCTGAATAAGTGCTGAGTACGAATAAGCAAATTCAAGTGCTAAAACTAAGAATCTGTGCCTGGATCTTGTGGTAGATATGCTACCTAGTGCTTACCACTCCCACTGATAAGCCAGAAGGCTTCCCTTCAACACAGATAGGCTTTGGGGGCTCAGAAGCTTACAAACAGTCCTGGATACAGCAAATCTGTATCTGAACTAGACTAGTTACAGGAAAGTTGGGAAACAAGTGCAAACACGGCCTTTTAAACCAGAAAGTTGAAAGAGATGGAAAAACTGCCCAAACAGCCAAGAAACTACAATTTCTGGGCCAGAAACCACTCTTGTGGTAGATAGGCTACCTAGTGCTTACCACTCCCACTGATAAGCTAGAAGGCTTCCCTTCAACACAGATAGGCTTTGGGGGCTCAGAAGCTTACAAACAGTCCTGGATACAGCAAATCTGTATCTGAACTAGACTAGTTACAGGAAAGGTGGGAAACAAGTGCAAACATGGCCTTTTAAACCAGAAAGTTGAAAGAGATGGAGAAACTGCCAAACGGCCAATAAACTACAATTTCTGGGCCAAAAACCAGTCTTGTGGTAGATAGGCTACCTAGTGCTTACCACTCCCACTGATAAGCTAGAAGGCTTCCCTCCAACACAAAAATGCTTTGGGGGCTCAAACGCTTACAAACAGTCCTTGATACAGCAAATCTGTATCTGGACTAGATTAGTTACAGGAAAGGTAGGAAACAAGCGCAAACGCAGGCTTTTAAACTAAAAAGTTAAAAGAGATGGAAAAACTGCCCAAACAGCCAAGAAACTACAATTTCTGGGCCATAAACCACTGTTGTGGTAGATAGGCTACCTAGTGCTTACCACTCCCACTAATAAGCTAGAAGGCTTCCCTCCAACACAAAAAGGATTTGAGGGCTCAGAAGCTTACAAACAGTCCTGGTTACAATAAACCTGTATCTGGACTAGACTAGTTGCAGGAAAGGCAGGAAACAAGCTTAGAATTTTTTTTTGGAGGGAGGGAGTGGAAAGGGAGAAAGGAGAAACAGAAGAGAATTCAAAATTAGGGACCTAAGTGGCTTGCCCTTCACAAATGTTTTCTCTGTATTAGGTAGAGTCAGCTAGTGACACTAGACTGGAATAAAGCTGGGATAGAGCTGAACAGATGGTACTGGTAGGAGGATCTGAAAATATGATCTCACTGTACTCGGTTGAGTGAGCAAATGAGATAGACCCAGAAGGAGTGTTCAAACACAAATATACAGGAGGGGTGGGCAATTCCAAAGCCACCAAGATTAATACCAAAACAAGAACAGGGAGGGCAGGCAGGAAACTAACTGCAGAGACAGAAAGACCACAGTATTCTATGAAACAAATAAACAGAAAAATAAATAAGTGCAGAGAGACATAGACACAATAGTAATTGAAACAATTAAATAGAAAAATTAAATGCAATACAATCTTTAGCACTGCAAGATTGTACTTAACTCAGTTAGTAATGCAGATGATTGTAGGTATGTAGCAGAAGCCAAACAACTCAGGTATTGAGCAGTAATAAAATCAAAGATATTTCTCATTTTCCTGCCATTTGAAATATGCTTTCTACTTCATAGTTTGGAACAGAAGTTATACACAAGTGATACTATGGGGCCAAAACTGAAGTTTTTGATATCTGATTTTTGGCTTGCAGCCAGACCTGTTTTAATGGTACAATACAAACTTCTGTTCCTGATACCCCTTTCTTGATAAGATCTCTTTAAGTGCTTTTCTTGCAACATGTCTTGAAGGTGCAGTATGCATAATGAGGGGGTACAGGATATTAATTCCCTGATATACAACATTGCATTTAAATCATCAGTGATGTTCCTGCTCTGGAAGTCTTCTCAAAACACGTTTGTACAGGTCACCCTGTACTTCTAAATATCCTTATCTATTCAGTCCGAGTCTCTGTCTATGTATCTATTACACAATTTTATGCACATAAATATCAAGGCAGATAAAGTAACTGGCACGCATGGGGAGATTTTTTTCTTTTGTTACTTTTAGCATTGAATATGGCCCTTCTGTCAAGTTTATTTTAACTAGCATAAAATATGTTCACATTAATTGGTGTAAGCTTTATAAATGTGGTACAGTGTGGAACAAAAATCAAATAATTTTTTGGCCTCATTGATTTCACAGTAATCTAGTCAGAAAGATCTCTCTTCCTCTAAGAGCCACTCAGCAGGAAAACTTGAGGCACACAGTATGAGCTACTAAATTCTTTCCCATCAAATATTAACAACTTGAATGTGTCTATTGATTAGTTGAGCCATACAGAGATTTAAATATCTATAGTATTTAACAATTTAATACCATTGTGGTGTATATGCTGGGTATGTCAGTTTCTTTCAGGTACCTCTTAAGCCATTTCATGTGACATAGGCCTGATCCTGGTTAATTTTCTGAAGGATCAGTAATAAAGACAACTGAAAATAGGATGTTGCTTCTTAAATAAAAAATGTTTTAGAAAAAAGTAGGAAATAATGATTGCACATCTGTTTTGCACAGCCTGTACTGTGCATGGCAGATGACAGTAAATTTGTAAGCCTAAGTGAAAAAAAATTAATATCAAGGGGCATCACAAATCTGAATGCTGTTCTGTTTAACTTTAAAAAAATAACAGATTTTTGCAGCAAGTTTTTTTGTTTTGATAGCATAGAAAACAATATGTTTTTCTGAAATTACAACCACAAAATGAATGTTATTTATGACGTAAGAGCTTGAATGGCTATCACTTGCCTTGGCTGGCCATCGAAACTAGTTTTTCTGGCTGTGTGTTCTGGAGGGGGTCTGTCACTCAGTTGTTGAATTATGATTTAGCTGTGATTATTCAAACTATTATGCCACTGAACATATTGTTTCCCACACTCTCCTGCCTTTGAATGTTTATCGGAACATATTGAAATACAAGTAATAAATTCCATATGCACAGAAATTGAATTTCAAGGAAGATGACAGCTTGAATGCTTAACTAATAACTGTGTGGGCTGAGCATGTCCCTCCATCTGTCTGCTAGTATAATATAAAATCAAATACACATTAGCCTTCTGAGGAAAAATTTTGTCTTCAATCATCTGGGCTAGCTAGGATTCATTTTCACAGAATATCAAACTGAAGTCAGCTAGAACACATGTTCATATGATCTCCCATTGCTCTTGGTGACAGATAGACTGCAAGCCACCATTTACAGGACTATATTGGAGAACTGTATTACTTATTTTTTTTTTTTTTTTTTTTGCTCTGTTTGCAGTGTGCATTAATCCTGCAGTTATTTGCTCTGATAAATGCTTCCCAAGAATGCCTGCAAAATAAGGTGATTTTATTCTGGGGATATTAGCTGAATAATAGATCAACTTTTAAAGCATTGTAGCTGCAGAATGGCAGCATGCCTTAGTAATGTGTGCAGCACATATTCATCACTCCTATTCCTGTGGGTAGATGCCTAATAATTTCATTATGCACACATATATATGAACATGGCTATGGTAGAGGAGGAATGGTCTCCCATACCCATGTTAGTGCTGTAGCTATGCTATATGCAGCCCCCTCCCCACCATCCAGTGACATCTGACAGACTCTAGGTAAATTAAATCTCTTAATTGATTAACACATACACTGCATATACTTCTGAAAGTGCATTTTTGGGCTAAACTTCCCTCTGTATAAAATATTTTAACACACCTTGATTTATTCACTTTCTAGCTGCCATATATTATCTAGCTCAGTATGTCATCTCCCTTCATTTCTATCTCAACTACTTGTACTAGCAACGCAGTGTATCCATATAATAAACAACTTCTGTCTCATCTGGTGTGCACATGCCAGATACTATAAGTCTTTCCTGTTCCTTCACCATACTAATAATGTTCTTTTGTGCACTTTCAGTGAGTAGCTTTCCTCTTATAGCCACCAGAACTGGACACAGTATTCCTGAGATGTCTAGGTAATGTCATGTGCAATGGTATAATGGCTCTTTTGTCTGTAATGACCACTACCTACCTATGCAAGCCAAGATCCTGTTATTCATAGTCACTACCTATTCACACAGCTGTGGAAGAGTACTCATCATAGGAATAATTATAACTCTCACATCTGCTTTTACTTTCTCGACTCTCCAGGGTCACCTTCTAGTAATATTTAAGTTCTCCATTTGTTTTCTCCACATGACTGCAAAAACTGCTTTTTTGATTTCTTATTCTCCAGCTACCACTTACTTGCAAGTCTTATCAGGTCATAAGGAAAACTGACCTCGCCACCTGAGACCACTACATTTGTACAAGGGGGAGAGGTGGAAGAAGAATCCACAGAGTTAACCAGCAGTATTCCAATATTAGCAGGAAAAAAATAGTGGATAATATCCAGAGGGAAAAACTGAATGATCTACAGGGCAACAATGGACAGGGGTCTCTGGTAGGAAGGCAAGTATCATTTGAAACTGATTTACTTCCCTGGATGAATTTCAACATATCATCACAGTGTCTTCTTCAGGCAACGCATTTTTCCTGTAGTCTGGGAATCCCATACTGTAGAATAAAGGGCAATGTTCCCAATGACTGACTATTTAACTGTACAGGTGTGAGTAAAGATTTGGAGGTCATAAACAAGGTGGCATGGTGCCAGAAGTATAGTGATACAGCACTCTCAGCCCTCCTGGGAGAAGGGCAGTTTTTTCACAATGGTGAAGTTATCTTTAATAAAAAAAGTAATAATAATTTCCTCTTCCAAACTTGTGCCTTCTATGTCAGAAAGATATTACCAATAAAAAACATCTCTCCGGCAGGAAATACCACCTGTTGTTAAGGTTATAGAATGATCTCATCAGTCAAAAGAAGAGACTAATCAGTCAGCTAAAAAATGTGAAAGACATGGCCAGATGTAAGGGCCAAAGCAATATAAAAACCCCATAGTAGAATACCAGTAAGCAAGGTCAGGGGGACTGAAGTTCCATTTTTAGTGAAAAATACTGGTAAATCTCAGATTTGGACATGGTCAGTATTAAGAAAAAAATAGAATTTGGCATTTTGGGCCAGAGTATGAGTGCTCAATGCCCACATTTCTGTTTTATTTTACAAACTCTCTCTGTTTCTATCTCTCTCAATATATAGACACACACACACACACACACATATATACATATATATATATATATATATATATATATATATATATATGCAGGAGTTCTGACTTTTGTTGTAAAACATTTTTTACTGCACTTTAACTCAAAACCAGTTCATTTTACATTGAGAGTTTTTCTGAACTCTGGTGGGATCATGGGGCTGTTTCAGCCCATCTGAGTTGGAAACTGCAGGTAGAAGGCTTATTGTGTGTTTATCTGATTGGCCTGAGGGCTTAACTGTATAAAACTCTGTCATCCTGCTGGTATAAAATGCAGTTAGCCTTGCTTTGAACATTCTCAAACCTCTCCACTTTAAAATCCTGCATAAGAAACACTCTCCATAGTCTACCACTGATCATAGCTGCTCAGAGAGCTGCCAGGGTATCACTACTGGAGATCACCTAATAGTACACTACCAAACACACTCACTTAGACCTTTGAATGACTTTTGCCTACTCTTTCCCATCTACTAAGGCTCTGGTATAATGAATAGGCACTTCCCTTTCATCTCTGTTTCTGACCTGGAAAATATAAGCATCTTGAGGCAGTGTTGTAACTGCCTTATGTTCACCAATATTTAAATTTTAGAACAAAGACATTGTGTGAAAGATGTAGATATACAATCTCATTGGAGAAAAGGCTCTCACATACACACATGAAAAAGGCAAACCAGGTTGTCAGCATTACACCCAAAATATTCACTACCAACATTAAGGAACAAACACATAGACCCACATATGTGAAGGTACTCAATTGTAATCTACCCAGACCTAAAAGACTTCTAAAAGCATCTCTCAGTGGCCCTGTGCACGCTCAAAGAATGACAGCCATCTGAACCCGATAACCAGTCAGTATAAAAATCCAATATTAAAACAACATAATTTACATTAACCCTAAAGATTTCATTTTGAAAATGCAGCTAATAGACAATGTTCCATTGAGACCAGAGGTGGTTCCTGTATTTAATCTCAGTTTAGGGTTAATGTAAATTCATTGTCTATTTTTGTATTTATTTTGAGTTATTTATTAGTTAAATTAGGTTGTTTTAATACTGGAGTTTTATAATGATTGGTTATGGGGTTCAGATGATTTAATTGTTTTGTAAATTGTAGATAAGCTTGAAGGATTTTATTCTGATCAAGTTCCTTATTGGTTAGAATGAAAGCACTTAATATGTGAATAAACATGACAAAGTGTTTGTAGTGTGGTTTGTTCTTGGCATTTTCATTAGATTTGTATTTCTTTATGCCTCTTGGCTCTTGGTTTTTGGAGCCAGGATCCACCAGACCATGCATGCACTTAGGTCTTTAAAACACAAGTACCAATGTGACACAGTTATAGTCTGAGTGGGTGTAAATGACCCAAGACATACCCCACTCAACTATATAAAGAGAGACATGATGGTGCTCTCTGAATAGGTGTCACAAGTGGGCATAAATCTAGCCTAGAGTAACATCCTACCTTCACCAATGATGATTCCACTGTAGCAGCAAAAAATGATTGACTTTAACAATTGGCTTAGTTTCTGGTGTCACAAAAATGGGATCCAAGATCTGTCATCTGGGGAGACATGATCAACAAACCACGATGCTTTGCTTGACAGATGGTTTGCACTTATCACCACTTGGCTTCCTGATACTGGTAACGTTTTTATCTATAGGCTGTGCCAAGGTGTTAAACCTTCCAACAAAACAAAAATCACTTACAACTACCTAAAAGTACTGCTGCTCAGTGTTGTGAGTTTAAATGGAAAACTGGAAGCACTCCTCACCCTAGACACTGCAGACATCTATGCAGTTATGGAAACATGAATGAGAACCATGGAAAGCACCCTGGGTATCAAAGGCTACAACGCCTTTCATACATTTTGATCACCCTCGGCACAGGGTGAAACAAAGAGAGGACATGTAACAAAAACAAACACCTGCAGCAGTGCTTAGCAGAAATAATTCAACAGCCAGCTAAAATCCACTGTTTATCAATTAAAATAATAACATTTGAGCACTTTCATTCTTACAATATCATAACTTCATCAGAAGGCAGGAGATGTCTCAATGTTCATAAAGGAGCAATACACTGCTAGACTGGTCCAATAACATGACTAGCTTGATCTGCTTCATGCCCATCTAACCACAGGTGCAATGCCCTATCATATCCTTGCTAGCTACTTATCCCCTAACATAAGTCTGGAAAACCACACCTTCTACTCAAACGTATTGGAATCTCTTAACACCAAATCTAAAACCATACTTATGGGTGATTTCAACTACTCCTCCATAAACTGGGAGACACATATGACCCATAATTTACTTGCTCAGAGGTTTTTGGACTTCATTAATGCAAACACCCTGGAGCAACTAGTTAGCTCCTCAACTAGAAGTACAAATATCCTAGACCTAGTACTCACAAACATGGGGGATGCTGCTCCCTCCCATGTGTTAACTCCTCACTGCTAAGATCTAACTACAAAATGATCTCCTTTCATATTAAAACTATCCTAAAAACCCCATCAAACTCCAGATCTGTTACAAACTTTGCTAAGGCCAATTACCTCAAACTAAGTGGCATCTTATTAAACTTCCAAGCCCCTCTGACCAGGAGGACACTGATGCCTACTCTGAGCTGTACACAAATGCACTATACACCCAAATTCATAGCTACATAGAGGAAGAAATACCTGTCAGAGTCAAACGTATGATTACTGGCAAAAACAAACAACACTGGTTGACCCCTAGCATAAATAAACTATTTAACAAAAGGGAAAAATATCCTCTCTAGAGCCAAGAAGGAACGGACAAAACAGTATAAGAAGACACTCACCAGTCTAAACAAATAAACAAATTAAAGAGTTGATCAAATCTGCCAAGGAAAACTATGAGGCAAATATAGTCTCCTAGGTGAAAGATAACCATAAGACTTTTTTTTAGTTTAAGTTTCTAACCTCAGGGGAAATTCTCATCAATGTGCTGAGTTAATCATGAATGACAACACTTACACCCAGCCTGAAACTACAGCAAACCTGCTGGCCAATAAGTTCAGTTCAAACTTCTCCCCATATTACTTCCTACCATACCCAAAGAAGTACCTGCAACCATCCCCCTACCAGTCATTACAAGGGAACAGATCTTACTGCACTCACTATAGTGAAAAACACAGTCTCCATGGATCCCAACAGCATTCCAGGATGCTTCTTAAATAGCTTAAGACAGAATCTATCAGGGTCACTAAAAACCATCTAACCACAGCCTCTGGACAGGCTTTGTCCACAGGAATGGAAGGCTGCAACTGTTCTCCCTCTGCACAAGTCGGGCCCCATTAACTGACCCAGGAAACTAAAGACTCATAAGCTTGACCAACCTTATCTTCAAGGCCATGGAGAGAATTGTCATGGACCATACCAAATCTGGCTTTGTCAAAGGAGATCATGCCTGTTCACTCTGGAGGACTTTGTTGAGAAAGTCACCAGGGAAAAGGATGAGGGTAAAATGGTACACAGTGCTAATCTAGACTTGGCCAAAGCTTTTGACTCAGTCCCCCAGTCAGGGATCATAGATAAACTTACTGAGTTAGGTATAAACCCCTACATCATCAGACGGATAGCCTACAGGCTCACTGACAGGACACATGTTGTCCAGATAGGTGAATCCTCTTCTGATAAGAAACCTTTTACTAGTGGTGTCCCACAGGGCTCAGTGTTGGGACCCCTTCTGTTTGATATATAATTCTCTAAAGGGAAGGCCAATGTTGGGGCCATTGACTCACCAAGTTTACTGAAGGCTGTAAGCTGGGAGCAGTCATCAAATCCCCAAATGATGTTGACATCCTACAAACAAGCTTAAAAAATGACAAATAACTGGTGCCAAAACCATGGACTGAGACTAAATGCTAAAAAGTGTGTAATCATATCCTTTGGTAAATTAGATTTCCTTGTAAATTATAATATTGATAGCACACCCTAAGAGAAGACCCAGTGGTGAGGGACCCAGGAACACAAATAGAGAGTATCCTAAACTTTGGCTACTAGGTAGCTATGGTAGTGAAGAAATCCTTCTGTCCGGCTCAGCTTATAAGTAAAGGCATGACATCAAGATCAAAGGTCATAGTGTCATTGTACTTGGTCATCATCATGCCCATAATTGAGAACAGTGCTGCTCCCTTCTGCATGTACCTAACCAGGCACTTACACCAACTGGAGTACCCGAGAGGTTTCATACTGAAAAAAAAAAATAGATAGCATAAGACATGTGTCTTATGCAGACTGACTAAATGCCCTATCCCTTTACTCCATCTCATATCGTTTATTGAGGGGGGACTTATGTCTGACCTACAAGGCATTCTCTGATCCAGCCCTGATGAAAATGTGACATATTTGCAAGAAAAATTGTGTGAGGGTTACATGTTCCAATGACCTGAACCTTATTTGTGACTAACAAAACTTGCTGGAGAGACAGATTCGTATCCCTGATGGTGCCCTGTCTATTGAATAAACTTCCCATCTTCGTAAAACAAAGCCTGTCCCTCACTCTCTTCAAAAAGAATTTGGATAAATGGATGGGAACCATAAATTCATTCCCATGGTACTGCCATGTCCCTTATCGACAGAGGTAGTCTGTAAAATAACACAAAACTCCAACACCCCAAGACCCACTACCATGATACTACCCCATCCCATATCTGTGGAATTAAGATATAATATTGTCATACCTTGGGTATTATTGGCTAAGCTTGTAAAGGCTCTTGTGCCATTAGCTTAGTAATTAACTATGAACCAAAACACACACACACACACACACACACACACACACACACATATATATATATATATATATATATATATATATATATGTATATTCCATACACACAAACATACACAGGTACCAGAAGTTATACTGAAATCATGGTTGACCATAACTTATACTTAAAAATGCATATTGGGTATAATTCCTGGATTTCATGGCTTGAAAACGAAATTTCATTTTTTGAGAAATGTATGCATATGTGTGTGCCCCTGCACATGGTTTAAATAGACATTAACAAGATACCCAACTCAAATCCTCTATAGGAAACTACTAGGAAAACTGTAGGGGGCTGACCTAAAACCTTGGGACTGTAGCATATCGTGGATGAAGGGAAGAGTACAGTGTTGTGTGCTGAGATGGCAAGGAGCACCAGTAAGGAAAATAACCAGTGGAATACCACATGAGTTTATCCTGGATTCAGACCTCTTTAGTATGTTCATATTAGACATATACAAGTGAACTGAAACTAGGATAAACTTCTTCACAGAGGGCAACCACTACTGAAAGAAAGAAGAGCTGCCCATGTGGGGTGAAATTTAACAACCAAGCATCATTACAGACCATCACAAAATACTGCACTTAGGCCACAGTGACCTTGGCATAAATTAATAGTTAAGGAACACTTATAATGACAAAAAGGAAAAGGATCCAAGGCAATTGTTGCAACTGTATCAGTCCAAAAATCAGAGAATGACAGGGACATGGCTGCAGCAAACAGAAAGTTTGGTTGTATTCTTGGGTTGGCATAGATTCTGAAGTAAAACTGCAATATTCTCCTTCTGTTGTTCCTAATCATACTCCACCTTGGGTATGCTGTGCAATTCTGGAGGAAGTGCTAGGAAAAGGTCATCAGGTATTCCGGATGGAGTTCAAAAGTTAGCCAACATAAAGATGTGCGAAATTGAGATGAAAGGCTGGACCAGAGCTTACAGGTGCTAGACAAGAGATTATGTCAGGGATATGTGAATGGTCACGCTAAACAGAAATAGAACTGGAATGGAAGGGACACAGGGTACAAAGTCACATAGTCTGTTCTTCATAAATAAAGATGAGGACTCATGGAATGGGCTACTAGAATGACTGGTTGATAGGAGATCCAAAAGAAGCATTCTAGATCCTATGGGACAGATGGATATAGGGAAGGCTCAAGGGATGGATGAAGAGCAGCTACAATGTTAGAATTAATTAAAGGTCAGACTGGGTAGGCAAACTGCCTTCTTATGCAATCATATACATGTGACATAATTTCAGTGTTATCACCAAACTGACCGAACTTGCTGAAAAAATGTCAAAATGATATGCAGCACATATAATGTAAACAAGACTGGCTTAAGCAAACAAACAAACAAACAAACATGTGTCATATCATTGGTTACTGCCTTTTCTCCATTTAGTTGCCCTGCTGTTGCAGTCTACTTTTGGTGAACTAGCCCATTTTCTCTCCATCTCTGTATGATGGGTCAAGCACCCTAGCTTTTAACTTTCCACAATCTCTTTTGTATCATAGCACCAAACCATTTTTAAAAACCTCACTACAGTCCTTATGCACCACAATGTATGTGATTCCAATATTTACCCTTAGTGGTAACCTAGCAAAAATTTGATTAAGTTGGTAAGACAGCTGCCACACAAAAAAAAAAAAAAAAAAAAAAAAAAACATTGTCTATGTTCATAGGTTCATAGGTAGGTACTAGGCTATTGGCCCTAGGGCCTATATAAGCCTAGCCAAAAAATGTACCCTGGCTTTCACCACCCAAGAAGATTATTTTCCTGTGCCCCTGTCGAGCAGAGCCACAGAAGTGATCCCTTGCGTGAATTTCCCATTTCCCATCCAACCATCAAGATTTTTCTTGAAGAGTGCTAATGAGGAGCTCTGTTTGACATAGATAGGTAGTCTGTTCCAGAATATGGGAAGTCTCTGGGACAGGAATCTATCCCTCCAGCATGTTCTGGTCATTGTGGTGAGAAGGTTTAGGTCCCTAGAGCGTGTAGCTTGGAGGGATTGGGATTTCTTTAAATGGAGCATGTCCAACAGCTCTGGGTTTGCATAGCTTTGTATTTTAGGCAGAGATCGCCCCTGAGTAGGCAATATGTGATGGAGTAAAGCTGTAGTTTTTTGAGATGGTTTGCGTAGGGCATCTGTTTGAGGCCAGTAATCCTCTTTGTGAGGTATTTCTGTGTTCTTTCCAGTTGTTGTAGATGTCTTGTGAGGTACATACCAAAAGAGGTGTTGTACTCTATAATGGGTCTAATGAGTGATGAGTAGAGGGGAACAATGACCTCTTTTTTTCTGGATGAGAATCCTTTCATGATGAGATGAGCCATGTAGAAGGATTTCCTGACCACTGTGGCAATGTGATTATCAAAGGAGAGACTACTGTCCACCTGTGTCCCAAGGTCTCTTATCACATTTTCAGCATTAAGTAGACTACTAGCTATGTGGTAGTTCATGGGCACAGAGTTTTTACCAAAGGTGATGACAATACACTTTTTGGCATTGAGCTTGAGGCCATGGCTTTGACACCAGGTATCTGTCTCAGTGAGGCCCTTTTGTATTTTGTCCACATCTTTAGGTGTTTTGATTATGGCTCCTAGTTTGCAGTCATCTGCAAACTTTGTTAGGCAAAGACCTTCTGTGTTAGCCTGCACTTCAGAGAAGTAGATACCAAACAGGAGAGGACCCAGGACTGAACCCTTTGGTATTCCACTTGTCACTGGTCTGAAGTCGGATTTGGAATCTGCTACTTTCACAGTGTGGGTTCTGTCCGTGAGCCAGTTGGCAACCCATCTTGTGACATAGGGATTTATACGTAGTTTAGTGAGCTTATCTATAATTCCAGAGTGGAGGATGGTGTTGAAAGCCTTGGCAAGATCTAGATAAGCTGTGTGAACCATTTTACCCTCATCTATGGCTTTGGTGACTGCTTCAAAGAAGTCAATCAGGTTTAGGAGACATGATCTGCCTTTTACAAATCCGAACTGGGTAGGGTCCAGAGTTTGGAGATTACCAATGTCTTTTTTTATGAGTTCCACGATAATACGTTCCATGGCCTTGCAGACCAGGTTCATCAGGCTAATGGGGCGGTAGTTCCCGGGGTCTGTCGTGGCTCCCCCTTTGTGGAGTGGGATAACCGCTGTGGTACGCCATTCAGTGGGTGCAAAGCCTGAGGTGAGGCTATGATTGAACATGGTATTTAGGTAGGGTGCCAGTTCATTCTGTAGTTCATGTAGAATGCAGCCTGGGATATTGTTAGGTCCCATGGATGTTGTGTTCTTGGCTTTGGAGAGTGTGTTTTTTTACCTGTGCAGCCATGATTATAGGAACTTTGCATTCTTCCGGTATAGAGATTGGCGCTCTAGGGGGTGAAGTTAGCACTGAACCTATCTGCTAGGATGTTGTCAATATCAGTTGGTTCTGTATATTTAGTGCCATTGTGCTGTAACTCAGAGCAGATCTGAGTGTTCCCATTGAGATTCTTGACATAGCTATAGAATGCTTTGTGGTTGTCTTTAGAGTCAGTGGCAATTTTGTTTTCATAACTAGCTTTGGAGGATTTTATGAGGGATCTCAGCTTCTTACTGAGGTTGACCAGGGACTTTCTCCAGTCATGGGATTTTACTTATTTTTGCAACAGTTTCTTTCTTCTGTTGTAGAGTTTGTTTATGGCACAGGACCACCAGATTGGCTTCCTTTTTTTGGAGGATAAGATCTTGGTTCTATTAGGGATAGCATGATCCATGCACTCGTGTAAGTGCTTATAAAGTGCGTTTGTGTAGGATTCAGCAGTCATATCTCTATTGTCAGTCTGCATGGGTGTCATGAAGTTTGCCACTTCTGTCTTAAGAAGTGTGAAGTTGACTTTGGAGAAGTTTTTTACGATGGTTTCCCTAATTGGGAGTGGGGGTGGGATGTGGATGTCTAGGCTGATTAGCTTGTGGTCGGATCTGACCAACAAGGAATTGACCTTTGGTGTGGAACACTGGTTTTCCATGTTGGTAATGACCAGGTCTAGGATATTGCTGCCCCTGGTGGGGGTGTGAATAAGTTGATCCAAGGCATTGGAATTTATGAATTCTAGAAAATGTTGAGCAAAAGAGTTGGTACATGAGTAGTTTTCCCAGTTAATGGTGGGGTAGTTGAAATCTCCCATTATTAGGGTGTTGGGTTGCACCCTAATACTTTCCAATGTATCAAGGAATGAGGAATGTGAATCCTGGGGCATGGTGGGGGGTCTGTAGTAAGCTACAATTTGGATTGCTGTCTTGCACAGAGTTAGTTACACTTGGATAATCTCGGATGCATTATGCTGTGCAACTAGCCTGGAAGTGTGGATATCCTTAATGAATATGGACACGCCACCACCTTTAGTACTTTGTTCTGGGTTTGGTGGCCAAAAGGTGTGGTATGAATTATAGCCTGGTAACACAGGTTTGCTCTCTCGAGCTTTGAACCAGGTCTCTGTCACTTCACAGATGTCGATGTTCTCCATTTTAAGAAGTGCCTCGAATGAGTGCATTTTGAGGTTTAGACTTCTAGCATTGAGTAGCATTACCCTCAGATTTTGCTTGCTTGTACCTGTTTTGGTGGTGAATTTGTCATTTGAACCTTGCCTAAAAAAGGCACTATAGAGGTGGCAAGAGCCTTAGCCAGTATCCTGAATCCTAAGGGCGACAGGTGCAGGCCATCCCTGGCAAAGCATCGTGGTCTGTTGATCTTGTCGTCCCAGGCAGACAAATACTGGATCCCCTTAGAATGACACCAGAAGCTTAGCCAATTGCTGAAGTCAGTCATTTTGTCTTTGTACTGTGGTATCATTCTAGGTGATGGCAGGATGCTACTCAGGGTTAGGGTCATACCTGCCTGGGATACAAGATCAGAGAGCTCCTCCATGTCTCTTTTCATGTAGTCCAGGGAGGTACGACTCAGGTCATTCACACCAACATGGACAATGACAGTGTCATATTTGTACTTATCATGGTGTGACCTGAGTGCATGCGTTTTGTGGTGGATTCTGGCAACTGACAGGAAGCTGACAGTAACTTTCCCCTTGTTTAATCTAGTGAGTGGAACATCAGTGTGCCTGTATGAGTCACGTATGACTAGAGTGTTGGATACATTGTTATGCCTTATGGGCTGTGGTTGAGTGGCACACTGAGTTTGTGGGCTATGTGTCATTTGGGTTGTGTTGGGGGGTGGAGTTTGCTTGCATTTATGCTTTGGATGTCCCTGATGCTTGGGCAGGTTTTTATTGAGAGCCTCCGCGAATGTAGGTGTGTGTTTTGTGTTTCTATGTGTGTGTTTTGGTGGTGTAGGTTTTGAGGGACTATGTGATGAGTGTGGTGTGGTGCAAGTGTTTACCTTCTCTTCTTGACTGTCTAGTCTAGTCTTGGGTGAAGAGAGCTTTGCTTCCAGTTTGGCTATATAAGTGCATCTCTCACCGGTTGTTCTGTTGGGTGGTAGGAGGAGAGGGTTGTCTGTGTACATGAGGCAATTGCTGCATTGCCCCAAGATGCCCAGATTCATCGGGTAGACAGGAGAAATCACTGGGAGCTGATCCTTAGACATGCCTGGATAGGTGCTTATTTATTAAGTACTAAAAACTGCTTTCCTCTAGACAAGTGAGGAAAGCTGAGTGCTGCAGTAATTTGCAGCTTATGTAGTGCTTACAATGAGTTCTGAACAAGTGCTGAGTTCAAAGAAAAAGATTTAAGTGCTGAAACTAGAAAACTGGCTAGTTATAAGAAACAAAACTAAGCTAGAAGGCTTCCTCCAACACATAAGGGCTTGGGGGCTCAGAAGCCTACAGTCTAGACCACTTAACAGGAAAGGCAGGAAACAAGCTTACATTTTTTTTTTTTTTTTTTTTTTTTGGTTCTGGAAGAACAGAGTCAAAACTTCCACTTCAGTTAATATTCATGCAATACAATTAAATCAATTGAAATACTGTATTATTTGAAAAAAGTGCAGATAAAAGGTACTTACATTCTCTTATACATCCAGTTGAATACAGCTAGATCTTAGCCGGCCAAAGCTGAGGTTTTTAAGCAGAAAATATTTCAAACTGTACCACTTAAATATGCAGTCATACAAGACAAATGGGTTTCTAGAAATTCACCTGCCTGTCTGAACATAGAGATTTACCTCTCAGTGTACATGGGATGGGAATATTAGGAAAGAGGTGTTTCTCTGTCTCTTTCTTAGGCCAGATCCTGTGTAGGAAGCCAGCATCAGCATCCTCCAGTCTCCCCATTCTTAAGGTGAGGTTGTACCATCTAGCCACTAATAAACAACATACATGTGTTGACTCATTTGGTACACTGGGGGATTAGATACATTATTCTTATCTCTCTCTCTCTCATGCCTCCAAAGTCCCTTGAGTTCTTTCATCAGTTCTTCTCTAGTCACTTTCAGCACAGACTCATCTGACAGCTCCTACATGCTTTATCCCATACATGAGTCCCCTCAAATTATCTGTGATATGATCCCAGTTATTTTCACTAGGGGTAATATACTACCAACCATGGGATGGGTAAGGCCAGTCTAACACCAGTCTGGATAGGTTAATTCAAACACAAAAATGGAAACTGGATAACAACCCACAAGGGCAGCTAATCTAGTACTTACCTATGAAGTTGCCCGAGAACTTTCATGATTTTGTTCCCAGTCATACCCTCATCTATTATTTTATCATCATCCATAACAGCTTTACATTGCCATGCCAGAAATATGTCCAATTGTTCTTCCCTTTTCTGTGGAAATAAAGTAGTACATAGCTCATTCAGCAACACTACCTGATCTCCACATTCCTTATAGACCCCTCCATTTCCAGCATTCCAGTGACTTACCTAGTGCATGTACAGTCTCAAAAGTGTATGGAAACTGTACTCTGCTCTTTGTTCACTCCTGTAGCCATTCCTTCTTTAGGGCAGAATCAGCCGTGTATCAAATAACCTCTGCTGCTTTTGTCCTGATCTCTATGTCATAAGCCTTCTTTCCTTCAAACTTTACATTTCTTTGCATGTACTGATTACAGTTAAAATTCCTTTTACTTGAACATTTATACAGTTAATTTGTTTTTACTACCTACTTTTCCGTACTTCTTTTCCTTCAGTAAACCTATCTTCTCACATTTTACAGGAGCACCATTGATCTCACTTCCTGCCACCCTTCCATATTGCTTTTCATTGTACAACCTAACAGTTTTGTCTGTCCTCATACAGACAAAAGATTCCTGCTATTGCTGCCTTTCATACCCTTGGTCAAGGGATTGTGAACTACAATGATGCACAATCATGGCTCACATGACCTCTCACCTTCAGTCTTTCCAGTTTGATTCTCATCCTCATTGCTGCCCTCAGCTTTTCTTCAATTCCAGATTTATAGTACACTTTTATTTTCTTCTATTTCTCCATACCAGAAAAGTGGACACCTGCCTGGTCACTCCTGAAAGATTACAGCCTACAGTCACTGTGGTTCTGCATTTTTTCCAGTTCTTTAATCTCCATACAGTCATTTGGCTTGTACATATAACTAACCTCACTGTATCTCCAACCTCCACATCTCATGGCCATTATCTCAGTCAGCCTGTGTACCTGTTCATCTATTACATATTCTCAGTTTCTGCCATGATACACCTTCTCATCTGAAATATTTATTTGTTTGACATTTGTTTACCAGGAAAGTCAGACTGGGCAAGAAGCTACCCATTTTCAGGGGAGGCTCGGGGACAAAAGCTTCACAAACGCAATATTTCAAAAATCAAGTACAGACATTCTAAATCACAAAGTATCATGTTATACTACAAAATAACATATACGGTTATTTTAAATCACAACATATGTTACACTACAAACCATAAGAGTGAAAAATGTAATGCGAATAAAACACTGAACATATGTTTCATAGTAAAGTGCAATGAAATACATGAGTTGGAGAAAATATGTGTGAAAAAACTCAGTAGATATATTATTTGTTACATAGAGTAGTATGTGCTAAATGGAACCAGAGACAATCATAATAATATATTTTAATATAAGAGATTTTATGATTAGAGACAGTAAAGGGAAATTGAGAGATGTCTTAATATGAGAGATGTTGATATTATGGTTATAGAAGGAAGACGGATGGAGGGAAGGAGATTATAAGATTATAGCTTAGGTGAGTAGGGAGGAAATAGAAAGACGTAGAGGAAATGTCTGAGAGATGAAGTGGATAATGTAAATTAGTAGACAAAACAAAAGAAAGGAGTGGAGTAGGAAGCCGGAAAGGGTTGTGAAGTGTGATTTAGGTTAATGGGGGAAAGTGAAGTATAGTGAGTGAGTTCAGCCAGGATTGGCACAGGAGCAAGTCCAAGATTTTGTAAAGTATTCTTTTAGGTAGTGTTTAAAGATGGATAGGTTACAAATAGTTCTGGTGGTTAGAGGTAAGGAGTTCTATTTTTTGCTACTGAATATGAGTATATGCTTTATTCAGGGGATTTATTCAGTTTATTTATGGTAAGAAGTTGTTTGTCTTCTGATCTTAGGGTTCTTTTATGGGAATACATGTCAATTAAAGGAGCAAGAGCTGGGCAGGCTAATGGTTTGTGTACAATTTTATGTATTGCTATAAGATGAATGTAGGAGAGGTAGGGGGGGTTTCAGCCAGCTAAGGGTATGCAGAGCATTACAGTGATGGGTAAAGGAGGATGAATTAGCAGCAAACTTAGGAATTTTGTTGTAGCAGCTTTCAAGTTTATTTTTATGGAGAATTGTAAATTGGTTAGAATTGGTGCTCCATAGGTAGAGAGGGCAGAAGAAAAGCTTTGGTTAGAGTAACTTTTGTGGATGTGTTCAGAAAATGTTTGTTTATGTAAAGCTTGCCTAGTGTTTGATGGGGTTTCTTGATATTGCTTTGAATGTGGAGGTCAAATTTAAGATTACCATCTATTTTGGCCCTAATAGTTTGGTATGGTGGACTAATTCAATTTCAGTGCCATTTGCCAAGAAGACTTTGAAAGATGCTCCATTAGGACTGTGAGTTTTGGGGTAAAGAGGAGGAGTTTGTTTTGTGTGGGGGGTTAGTAGGAGTTGTGCTCTTGTAAGCCAAGTTTCAATGGAGGTAACAGCTTACCGTGTGATTTCTTGGAGGTGAGTTAAAGTGTTTGAATAGCATATGATGGTAGAGTCATCTGCATATTGAATAAAAGTGCCTTCACAAGAAGATAAATGTAGGCTGCTGATAAAAATATTAAACAGTGGAGGGCCAAGGATGAATCCTCGTGGGTCTCCTGTTGAAGTGGAAAAGTATGCAGAGATGGATCCTTGCCATTTTACAGCTTGTTTCCTGTTGGCAAGGTAGTTAGAGAATCATTGAATAGATGGAGATGAAAGACCAAGTGTGGATAGCTGATTGAGGAGATTACAGAGACCATGTCAATGGCTTTTATTAGGTCTAGAAATTCTGCAGATACAAGTTTATTAGAGTTGTGAACTTTATTGACCATGTTTGTAAATTATAGTAATGCAGTGGAGGTGCTGTGGTCTGGTTGAAATCCATGTTGGGTATTGATGATTAGTTTATTTTGCCAGGATGTTACTTCCTCTTACTCCTCACAAATGGACTTCTCCCAATACCACCCTTAATTATATATACTAACTGCAAGGTCACATAGCCATGGGGGAGACAGCATATCTATAAAATGTGCTCTTATCTAATAGTGTAGTTAATTTTCTTGACCTAAAATATAAATGACAGTGCAATGTCTTGAAATGTTATGCCCCAGACTCTGTCTAGTACAATCCATATTTCTTATCTGCCTGCAATGACAATTTATCTTTCTGTAAATATGTTGGAAGAAAGTACTTCAAAAAGCCATTCTGTGGCTTGAAGTTCTTGGACTGAAACCCATCAGATATGAAATACTTCTATGTTGAAGTATAGATCTTTTTATTTTTATTCAAAAAAGTAACTACGCTATTAGATAAGAGCACATTTCACAGACATGCTGCCTCCCCCATGGCTATGTGACCTTATAGTTAGCATATATAATTAAGAGTGGTATTGGGGTCAATTTGGGACTGTGGTGGTGGTGCTGCGGTAGCGTTGTCGCCTCATAGCAAGACGTTGTCCCGTTCGATTCTCAGCTAGAGCGTCTTCTGTGTGGAGGCATACATGAATGGGGCGTGCCTTCGTTGAAGGATGTGCATCAGGGCTGGTAACCTGGTACTTAAAAATCCACTACCAATCATTAGTGGACCGGAATTCCGCTGTGGCGACCCCTAACCAGGAAAAGCCGAAAGACAGAAACAGTGGGGTCCATTTGGGAGTAGTTTGTTTGAGAGATGTAGAAAGAAGTAGCATTGCAGAAAAAATGCCAGTTTCAATATTTTGTTTTTTTCTTATATGTTATGGCTTGTTTCTGTTCTACTTTGACATATATGCTGTGCATACCTCCCAACCTCAGTGTAAGAAATCAGGACAAAGCCTAAATGAATGTGTTGGACAAAAGCTAAGAAATAGGTACAGATTTTAAATATTGCTCTTATAAACATAGAAAGTTGTTAGAACAGCAGCTTGTGTGTTATCATACATTTTCTGAAGGATATATGTCTGAAACTCGAAATTGTGTCATTATTTAGTGACTTCAATCCTCAAATGTGTCATCATTTCGTGACTTCAATCCTGAGTGATTTGTTGTGGAACCACAAACTTTATGAGGAGCAGACAAAAAAATATGAGACAAAAATCTCGACATTCTGAAAAATAAGTTGGACAGTTAAAAGAGATATGATGCTGTGACAGTTTTTCTTTCTCCCTGCAGGTTACTATCAGGTGCCTCCATCTCTGATCCTTTTTCACTGGGTCCACTGGACAATAGCCTATAATTAACCTATGACATTGTTTTTTTTTTTTTTTTTTTTTTTTTTATTTTTATTTTTATTGTATAAGTTTTGTATATTTTTAACTTGTTAAGTAGTAGTTAGTGGAGCTTTTCTCCTCGGGCCTCCACTGAAAATGGACTTGTATCCAGTTGGACTAGCCCGGTTAACAAATGTAAAATAAAATAAAATAAAAATAAATAAAATAAGGTTACTATCAGGTGCCACCAGCTCAGATCCTTATTCACTGGGTCCACTGGACAAGGTTATTGTAAAATGCCACCAGCTCTGATCCTTATTCACTGGGTCTGCTGGACAATGCTACTATCAGCTGCCACCAGATCTGATCCTTATTCACTGTGTCCACTGGACAATGTTACTATCAGCTGCCACCAGCTCTGATCCTTATTCACTTTGTTCACTGGACATGGTTACTATCAGGTGCCACCAGCTCTGATCCTTATTCACTGGGTCCACTGGACATACTGCAACCTCCCTCAAATTCAATCCAACCTGCCTGGGGACTATGAGGACATCAAGGATGCTAGTGCAATATCATACCTTGACTTCCATTCCCTAGTGTAAGTCTTGCTAACTCCATAATCACCACCCTTGGAAGATAAATGTGAGTTTGCACACTCATGTAACTTACAGACTGAGTAACTCACATTCATGCAGCACAGAGGTGGTCAGGCTCCTGCACTGCAGACATTGGCCACACCAGCATTCATGCTGCTAATTCAACATGAGTGACCTGGGGTACATTAAGGTAGTTATCGCTCTGAGGCATGGGATGGCATCACTGTGGTAAGGTTAGTAGCTGCTGGGTTTGTTGCTTTTGTCCAATATCTCAGGGATTTGATATAGGGGACTTCAATTTCCTGACATAAATTCATAAATTCATTGCAGCATATAACTGATTCATTCTGTTGCCCAGGCAGTCATAAAAATAGTATATTCCACTTGGTTAATATTTCTCTCTCTCTCTCTCACACATTTATGGCCTTCTGTTTAATTTAACTCCCTCTGTTTTACATGCATCCCTTTAATACCTTCATTAAGATGCCCAGTTCAGTTTAAAGGACCTCAATGTTCCAACATATTTCTCCAGTCAACTGTTTAGATCCTCCTTCTCTTTTATACTCACAAACAAAATAACGAAGCTGGATACTGCTCAGTTAAAAAAGTAGTTTAATTCCAACAAACAAACGGTACAAGATGAGCGCTTTCGGGCGGTTGCCCTTCTTCAGATAAAAACTTTGCTGATAAAACTTCTATTTAAATAACTGTTTGACCAATCAAAACGCAATAAAACTCAATAAAAAACCCGCCTTTTACTTAAGGTAGGCTTAAGGGGGACCACATCATTCAAACCTGGATCCCTATGTGCTGTTAACTCTAGGATCCATCTAGATTCGGCTAACTCAGTGTTTAGTTTAATGTCCCCCCCCCCTATTTGTCAACCTTAAATTTACAATGACCCTAAACAAAAACCTGTGTGTAGGGTAATCCCTAACATGCCTATACAAGGCATTATGCTCATCACTGTTCCTAATACTGGACATATGCTGTAGGATCCTAACCTTTGATAGCATGCATCCAAGGCACACTTTCCCGAATGTGGTGCAAGGTCAGATAAGTAGGATTTCTAGGATTGTCACTGACAATACACTGTTTGATGAGGAGATCCAACACCTTGGTGATTGCTTCTCTAACAGGGGTTATAATGAGAAGTTGGTTAATGATATTATGAAGAAGAATAAACCCCTTAGAAGTAATAAATATAGGCCATGGTTAAACTTAAAAGACAACGCTAGTAATAGATCAATAGATAATGCCCTTAGACGTGATGGTCATAAGGTGACACTTACTTATGGTAGTGATATGAGAGGGGTTTGTGATATCATATGTAATAACTGGAATATAATTGCCAGTGATGAAGGATTGAGAGAAATGGTGGGTGAACGCCCCATGTTTGTATATAAAAGGAATAAAAATCTAAAAGATATGTTATGTAAGGAGAAGAAATTAGTTAAGGATTTGAGACCTAAAGGAGGAGCGGGTACTGTTCCATGTGCGTCCTGCAAGGCGTGTGGATATATAAAAAAGGGAATAGAATTTAGACACCCGGTTAATGGGAAAGTGTTTTTATTTAAGGGTAGGGCAACCTGCAGGACTACTGATCTAGTGTACATAGCTGAGTGCAGTTCATGTCCGTGTTTTTATGTAGGGAAAACCAATCAAATGCTAAAGGTTAGGATCCTACAGCATATGTCCAGTATTAGGAACAGTGATGAGCATAATGCCTTGTATAGGCATGTTAGGGATTACCCTACACACAGGTTTTTGTTTAGGGTCATTGTAAATTTAAGGTTGACAAATAGGGGGGGGGACATTAAATTAAACTAAACACTGAGTTAGCCGAATCTAGATGGATCCTAGAGTTAACAGCACATAGGGATCCAGGTTTGAATGATGTGGTCCCCCTTAAGCCTACCTTAAGTAAAAGGCGGGTTTTTTATTGAGTTTTATTGCATTTTGATTGGTCAAACAGTTATTTAAATAGAAGTTTTATCAGCAAAGTTTTTATCTGAAGAAGGGCAACCGCCCGAAAGCGCTCATCTTGTACCGTTTGTTTGTTGGAATTAAACTACTTTTTTAACTGAGCAGTATCCAGCTTCGTTATTTTGTTTGCTAGTATTGGATTTTTGCGTTTGCTGGATTTTGGCAGAGCAACACCCTTCATTCTCTGGGTCTCTTTTATACTCATGAGTAGATATTCTCTGTTATTCGGACCTCTTTTTAGCCCTCATCTACTCTTTCCCAGACTTCTACTCTCTAGAAACCCTTTTATTTTGCACTTAAGATTTAAAGGAACTTCAATAGTCATTTTTTTTTTTTTTGCTTGGAGCAGTAAAAACACTTCTTAGAAGGCCTCTGAGCTTTTCTCCTTCCTGCAGAACACTCATATCTTATTGCTTTCCACCCTCATCTGCCAAAGAGTAGTGAAATTATGGTACCATCACTAAAAAGGGAGGTCTAGCCAGAATGTTGCTACATTCATTCAATTTCTTCTTCTAATGAGCTCAGAGTCCTTAATAGCCAACATTTTGATCTTTAGTGATCCTGAGCGTAATTCATTGAGCCATTCCTTTGTCCCACACTCCCTCCTGCTATCCATCTCTCGCTTTCATTAGTCTCCATCTCCTTGCCTTCACCCTGCTCTTTGAAAAAAATTATCTGTTAGGCTGTTTTACTCACTCATCACTGTGACTAAACATATTCCCAGGATAGTTATTTTCCTATCAATTCTTCTCCTGAATTATATTTTCATATTAGAGTAGACTCAGAAGAGCATGTAACATAGAAAAAGTTATGAAAAAAAGTCAAATCAAGCCTGAAATTCCTAGATGTGTAGTCCATTGCACAACACAAATAGGCATGCATAGCAGCCCCGGGTAGTTTGTGGGTGATTCTAAGATGCAGACAGTAGAATCACTCAAAGCTCAAAATAGTGTGCAATGCAGTACATGCTAATAACTGAATAATGGTGTATAATTTAGTTGCCCTATGCAAATGAGCTACACAGATTATAAAAATAATAGCATTCAAAATGATGGACTGATTCATAAATGTAAAAATGAACAAGATTTGTGGAGTACAAGATAACTGCAAGGCTAGTGGTGTGTATTCATAACCTCCATCAGAGTCAGTACCCAGTGTATTGTACAGTGTGGCCATCCATGCAGCAGGGCATGTAGAGACAGAGCTGCAGATTAAGTATCATTTCCAAGGAGACTGAAAGCCTGAAAGGGATGAAGTCTGTGTCACCAACAGGCAAAATCAAGGATATGGAATGCTCATTCTTGTGAATACTAAGCTATGAGTAGCCTTAATCATCTTAGCTACACTGACCTTTCAGTGACTTACTGGGGACATATTAGGGATATAGAAACAGTCAGCCTCACATATACTAAACCAGTTCTTGAGCATTATACTAAAGCATGTGGAAGAGCATATCTGGTTCTGGTTCTCCAGGACAACAATAGGAGACAACCTGTTTCCTGAGGTCCTGGGAGCCATTGATAGCACATAAATTGACATCAAAGCACCACCTGGTATGGAGGGACTGCAATATATCAAATAGGAAGGGCTTCCTCTCCATGAACTGTCTAGGACATTATTTATAAGGCATCCATGTGCCACCTAAGTGATTTGCATGATTCACACATGTGGTACACTTCCTATTCCAAAGATTTTTGCATGGGGTCTTCCCGCAGGTTCATCTAGTTGGTAGGAGCACTCACATTCTAGACAGGCAGGTCTATATAGAAACAATGTTGTGGAAATGTGTTTGTTAGAAAAATGTGTATTTGAATACATGAGAAATGCTAGTTTAAAAAGCAAAGTAGTATATAATGCATTTTATTCTATTAATCATATAGTAGAGAGGATTAATTCATGTTTAAATGTGAAGTACTTTTGAAACTGCAGTGTGGCTTGAAGCAAAGGTGACCATCGACCCTGGCAGAATGCTAGCTTAGCAAGTTTTAATGTTTATGGTTTTCACAAGTGATTATCTGCTGGGTCAGGAAATTAAATGTGTGAAATAATGAAATCTTCTGCTCTTTCCTGCTGGAATGATTTGGCCTCGTATAGATAAGCACGCAGCTGGTAGGAAAGTGTAACAGAGAACAAAGAAGATTATTAAAAGACTGAATCTGCTATTGTATTCGAACTGATATGAAACCTTGAAGAAGTAACTTTACAGAAAGACATTATGTCTAACCAGCTGGATAGCAAGGCCGTATTGTATCTAGAGGAAAAGTTTTTTTTTAAATATACAGCATCAACAGTTTTATGAATAGAAGACTGTAAGCTAAAGTGATGTAGATGCCCTGTGACATATCACGTCAGTAAGGTGGGCATAGCTTAAATGTTAAACCTATATAAAATTGTGTGCTTCTTGTTTCATTTCAGACAAAATTCTGTACTTGTATGTTTTTTGCCTCCTGGTGTACACTAGTAAACTTTTGAATCTGAACCTCCTGTGTATTGAATTCTTAATTTTATTTAACAGTTTGGTCCTTCGAGCCAGAATTGCCTTGGTAAGCCGCAGATCAGAGCGTATCGGTGGTCGAATACTGTGCAGGAGAAGTTACCGAAATGGTTCTTCTTGAGTGAAAAGACCTCCGACTGAATTGTCGTGTAAAGAGGCTGGCCACTTTCTGATCTGTGGCCGAAAAGCGGAACTTGGAAAGTTCAATACCGGAGGCTCAGGTAGGAAGAATTTGCCTTTTTTCTGTTTTAGATCAGGGACTAGGTTACAGTATATTGTTGTCAAGATTTGTTTTGCAGATCAGGGACAAAAGGAAGTACTGTATATTTGGTCATAGATCAGGGTAACAAAATAAGGTAGGCAGTTATTCTAGATAAACTGTGAACAGGAACTGAGAACTTGATATCACTTGATAAAAAAGGGTTACGTAACATTTTCTTTGTTAAGGGTAATCAGTGCACTAAAACCTCGCGAGATCCGCCCCTAACCGAAGATGCAAAATACATGCAATTACAACATTCTGATAACGTTAGGTATTATACGAAATGGGTTAGTAAATATGAATTTGATGGTAAACTAGATAAAACTTCACTAGTTAAACTCCTTAAGCAGCTTAAATCTGATGCGGGAGGTCAGGCAAAAAAGCAACGCCAACTAGGCATTCCTTAAGCACACAGGTGGATTGAGGAAACAAATCGTAGAGAACAGAAGCTTAAAAATTCAAAAACATTATTTTTAGACAAAGAGGATAATAACTTGGTAATAGCAACAGCTCCTCCTCCTCCTCCCTTGCCGCCTCCCTTACCCTTTTCAGGATATGAAGCGAGTGGACAGGCTGGTCCGCCTCCGCGTTATCCTGAAGTTTCAGCAAGACCACAACCATTTGTTAGAGATCCTATTTAGACTAGGTCCTGAACACGTAAAACACATAGGGACACAGAATCATACCAAATAGAGAGAAATCTACAGGATGAGAGTGAGGAAGAAATATGCCCACTTATAGAAGTTCCAAATCCTCAGGCAGGACAGGAAGGGCAGGACCCAACACTCTTAGTATATAGACCATGGACACCGGAGGATATCCGGAAGGTTACTGAGGGAATCCCCCATCCGAAAGTTAATTTTACAAAATTAATAGAAGATTTACAAGGCATGAGGTTGAGTTACCACTTGAATGGGGAAGAAGTAGAAAAAGTAGTAAGACAAATTATAGATCCAGATTGGCACATGATTTGTGGCACCTGGAATCCTCGTAATGCAGAGCTTAGACCACTCCCACATAGTGACGCAGAGTTAGACAACAGAGTAAAAGGTCTGACAGACCGAATCTCTGAGAAATGGAAACCCAGAGCAGACTGAACTTGCATTAATCAATGCATACAACAGGAAAATGAGACAATAGATGGATATTATGCTAGATTATTAGAATGTTTTAATAATCATAGCGGTATGTCGGTTCCTGAGAACCAAACGAATGATTCCCCGTATGAACAACAATTGAAAAATGCATTTTTGAAAGGTTGCATTGCACCTATTAGTAGCTTCATTACGAAGTATATGATAGACCATCGAACAGGGAGGCTACAAGCCTTACTCGAATACGCTAGACATGCTGAAAGACATTTTAATAGTAAAAAGAAAAAGAAGGTGCAAGTCTTCACTGCTGAAGACGGAGCTGAAGTATTTGTATTGCAGTCAGGTAAAAAGGGCAAGAAAAATACCCAGGGAAACAAACAGTCTGATAAACGATCAGAATATTTTGAAGAGAGGAACAAGAGAGGTGAGTGCTTCAAGTGCGGGAAAAAGGGACATCTAGCAAGGGATTGTAAGCAAAACAAAAAGGTAATTACAGAAGATAAGGGAGATGAGGACTGACTATATGATAGTGAGGATACATCATGTGAAAGTCAGAAATCATCAGGAATATTAATAAACAAAAAACAAATGTAAATGTGATAGAGGGAGTTGAGGAAGTGCAAGTAGATATGGAGGATGAAGAAAGTGGAATTTTGGACTTAGCCTTATTGAGCTTAGAGCTTTACTTAGCAGATACGAAACCGGAAGTTACACTTCTGGTGGATGGAAGGGAAGTCAAATTCCTGTGTGACTCAGGAGCATCACGGACTTTGATACACCCCTCCAAGTTACCAGAATATTCCGAATCACCTGATTATATACTAATAAAAGCCGCAAATGGACAGCTATACAGGGAACCACTTTCCCATGATATAGCAATAACTGACCCTGTTTCAGGTATGACCCAGAGAAGTAAAATTGTTGTTTCTGCAAAGTGTCCAGTAAACCTATTGGGCAGGGACCTTATGCAGATATTTGACATAGCAGTCGTTCCAACTGTACAAGGTATGGAGGCACAGAGACAAATGGATACCTTTATAGTGCGATCAGAGGGTGAAACATTTTACTGGTACAGCCAGGACCTAGTCACAACTGGTCCAGGGACAGTAACCGAGGAACTGATGAACGTAGCCATCAGTAAAGCCCCCTGCCTCGACACTGATCAACAGCATTTGTTACACTGTACTCTATACTACTGTACTACACCAGGACCTGATAGAGAATATGAGCAAGAATTGTTTAGAAATCGTGCAACTAGATTGGTTTTGCGTACTTTGTACTGGGATACTGAGGGGAACAGTGTAGTTAGCTGTTCATTACCTCAAGAATTTCTTGCATTGTATCGGTTACCACATGTCAACTTGACAAAGAACAAAAGTGTCACATGGGCAGATTTAGGAGAAAAAGTAACAAGATGGGAGAAACAGACTGATTTAGAACTGTCAGAACAAGGGATACAAAAACAAAAACTGAATTGGTTGACACAGACACATCCAGCTGTACACTTGCAATCTAGCGAGGACAGCTGATTAGCATTTTTATTAGAAGAAGAAGAAAAGGCCTTATGTGAAATTCCAACAACTCTTTGGTCAACAGGCAAGTCAGATGTAGGACTTATTCGAACAGCAGGACCAGTTACAATAACCCCAAAGTCAGCTTTTAGACCACAGAAAAGACAATACCCTTTGAGAAAGGATGCAGAAATAGGAATTAAGCCTATAATAGCAGCATTACTCAAAGAGGGAGTACTGGTAGAATCTCCTGATTCACCATGTAATACACCCCTATTTCCTGTTAAAAAAGCAAACGGGTAATGGCGGATGATACAAGATTTACAAGCTGTAAATAATGCAGTAATACCTAGAGCACCTACTGTGCCAGACCCACATACTTTGTTAAACGATTTAGAACTGCAACAGAAGTATTTCTCTGTGGTAGATTTTAGCAATGCTTTCTTTTCAATACCTATACATCCTGATAGTCAATATTGGTTTGCATTTACATTTCAGGGTAAAGGTTTACCCCACTGGGAGGTAGTCAAATTCTACTTTACGTAGATGACATCTTGCTAGCAGCCCCCACCCAGCAACAGTGCAGGGAGGATACTGTAGCATTATTGAAATTTTTAGCAGCACAAGGACACAAAGTAAACAAAAGTAAGTTACAACTTTGGAGAAAACAAGTTAGATACCTAGGATATGTAATATCCAATTAAGGTAGAATACTAGATGAGGAAAGAAAAACAGCAATCTTGCAAGCACCTAAACCAACAACCAAGAAAGAAATTATGTCTTTCTTAGGTACAACTAATTTTTGTCGGAGCTGGATACCAAATTATGCTTTGGAATCTGCTCCACTGACTGACTTGATATATAAGACACCAATGGCAGCACAAGATATTTTACAATGGACAACTGAAGCAGAAACGGCTTTCTGCAGGTTGAAGCAGTTGATAGCTTCTTCATTAGTTTTAGGACTTCCAAATTATCATAAACGATTCTTTCAGACCGTAGATTGCAAACAAGGATATATGACGTTAGTATTGACGCAACAACATGGGGACAAGCAACGCCCCATAGCCTACTATTCATCACAGTTAGACCCAGTGGCGCGATCTTTGCCTCACTGTGTACAAGCAGTAGTTGCAGCCGCAATGGCAGTACAGGCTTCAGCCTCAGTGGTGTTATTCCACCCTCTCACATTGAGAGTGCCTCATGCAGTTGCAATAATTTTACTGCAAGAAAAAGTGGCATACCTTTCTCCTGCTAGACATCTTTCATGTATGACTATACTGCTGAGCCAACCTCATATGACAATTGAATGATGTACGACATTAAATCCATTAACATTACTCCCAACTCCTGTGGATGGCACACCACACAGCTGCCTGCAGGAAATTGAACAGTTAGCTTTACATAGACAAGATCTCACAGATATGCCCTTGGATAATGCCGAGGTGACATATTACGTGGGTGGCTCATGCAGAAGGGGTCCTACAGGGAAGAATCTGGTGGGGTATGCAGTAGTTACAGACACTGAAATTCTAGAAGCCCAATCCTTACCACATAACTTATCTGCACAAGCAGCAGAATTGATAGCTTGAATTGATAGCTTTGACAAGGGCATGTACTTTAGCAAAAAACAAGTGTGTGAACATATATGCCGATAGTCAGTATGCTTTTTCTACAGTACATGTATTTGCACAACAATGGAAAAATAGAGGAATGATAACATCTAGTGGAAAACCTATTAATCATGCACAATTTATTTTGGAGTTATTAGAATCTATTCAGTTACCTACCAAAGTAGCTATTTGTAAATGTGTAGCTCATACAAAACAACAGGATAAGATTTCGAAAGGCAATGCATGAGCTGATGCAGCTGCAAAGCAAGCAGCCTCAGACTCAGAAACTTTACTTTTAAATGAGGAATTACAACCCTTTGAGATTTTAGATTTAGACATGTTAAAAACAATGCAGATGCTTACTACAAAAGCAGAAAAAAAAATGGGTAAAACGAGGTGCAATTCTTGAGAATGGACTCTACATTTCCAAAGAAAGAAAACCGATATTGCCATCTAATTTATTTAGATATGCAGCTTTGTTGAGCCATGGGCAGTGCCATGTCTCAACAGGGGGGATGGTACAGTTAGTAAATCGAATGTTCCAAACATATGGATACACAAACTACACAAAAAAATTTTGTGCAGCTTGTCATACTTGTAACAAGCATCATGCACAAGGGGCATTTAAAACCAAGCAAGGAAGTTTTCCTATACCACCGTATCTGTTCCATACTATTTGTATGGATTTCATAGAATTGAATAAGTGTGAAGGGAAAAAGTTTTGTTTAATTATTGTAGACATGTTTTCCAAATGGGTAGAAGCTTTTCCAACCAAAAACCCGGATGCAGCAACAGTGGCGAAAGCCCTGATAAAAGAAGTAATCCCTAGATTTGGCATTCCGGAAAGGATTTATAGTGACAACGGCACACATTTTGTAAACCAGACAATCCACCAACTTCGGAGATTTTTGGTATCTCCTTAAAGAACCATTGTGCCTACCACCCACAGTCAGCAGGACTGGTGGAAAGGTACAATGGTACCCTCAAAAGTAAACTTAGGAAGCTAGTTGAGGAGACCCAAAAGAATTGGATACACTGTCTGCCTTTGGCACTGCTGAGTATGAGAACGGTTCCAAATGTAAAGGGTTTGACTCCCTTTGAAATGGTTTTTGGGAGAGCATATTATGTGCCTCAGTGGAAAGCTCTCATGCCTGCAGAGCAAGAGGCTGACAGTTCATTAGCTAGTTATATGAGGAAACTGTTAACAAATAAATCTGTTTTGCAGTTTAACTCTTTTTCAGATAAGGAACAGACCAGACCGGTGGAAGCAGTCTTAGCTTCTGGGACATACGTTTGGTTGAAAGTGACAAAAAGGAAGAATTGGGCGAGTCCAAAGTGGGACGGACCATACCAGGTTCTGTTGGCAACACCTACTGCAGTCAGAGTGGCCGAGAGGACGTCTTGGGTTCATTTAACACATTGTAAACTGGTAAAGAACTTTCAACTTGATAAAAACTGTGTGACTGATACACAACCAGACCGAGATGGCCAAAAACAAAGCGAATAGAAATTTAGATCAACCCCAGAGATGTTGCATAATCATTTTGTTGAGTGTACATTTATTGACTGTAATTGTGACAATTTTCCTTTTGTTGTGGTTTATCCTAGGCACAACCACACAAGTGAAAGTGGGAAGGCGTGATGAAACGTCTATAGACTGGCATCCAAATTTTAACACATACCTAGCCATGAAACGTGTATATGCAGAGACTATGAACATTTCAAATTGCTGGGTTTGTACAGCTATACCAACAGCATATGGAGGACTGATAATGTCTGCTGTCCCTTTGGGGATAAATGAGACTTGGGAGAATTTACTTTTCGATACAGGAACTGTGAGATCACAGGACAAAATAGCTTTATTTTTACCTGTCACACAAAAAGGAATTGTATGTTTTTATAAAAATGATACCCTCCATGTGGGCTGGAGCAATTGTAATATAACCATATCTTACCGATGTTAAATTAAGAATGGTAATGGCAATACTTTTTGCAATACTAATTATGACTCGTATTTGAACTCATTGAAAACAACTATGAATGACATTCGCAAAAATCCAGTTTTGTTTAAACAATTGTCAGCTATAGATCAGAAAATGTTTCCTGCAGGGCTGATGCGTATTAGTACTAAAGTAGAAAACTGTTATTTTATTTGTGGGAAAAAGGCATTTAAATAGTTACCTGAGAATTGGTCCGGCAGTTGTTTTTTGGGTTACTTGGTTCTGGCAATAAGACATACTGCAGAATTACCTTTGGGTAAGATACGAAACGTGAGAGAAGCAGCCCAAAATCCCGAAGGTCCAGTTGAAAAACCTGTGAATCCAGTTGGAAAGATTGATGCTGGCTGGAAAGACCACAATTCAGTAAAAGACGAAAGCAAATTGACTCATATGGACTTGAGTGACAGTGTTATACCCTGGGCAGGAATATTCCCAGCCTATGGAGCAGTCAAATCGATCTGGGAGCTGAGGAAGTTGTCAAAACTTCTCGAAGTAATGAGTAATGCAACTTTTTCTGCCCTAGAACTGGTGACTGATAAACTGAATGCAATGAGAACTGTTGTGCTACAAAATCGGATGGCTCTTGACTTCACCCTAGCGGCGAGAGGTGGTACGTGCACGCTTATCAAAGAAGAATGCTGTGCTTATATTCCTGACAATCGTCATGAGATCAATAACCACCTAGAGGTAATTCAGCAAGTATCAGCCATGACTGAACCAGGCCCAAACCCACTGACGGACTTTTTCCAGAATCTATTTGGGGGGTGGGGTTCCATCCTAATGAATATTCTGATTGCCATTTGTGTGGGTATACTCCTAATAGGAGCATGTGTTTGCTGTGGAATTCCCTGCATGAAAAGATTAATCAAAGATTTTATTGATGTATCTGTTACTGAAACTTTGCACCAAGATATTGAGATTGAAAGATTGATCTCAGATGACATTTTTTCTGAAGTATAGATTGAATGACTCACCTAGCTGAAAATCCTAAGTGGAAGAAGTTGGGAGATGAAATGACACTATGCATACTTCAAAATAGAATAAAAAGTATTAATAGGGGGAAAATGTTAGAAAAATGTGTATTTTAATACATGAGAAATGCTAGTTTAAAAAGCAAAGTAGTATATAATGCATTTTATGCTATTAATCATATAGTAAAGAGGATTAATTCATGTTTAAATGTGAAGTAGGTTTGAAACTACAGTGTGGCTTGAAGCAAAGCTGGCTTTCGACCCTGGCAGAATGCTAGCTTAGCAAGTTTTAATGTTTATGCTTTTCACAAGTGATTATCTGCTGGGTCAGGAAATTAAATGTGTGAAATAATGAAATCTTCTGCTCTTTCCTGCCGGAATGATTTGGCCTTGTATAGATAAGCACGCAGCTGGTAGGAAAGTGTAACAGAGAACAAAGAAGATTATTAAAAGACTGAATCTGCTATTGTATTCAAACTGATATGAAACCTTGAAGAAGTAACTTTACAGAAAGACATTATGTCTGACCAGTTGGATAGCAAGGCCGTGTTATATCTAGAGGAAAAGTTTTTTTTAAATATACAGCATCAACAGTTTTATGAATAGAAGACTGTAAGCTAAAGTGATGTAGATGCCCTGTGACATATCATGTCAGTAAGGTAGGCATAGCTTAAATGTTAAACCTATATAAAATTGTGTGCTTCCTGTTTCATGTCAGACAAAATTCTGTACTTGTACGTGTTTTGCCTCCTGGTGTACACTAGTAAACTTTTGAATCTGAACCTCCTGTGTATTGAATTCTTAATTTTATTTAACAGTGTTTTTAAATCCCATCATAACTTAGTACATTTATAATACGTTTGAGTGGTCAGCTAGTTTATCAAAGATGATATTGTGTTCTCATTATTGTTTACAGTTTTGTAACTTCAGACTGATTTTTTAGTAACAGTTGCAGTCAAATTATTTGTGTGTCTCTCTCTCTCTCTATCTCTCTGTTTCAGATAGCAGAAAGGGCAGGACCAAGGACTATTTGATCTAGGAAAAATAATACTAATACCTAATGTTTTAATTCAACTATTCTAGTATCACTGAATGCATCTGTTTTATAAGACTATTTGTTTAAGATCACCTATTAGTAATGTTTATTTGTAATATTCACAATACAGCTGAAATGTCTGCTGATTTAATAACTGTACGTGCTTAAATATGTACTGTCTTACTTATCTTAGATGCAAATCCAGTGTTTCAGCAAAGTCAAATGTGTCATCATATATTGATTTATTAAACATGCACTTCTAGATTATAAAACTTTTGTTATTTTAGATAAAGCTTATCTAACACAAATTGTTCAAAATGTTAAGAACATTTGAAGTAAAAAATAAAATGTTTGTCATTTCTTAGAAAAATTATGAATATCCTATTAAAATTAAGTGACATCTTTGTAATAATCAAAAGGACTTAAGATAACATAAGGCCAGTCCAGTCTATTACAATTGGCCATAAAAGGTCAATGGGAATGTATTTTGATGTCCTTCCCACCCAGTACATTTCCCATTGCCATAATTTACAATGGCTCTTGGTGTAATTCACCTTAGACATACCTTGTGACACTGTTATATCCTATTAGCTCCATGGCACATGTGATAATTGCATAACACTGTAGTACACATAACTAAATTGATAGGTGTACTAAACTCAATACCAGCCACTGTGATACTGTGTGTGTGTGTGTGTGTGTGTGTGTGTGTGTGTGTGTGTGTGTGTGTGTGTGTGTGTGTGTGAGACAATCACATCATCCCTGTGTGTGTATGTGTGTGTGTGTGCGTGTGTGGGGGGATGAGAATCATATTCTCTGGGGTTGTGGGTTATACCATTTTGAGGCATATACCACCCAGTACATGTCCTATTGCTCTACTTTACAAGGCCGGCTGATATAATTCACCTTAGATGTACCTGTATACACTTGTCTGCCCTCTAAGCTCTGTGATGTGTGCAATAACTGAGTAATACTATAGTAGAAATAATTAGATAGGTAAGGGTTCTAATCTCAATACTGACAACTATATTAGTGTGTGTGAAGCATTTCCCCTGTGGCAGGTGTTTGTGTGTAGGTTATACCATTTTAAGGCCTGTTGACCCCCTACTCATGACATTACTTTAGAGAGGTTGTTAATGGCATCTGCCTCACATGCACCATGTAACACTATACACCCCATACCAGTCATCTGTATAGATGTACATTGAATATCCACGTTTGCAACCTATACATGGTCTGTGTCCCCTAACAATGACCATTCCTGTGATATCTTTGCCAAATATGTCAGTTACCATAGCGACACACATGCCAGCATCAGACATCATACTTGAATGACACATCATGCTGATACAAAGTCTGTCACTTTATCATTTGTGGTGGTTTGTAGGCGCATTAGATGAGACCAATCGCTATGTCTGGTGGGACCATCCATGAAGGCATTCACAAGATTACCTGTTGTAAGAGGTTGTGTGTTATGTCCCAGACATATCTATGTGGAGCATGTCATGTGTATGCAGCACTATAGTACATACAAGTGGATATTTAGGGTTACTAATATGTCTATTGGCAACGGTGTATGTGTTTCTGTATGTCCAGCAACTGTGACCATCTTTAGTGTGTGTATGTGATGGCTGTAACATTTTGTGTGTCTCTTCCACCCTTTGGACTCCCCCACTGCCACCCTAATTTTAGCCCATACAGATGTCATCCACCGCACAAGCACAGTTACACAGTTTCTAACATCAGGCCACTGTGGTGTATGCAATGGTCACATCACTGCATATTGTACATTAATAGATGGGTAGGTCATCTACTCTGAGAAGTGTCAACTCCACGTGGATGTGTATTTCAATGCATGTCCCCATGCAGCGGTGTGTGTGTGTGTGTGTGTGTGTGTGTGTGTGTGTGTGTGTGTGTGTGTGTGTGTGTGTGTCTGGAGGGGTGGGGTTCAACTGTGGTGTGCAAAGCAGCTGTGCATATCTGGTGGTGACTGGCCTGTGATAGGGATGTGAAAATGTTTGTCTGCACACCATCAAGCCACGTGGCTGTCCGACACAGGGCTATGTTGGACAGCTGTGGACTGTACATGGCAGGATGTATGGTTCACCGTCTTCTGGCAGGGACATGGGAACTGGCTTTGCCAGGAGTCTGACTGGCACAGCAGGTCCAAGGATAGTTGCAGTACTACTCTCCGATGATGACTGCTGTCTGCTGGATCCATGGCCCTGACAAGACTGGCCAAGAAATGTGCCTATGGCCTGCTCCAGTGTGGTGTGGATAGCATCCTCCCATTGGTAGTGCTGGTGGTACTGCTACTATGGGACTGTGAATGTGCACAGCCACATTGGCTCTCAGCTGATCATGTTGCTGACCTATGTCCACCTGGCCAATGCCCTACTCCCACCACATGCTCAAGCCTAGACGTTGCACGGTCAAGCAGTGACAATGTCAAACCCCAGTTCCTATCCATGACATAGGCAAAATGATGTATGGCATCACAAATACCATGGAGGTCATCACACATAGCAGGAAGTGATGCATTCCTGACCCTGAGCAGCTGTCTGGTGTTGTGGTCAGTACATACCTGTGCCTCTATGACTGACCAGAACATGCATCTGGTTACACCTGCTGTGGCACTTGTGACAGGGTCTTGATGAGCAGCAGTCCTCCATCGAGAACCCCTGTCCATCTGCTTGTGTGTGACCTCACCCACTGTCTGGCTATGGATGGTATCTGCACTACACTTTCCATAGACAACACACTAGCCTGCTCCATGCCACCACTCTCCAACTGTCCATTAACTGTGGCTGCTTGGGATTGGGTATGTGTGGGGCATACTGACTGTGTGCGGGCACATAGTGGGTGAAATTGGTATACTAAACAATGGCACAGATTCAGGTCCCAACAACCCCACCTGTGCCTCACTATGACCACCATCATAATGGGAGTCTGCTAACACATTGACATCAGGTTGTGAGGGGGAGAGACACCAGCCTCCATGTTCGTCTGTGAGGGGAAGACAACATATGTAAATTAATACCCTGCAGTATTATGTTTGCTGATACACACACGCGCGCACACACGCACACACACACACACACACACACACACACACACACACACACACACACACACACACACACTCCTGGTAATGTCTGGCACAGCTTTGACACCTATGGACCCTTCAGGCCAGACCTTACGGTCATTCTGCCCGCTACAATCCATCTCTTTCACAGCTACTGTAAGGCCCACAGCACATGGTAACAAATCCTACAATGTGATGGGCCTATTAGCAGATGGTAATTGTGACCAAGACCAAGGCTACTGGAGTGAGCTATACAGTGTCACCATGTGCATATGCAAGTACTATAAAAGCTGACTTATGGCTATACAGACCACACACAATGACAAGGTGTAACGATATGTGATGATAACTGATGAAGGAACAAGAGTATACACTATCACTGCAGTAGCTACAGGGATTCATTTCAGCCAACATTGCAGGACAGTCTGCAATGCATACAGGAAGCATGTAAAGTACTAGGTGCATAGCCTCATGAGACAATTCCAGGCTATTGGCCCTGAGACCCTCATAAGCCTATCCCAGGCATTTGCCCATGTCCCTTCAAAGCCAGCACCTGTTTCTCCTGTCCAGCTGACACTCACGTGGGATCCCAGGGGTGTCTTATCCATTTCCCATGCAGTCATTCAGCTTCTTCAAGATGGCTATACACGTACTCTGCTAGACATGGGGAGGGAATGTATTTTACAGTATATTGTGTGGAACACTACACTATCCTGCCAACAAGTACTATACATGTCATAGACCAGGTGAGGGCCTTGCATGCATGTTGTATGAGAGGAGTTTGTCTTACTGATATGCAGAAATGCCATCAAGGCTGGTTTGGAAATGGCCTTGTCTGCCAGACACAGGTCACCTATTATCATTCTGTATGAGACTGAGTACAGGGACAGGGCTTTCAGCCTATCTGTATAGGATAGGTGTTGCAGATCTTGGATTTGCCTGGTCAGGAACCTCTGTGGTCTCTGCAACTGCTGCATTTGCTTGTCAAGTTACATGCCAAAAGAGCCACTGTACTTGGTAATGCATTTGATAATGGTGGCGTACAGGGATGTTGTGGACTCCTGGTTGCTGGATGACATATCCATATTTATGAGGTGAGTCATGTAGACATCCTTCCATACAAGACTGCCCACATGATGGGAAACTACCAACCTTGGTGCATAGGTTGCCTCCATCTGACTGCATACTCAGTACATTAATACTGTCATAATCTGTGTGGATGACATCTACCACAACAGGGAAAATGATGCATCTCCTGGCATTCAGTTTGAGGCAATGCTTGTTACACCAGTCATTAATTTGGGTGAGGGCCTGTTGGAGGATGCTCCCATCAATAAAGGAATGTAAGTCAGTGGCCAGCTTGCAAGCATCTGTAAACCTGGTCAGCCACACACCACTGCTTTTGTCTTGTAGCTGAGAAACATATATTTCAAATAGCAGACCACTCTGGAAGAGTCTGCTACTAGAGGCGGCTTCCACTACTTTGACCGAGTGAGTACTATCATTGAGCCTGTTAACTACCCATCTGGTAACAAACAGGTTGATGCCTAGCTGTGTAGACTTATGCATCCTGGCCATCTGGGTATTTCTGTGACATCCACCCCAGCCCTGGCCCCTCTTCACCTTGCCCCTACCTCTCACCCCCACTTATCTACTTTAATTACCTCCTCTCACAACCCTCTTCCAATAACCAATCAGACATACAACCTCAGTCCCATTTCCTAATACCTTGCAAATATCTCAACTTATATTCACTAAACATTCAAAGCCTAGCAAATAAAACTACTGAACTACACTCTTGGTTAGCTTACAACACCCCTCACATCCTATCCCTATCAGAAACATGGCTCAAGCCTCACACCTCAAACAGTGAAATACTCCCCCCTGGTTACAACATCTACCGCTCTGCTAGAACATCAAAGAAAGGAGGTGGTGTAGCTATCCTCTACTCTAACACCCTTAACCTATCACCTTACCCCACACCTATTCCTAACTTCCACCCTGCTGAACTCCTCATTCTCAATCTTCATCTGAATCCTCACAAAAAACTTGCTATCGCTTCTATCTATATTAACCCTGGCAACAATATACCCATTCTCAAAAACATACTATCCTGGTTCTATCTCAACATACCTTATGAAACACTCATCCTTGGTGATGTCAATATAGACTGGTCAAAACGTTCTATTGACTCTCCCTTACTCAGTATTCACCTTCATGGTTTCCACCAACTCATTTCTACCCCCGCTCATTTCCACAAAAACTCTACTTCCAGCTCCACAATAGATTGGATTCTTACTAACTCCCCTCAAGATTAGCACCAGCCCAAATCCCTACCAGACTCCCTTAGTGACCATCTCCCTACCTCTATCCTAAGATATGACCCTCACACTCCTAAATGCCACCTACTTAGAGATTGTCGGAAACTATCCTCATTTAACTCTTCTCAGTTTAACTCACTTCTACAAAACATTGACTGGTCCATCCTCAGACAACTTCCCCTGAATTATGCCATTGACACTTTTAAAAGCATTGTCCTGAATACTCTGGACTCCCTAGCTCCCTCTAGGATGATCAGAGTGAAATCTAATCATGCCACCTGGCTTTCAAAAGAAACTAAGACTATCATGAAACAAAGAGACAGTGTCTGGAAAGCCTGGATCAAAACTAAACAAACGTCTCATCTTCTCAAATACAGACAACTACATAATCTTGCCAAAAAACAGACAATTATAGACAAAAAATCATTTTATAGCTCAGGCCAGCATAAACATTGATCTAACTCCCATAAATTCTGGTCAGCACTCAACAGCATCCTTTACCCAGGTTCTCTCTCTAACCCATCCCCCTACCCAAACTCAACTTCGGAGGAAACAGCTACCCTACTAAATTCCCACTTCATTTCCTCCATCCAAAATCTCCTACCCTCTCAACCTAACTCCTACTCCTTACCAGACCCAACACCCACCCCCAATAACACTTTTTTCTCCTTCCAGCCACTTCCCACTTCTTACGTCAAATCTCTACTGCTCAAACTTAAACCCTGCTCTCTCTCTCTCTACTTATAAATTACCTCCCTCCTTCCTCAAACTTGCAGCTTACTCTATTGCCTACCCAGTGATTATATTAATTAATAGATCTATGCTAGAATCTACTGTTCCTACTCTTTGGAAATCATTCTACACTACCACTCTCCTTAAAGGAGGCAACCCCACTGACCCTACCAACTATCGACCTATTGCCATTCTATCTCCCCTATCTAAGATACTAGAAAAATGTATCCATACACAGCTTCTAAACCACCTTCTCAATCACAACTTACTCACCCCTCCTCAACATGGTTTCCGTCCCTATCACAGCACTTCTACTGCTCTACTCTCCTTCACCCACACCATTGCAGAATCCCTGGACAATAATAAACCTACCTCCTGTCTCTTTCTGGACCTCTCCAAAGCTTTTGATACAGTATCCCATCCTTTACTTCTATCAAAACTAGCAAACTTTCACTTATCCTCCTCCATTCTCAGCTGGTTCGTTATCTATCTATGTGGACTCCAACAATCAGTCAAATGGCTCTCCTCCTATTCTCCTTTCCTGCCTATCTCTATTGGTGTTCCACAAGGTTCCATCTTAGGCCCCCTCTTATTCAACATCTTTACCAATGACCTCTTCACCTCTTGCAATCAGTCATCTCTTATACAATACGCCGATGACTCCACTTTTATTTCTACAGCCGACAACATCTCTGACCTACACACTCCAACCCAAAAAGCTCTACTTTCCACCAAACAATGCTTTTAAAAAACTTACTAATCCTCAGTCTCAAAAAAGACAAACTCTTGCTCTTCCTCCCCCGTTCTCTTGCTCAACATAGATCATCCTTTGTCATTAAGTCTTTTAATAATACAGCCATCCAACCTGACACCCACACTAAACTCTTAGGGGTCATCATTGATGATGAACTAAAATTCAATCAACATATACAGCAATGCATCAGAAACTAGGTCTCCTTTATCTCAACAGTAAATACCTCACTCCTGAGGCTAGAATCACCCTTGAACAAGCACTTCTCCTCCCCTCTGTCCTCTATGCCGCCCCAATTCTTACACATATTCAAACTACAACCCTGAACAAACTTCAAAAAACCTACAACAAAATAACCAGATTCATTACCAACTCCCCACACAACACGCACCACTGTATTGCCTTAAAGTCTCTACAATGGCTGGAGCTCCCACAACTACTACATCTCTACCAATTTCACATGCTGCACTCTATGCTCTTTAAACCATCCTACTGTCTCTATCTCTCCTTGTTTCTATCTACTCCCCTTCTCGATCTCTCCTCACCTCACATCAGCAATTGCTCAATATCTACCACCCTAATAGGTCTGTAGGTAAGCAACTCTACAAACATTCTGTGGCCCAAGCTTGGAATAAACTTCCCCTGGACATGCACTCTATCTCTCACACTCCACTATTTAAAAAAGCACTGAAGACACATTTATTCAACTCCAGGACCTGTCCCTGCTATGACCCTACTTAGCTCTCCCCTCCCCCACGCTCACACCACTCTCAGTAGATCCTATAGACACTCTTGACTCTCCCCCATTGTTCAGCAACAAAGAATTTAATTAAAAATAAATAAATAAATTTTCTCTTTTTAATTATAATTTTCATATGTAGTTGCTTACTTCTATTGTTTACTATTATTGTTTGTAATACTTGTTTTTCCTGTACTGTAATTATATATTGTATTTTCTGTAGCTTTTCTCCTCGGGTCTCCACTGAAAATGGGACAAAATCCCAGTTGGATTAACCCGGTTAACAAATGTCAATAAATAAATAAAATATAAATAAATAAATAGAATTAGGTAGGTGATAGCAGGCATTATTCACCATCTTCCCCTTGTCCTTGTGTTTGCTGACCACTTCAGAGAAGTCGACAAGGTTTAACAGGCCTGATCTCCCTTTGACAATGCAACACTGTGTGGGCTCAAGCATTTTGAGGTTGCCGGTGTCCCTGTTCATAATGTCCTTGATATTGCCTTGCAGAGCAAGCTAGTGAGGCTGATGTGCATATGATTGGCAGGGTCAGTGGATTGCTCCACCTTTGTTTATAGGGATGATAGTGGCTGTCCTCTGTGCAGATGGGATGATACTGCTGCTCAGGCATTGGTTGACTGCAGTGTGTAATGCAATCTAGAGCTCATGCCTGAGTTAATGTAGGATGCAGCTAGGGATGGTATCAGGCCTATGGAGACTTATGTTTTTTGACTTTGAGAAGCCATTGCAGGCCTGCTTCCTGATGATGAGTGGAGGGGGTAGGTGCTTTGCTTGCACATGTGTACTGACGGGGTCTGCAGCAGGTTGGCTATATCTATGCATTATGTGTATGTGGTGCTATTGACCGCCACTACAGAGTAGATTTGGGTGCTGTCTCTGGGATTACAGATATATGTGTGGAAGGCCTAATGATTGGCCTTGGTGGATGTGTCCAATTTTCACTCAAAGTTAGCCTTAGGGTAATTCACCTGTGACCTTATTTGCTTGTTCACACCAAGGTGACGTTGCTTCAAATTAGGCACCTGCTCCCTCTTGGCCCTGTCCAGCAATTATTTCCACCTATTATGATATTTGTGTATTGCTGCTTTCCACCACAGATATTTATCCTACCTTGAGGGAGATGATGTTGTCCTGTCAGATATTGCTGAGTCCATACAGCTATGTAGGTGCTCACATAGTATTGTGGTGGGTCTATATTACAACACCAAACATTCAAAATGTCGAGTGTTATAATATCGAGCCCTACCAATTGAAAATACTAAACATCGAACATTCAGAACAGCGAATTTCTTCCTAGCGAAAAAATTTGCTGTTCCAAAATAAATACACACAACACAAGCACACCAAACAAACAGCAATCCACACACATGCACCTCAACTCTTACCCCTAACCCTACACTAAACTATACACAACCCAAACCCTAACCCTAAGGTTCGTCACTATCGCACACTCACCTCACTTGCGCCCTAGCCCTTACTCCCCTACCCTGCCCTAACCCTCATGTCCACACAATCGCACATTTACCTGACCCGTGCCCTAACCCTAACTCACCTAACCCACACTCAATTGCACACTTACCTGAACCCGACCTGTAACTTTCCACCAGAGCACTGAAAATAAAGAAGAAACAGAAACGGACAACCACATTCTTTCCCCAGGAAAAAACCTGGTTTTCTGTTTCTTTGATATTTTCAGTGTTCACTGAAAATGGGTAGATATTATAGCACTCGACATTTTAAATGTTTGGTGTTCTAATACAGACCCTATTGTGGTGTGGGCTTTGTCACTACTGCTGGTTCCAACTGACAGGACAGTGGCTGTAAAGCTGCTTCTACCTGTTCTGAGGAGATTTATAATAATTTTTTAAAGTTTATTTTGTTTGACCCTGACAAAGGGGGCAGGGGAGATGGTGACCTGTACAGTGATGGCTATGTGGTCAGATCTTACCAAAGAGGATGGCACTGTAGGTGTGCTACAGTGGCTACTCATATTGGTTAGGACCAGGTACAGGATATTTCCACCTGTCATAGGAGTGTTGACCAACTGATCCATTGCATTGCCATTGACAAAGCCAAGGAATCTGTGTGTGTTCATGTTCAGGTTGCATAGGTCATGTACACTATGGTTGGTTAGATAAAATCACCCAGGACAGGGTAGATGATTGAATCTTGACAGATTCTAGCAAGTACAGAGAGGTGTGGTGGGTGTCCAGAGTCACTGCTGGAGGTCTGTAGCTAGCTATGATTTGAGTAGGTGTTTTGTAAACAGTTAACTTCACTCGGGATGTCTCCCATGTATCATACTGTTTGGCCAGCCTGGACATGTGTATGTGTATGATAATGTTTAAAACTCCCCCTCCTGTGACTTTGCAGTCAACCATTTGGGGTCTAAATGTATGATGGGATGAGTAATCTGATAAGGTTAGCGTGCTCTCCACAGCTGCAAAGCAGGTGTCCAGTGACTGCACAAATGTCAGCATCCTACAGCTCAAGGTACGCTTGCATTGACATGAGTTTCATGCTAAGACACCTAGCTCCTGTTAGAGCAAAACGTGCACAAAGGCACACATCACTGATGGGCAAAGACCGAAAAATTGTGACATTTTACAAATCTAGCTATAGCACACTTAGTTGCTAGCAAAGACAGTTTCACATTCACAGGACTACTCCGTAGGATATGACATCTGACATTAAAATGTATGCTATTATGTTAGTACTTCAGTCTTTAATGGGTTGCCAGTAATTTGCCAGACAATACACACGTGTATGAGGCATTGACTACAAATATGAGGCAAACATGTGGTCAGCCTGCAAAACTCTGGACAGTTGACAGATATGGGCTCAGTATACAACATACAGTTCAACACACACTTCTTCACCTGTTGTTTAATATGCACATTCCCTATAAAAGTCTCTTACATTTGTAGGACAAGCATATGCATCATAGTATTATTCGCAGGTGACATATGAATATGTACATCTCAGGTAGCTGGCCAAGCAGTGTCACACTCAGTATTGCACAGCAGACACTACAGTAGTAGTTATACATGAGCTGACCTTTGCTGGGGTGACTCAGGGGCCAGAGCTGTGATCTATGTCACTGCAGACACGGCCAGCAGAAATGGCCATAGGTGCCAAATAGCAGCATGTGAGTCCAGCAGGTCTTGTTGCAACTTAGTGTTTAACATTATATTTCACATTATTGCATCCGCCCTTCTGCATTCCATTACAAGCTTAAGTGATTGACATACCTGTTATAGTGCTGAAAAGTTTCCTCAGACTAATGCAAATGTTTAGGTTTGTGTAGTCACAGTCTGTCTTTGTGTAGATGGGTTCAGACCTGTGCTGCATAGGCAGCAGCTTGCCTTTTGAAGCTGATGCTCATGAGCAGGTGATGGCCTGTGCACACCAATCAGTGTCTCACACTTGATACTTGCATCCAGAGCAGCTGTGTTGTCTTTCCATTAGCCAGTGCAATAGCAACACAGTGCTATAATTAAGTCCTTCATGTGGGCCTTGCCCCTTTTCCTTGTCTGTGAGAAGGACATTATGGAGGTGTTGGGGCTACAGCTTCACAGATGGTAGGTGAAGATACCTCTCAGAACAGGAAATGTGGAGACAGCCCAACAACATGGGGGACAAAGTTCCAGAATTGGGTACAGATTGTAAGTAAGTATTGCTGTTATATACATAGAAAATTGTTAGATTAACAGGGTTTGTCTGGACATGCATTTTTTGCATGACTTCAGGTCTGACAGTATTATGTCTCTGACATATCTTTCATCTGTCCAGATGTCCACTGACTGCCCAGATGTTTACTTGTTATGTTTGGTCTGTTCCTCAGACAATTTCTGTTTTTGAGAAATCAGTAGGATAATGTGAGGAGTGCAGTCATTAAATGTTGACATCCATTAATGTTTCAGACATCATATCCTTCAGAGATGTTATGTTACAACAAACCCTGTAACACCAGCAACGGTTTCAGTTTTTAACACCATTATGTGAGATATGTCCCTCTTTTCATCCCCTGTCTCCTGAGTATGTCAGGCTTTGTCCATATGTCTTGCAGTAAGAGGATCAGAGGTATGGTATATCATTATTTAGTGACTACACTCCTGGTATCATCCCAGTGACTTAGCAGACTCCTGGAAGTGGTATGCAGCAGTGGCCATAAATATGGTCCTACACCACGGAAATTCAGTGGAAATCTGACATTTGAGAGTTATGTATGTCTGGCCATTGTTAACAGCCTGTCAAGATTGTGTAGCAGTGTTGTGTGTAAATGTTTGTTGGGCTGAGTAGGGATGGTAGCAGATGTGAGTGTCTTAGATCCTTTTCTATCTGACTGTGCATGCTGGTACAGTTGCTGGTGGTCTATCAGGTGTAATATGTTTGCAGGGGCAGACTGAGAAATGTCCTGTAACACCTCAGAATTCCCAATACACAGTGAGTTGGGGCAGTATATGTCACTGTAGTGTGTGACTGGGAATCAAGATATGTTTGTTCAAACAGTCATTATACTCTAGAGTTCATTTGGGGTACTGGTATGTTGTTGTAACTGTGGTGCAAATGGTTGTGGGTGGACAATTTCTCACCGTTGTCTGCTTTTCCTGAAAGTTACATCCCTGTAGTGCATGATATATTTGCAAATGCATGGATAATTCCCCAGAGTCGATTTGGGGTAGTGTCGTGTTAGTCTTACTGTGGTTCAGAATGTGCTGGGTGAACTGGGTGGCAGCTCTCAGTGTTTTTTCTCTACTGTTACATGAATGCAGTCATATTTCTCCACTGTCCAGATGCGTGAATCATATGTTTGGTCTGTTCCCCATGACAGTTGTGGGTTTCTGACAAATCACTGGGATGATATGAGCATTGACATCAGTATGTAATGACATTCATTTGGGTTTCATACCTGTAATCTATCAGGAATTATATGTTAAATCAAGCCATGCTATTCTAGCAGACTTCTATGTATATAACAGCCATACTTCAAATATGTCACTATTGTTTGACCTTTATCCCCCCATTTTGTCAGGCTTTTTGCAGATGTATTGCAGTAAGAGGTTGATATATATATATATATAGATATATATATATATATATATATATATATATATATATATATATATATATATACACACACACACACACACACACACACACACACACACACACACACACACACACACACATATATATATATGGATTCACTTTATAATCTCGAAATACTGAAATATCTAATTTCAGTATCTCGAGACAATAAAGCCAAAAAATCAAAATAGTGAAACCCCAAAAGCTCGAAATTCAAAATCATGACTTTTAAACACACCCTACACCAAACAAATGCACATACACCTTCCTCCCCACACTACAACACAAACACAAACACAACCACACAAACACACAAACTTATCCTACATCTAAGCAAGGGAGCAAGCCCCCCTGCACCTTCACTACTTATATATAATAACCCTGAGGTTGATCTAAAAAGACAAAGACACAGAACCCACCACTACACAATCTACATTCCCCTAGCACAAACACACATCGCATACATACAAAACCACCATTCTCAACACTTACACACTCACACTCTTACCTACATAACGTAACCTACTCTTACAACTTCTCAACAGACTAACATACACTAAAATCCCTACCCAAAACCCTTAAAATATAAACACTTAACTGAATCTCCAGCTATCCATTAACAAAACGCACCACCACAACCGCTGATTCAACATTTCCAGATTTGGTTATGTAGGCTTTCTCGGAACTGGGCTTTTGCTGTTTTAGTCTCGAGATACTGAAATTCAACATTTCAGTATTTCGAGATAGTGAAGTGAACCTATATATATATATATATATATATATATATATATATATATATATATATATATATATATATATATATGTATATATAAGAGTACTACAGATATGTATTGTTCCCTTATGATAAATGACTGTAGTGCATGATATGTTTGTAAAAACATTACAAATTCCTACAGCTAGATGGTGTAGAAGTATATTACTGTGATTGTAGTGCACAGCGTCCTAGATTCAAGACTTGGTATTGATTACTTGTTTTCACTAATGTTAAATGACCATAATGCATGATATGTTTGTAAAAGCTTGCAAATTCTTTTGGCTCAGATGGTGTAGTGGTATTTTGCTGTGATTGTAGTGCCCCGTTGTCCTGAATTTGAGACTTAGCAGGACTGGCTATTTTGTTGATGGGCAGAACAAGGGCTGATGGAGACAGAGTGATTAAAGCACATTTAAACAGTTCTAAGTGGGTTTGTGTGGTTTTGTGCAAAGCTAAGTGATGCTAAGAGATGGTTAAGTCCTCTTAGCTTCGCACAGCTTACTCCCGTTTACACCCATGCTAATTTTAATTAAGGAAAAAAAAAAGGTGATAGGAAAGTGGTGAAATGAGGGCAAGCAGGGTGTAAAACATTAGAAAAAACAGGGATGTGTAGGATGGGTGCAGGAAAGGACCACAGCTCTACATTTCTTCTGCAGCAACAGCTGTGAATAATGTGTAGAATTTGGAATTTACAGCCTCTTACCCAACAGTGAGGGGTGTTGGTGACAGACATTTGTAGAATAATTTGTGGGTAGATTGATTAATGTCAATGTACATGGGGTTGAAATGTAGAGCTATGTATGGGGCAATGTTTTTTTGTGGGACAGATGCCCTTTTTTAAGGTGAGAGTGGGATGTTGGGGAAGGGCTGTAGGTATGTTTGGGGAGGTAGGTTGGGTAGGATAGGTTGCATTTGCAGACAGACAAGACAGACAAGACAGCAAAAAGAGGCAGTATATGTCACATGAAGGGGGTAAACACCTCCAATGGAAAGGGTGGTTGGGAAGCCAAAGTCCATGAGCCCCCAAATGGATACAGTGGGACTGAGGTCCCCAAGCATGAGCAGTCACCACTGCACATTCATTATCCTAAAGGTGGCTGTGCTGGGGGCTGGACAGGATGGCCAGCCTATCCCTCGAGGTGCACCAGGTGGCCCTCCATCTGGTGCAGCCATCCATCCAACTCTGTGCAAATGATGCTGTGCACTACACCCCATACAGGTGGTGGGTGATGGTCTCCTCTTCACGTCCATGCCCAGGGGGGATGGACCCCATCCCCTAAGGTGGTTCCACCCAAAGGTGGTGCAGGGCCAGCACATGGGTTAGTTCCAGGTTGGGTCCCTCATGTGCTGGGGCCTGATGCCATGGCCAGATGCAGTGGGACAGGCAGATCAGCCGGGATCTGCCTTCCCAAATGTGCTATGGTGTTGATGTTTTACAATATATATTAGTTAGTCATGAACAAAATATTTAAAAATTAGTTATAACAGCATGTGTGGGTGTTCCGATTAACCCCATACAACAGATCTGAAACAGCTGCATAGCAAACAGAACAGATGCATAAATGGAACAACAGTATGCATTGTAACAGCATGCCAGGACCACTGACGGCAACAGGCCACCAACAATGGTATTTGAACAAGGTATGTTAACATGCAACCAATCAAGTATATGAACAATAATAGAACACAAGTTCAAACATTAGGTTTTGAGAACAACATACCCATAGTATATGAATGATAATTATTGATGCAGATAAGGGGTGGGGGTAGAGACAAAAAGTCCATTAACAACTGTTTAGGCTTCTATTTTTCACAACAGTACTGCACAACACTCTACAGGTCTGCCATCACTTTACATCTACTTATGGCCCATAGCTTCTGTAGCACAAACATACCTGTTAAACTATCAACCTGGAATGGTATGAGGCAAACTGTGACAGCTTTGTGTACATGACTAGAGGGGACTCAAAAATGCCAGGGTTACATATCAGCCACAGAATGGATACCCTGCACTGCTGTTATGTGAGTGTGCTACTGGCATACTTCACTTGGTTTCCTATCTGTGTCCAGGGTTATTGGAAGCAGTGACCACTAGCCGTGAAAGCATGACACTTGAGAGACATGTATTGGGAAGAGTGTATGTTGTATGTACCTATCCTCCTGTCATTTGCAGGCATGGGGTTGGACAGTGGAACAGTTGCACATGGTGTATTAGTACACCCTTCATACAGCTACTACCGACATTTCCTTACCTGTAAAACCTGTGGAGAAAATAGCTGTTAACACTACCAGACTGTTTCAACATTTATTCCTGATTCCCTGTGTGCAAATATGCAAACATCTTATTACCACTCCCTGGATTCGAACCATGTCTGGGTGTGGAAAATTAACAACTAAGCTATTTCTCACCACATTGAGCTACTGGGGAACTGCTGTTTCTTGTTTGACTGGCTTCTGCCTAATACTCTCTTGGTTAGGAAGTCTAACCTTGTAATCTCGAGATGCATGCATAACAGATAGTTAGAGTACTGAGCATTACTCCTTTAAAATAATACAATCTGGACAGCAACGGTTAACACACAGCAATGCTGCATGGGACACACTGTGATACTCTATACATTACTATTCAGGGTTCAGAGCTTAGTGCAGTATATATTTCACATTTAATTTATATTTTGTTTTACAGTTCCACAATCTACAGTTTATCTTAACAGCTGGTTCTCAGAACAACCTAAGTTAATGCATGCTGTCAAACTCATATTTGCTGTGGAGAACCTGTATACATTCTATTTCTACAACAACATACCAGAGTAAACACAACAGTTTTTGGTATAGATTTTTATTATAGTGACATGACACAGTGCTTTAGTACTACATATCCTGTAGATCAATATTAGTCAAACTATTTATTCGAATAACACAGTAACAGTATACCTACTGGCAGCAATCAATGTACTTCTTATTAGTTATTTGCACTATATACTGCAAGATAGATTTGTGTTCACTAGCCTATCAGCGCAGCCTTAACAGTCTGTTGGCATGGGGTTGAATGTTGCTAGCTCTCTCTGCTGCAGCTGTAGGGGAGACAAACAAATGTTATGCATACCTGTCTGTCACATACTCAGACTAGACTTTGGTACAAACTATTTGATACTGATACTACACACTACTGGAGCATTCTGTGCTCATGCTTCTTGGATCCACTGGACTAAGAGCACCCCCTTCCTCCGCTTTAGGTCAACATAATGGTGCTGTACCTGCTCACCAGTTTGGGGTATGCCAGTAGCACTGGTGAGATCATGTGTGAGATGGTCCCAGGCCTTTGCTTTCTATTGTGAGCTCTGGTACTGGCCCTGCAGCAGTCTCTCATCATGTTTTTTTCCAAGGAGTTCAGCCATGACCCTGGACTCCTGAATGCCCCAGCGCTGCTCCAAAAGCACGCTCATTCACCAACGTCCGACATAGTACCTGCACAGATCAACTACAACAGGTTCTGGCTGTATTCCCACCTGTGTGGTTTAAATATGGCCATATTCTCACCCTTTGCTGTCACTGGAGCATTTTGAAAATGCTATGCACAAACCCGCTAAGCTGAATTGAAAAGTGCTTAAAGGGGTAAATGCTGAGCACTGATTAACAGTGCACAAATCCACTTAGCTGGTCTAACTGTTGCTTAGAATTTACGTCTAAGCAATAATTAAACCAGCAAAGCATAGCTGAGCACGGCTTAGTATTGCTCAGTTTTCATTTTAAACAAATATCAGGATTGTAGATTAATTCATCATTACTGACATATTATTAGGTGTATATGATTTACTTTACATGACATCCCCCTATGTGCTTTCATTACATTAACTTGGGGTCTAACTCTACTGTATGGGACACTTGTGTATACATGGGTGATCTCACATGTTAGATGCACTCACACTTCCATTTTGGACCAGCTACACTACCCTGTGTAACAAATATCACTTACTACATAATTTAACATTAAAATAAAATCACTTTTAATAATGCTTTCCCATATAAAAAAGTGCCTGTCTTGGTACTCAAACCATGAATGCCTGCATGCACAGTTGGGAGTCTAATCACTACACTATCTCATCATTAGGATTTTAGCTATACATTTTTATTTAGCTGCTATGAGATGTTCAAGCAATGCTGAGCAGAGGGCCTAATGCGCAAACCCGCTCAGCTATGCTTAAACATACCTTAGAATGGGAAAAAAATGGAAATTAATAAAACCACTTTATTTACATGTATCAGCACTCCTTGTTAGTCACAGTAAGAACAATAGTAAGGGGACACATAGGGACATATTTTAAATATTGCTCTAAACTTAGAAAGTTGATAGAATAATAGGTTTTGCATTAGCATGAATTTTCAGATGGATGTGGAGTCTTGTTTGTCATTATTTAATGACTCAAATCTTCTGCTATTTGCCAGGTAGGGACAGGTATTTGGGGGAACACACCAAAAATATGATGCAGCATACCTCTCAACTATACAGATTTTTGCAGAATGTCCAGATTTTTGCCTCATACTTTTAGTTCATTTCTAATATGATTGTGGTTTTCTAGCAAATCAGTGGTAAATCACTTCCAGGGTTTAAGTCAGACAATAATGACATCATTTGAGTTTCAGACTTCATACCCTTCAAGAAATCTGTGCTGTTGCACAATCTGTTACTCTATCCACTTTCTGGGTTTGTATAAGCAATATTTAAAGAATCTCCCTATTTTTGGACCTTTATCCCCCCATAATATATGGCTTTGTCTAGATTTCTTGCTCTAAGAGGTTGAGAGGTATGTAAGGTGGACATCTGTACATTCTGTGGAGACCTGTACAGTTGGAGGTATGGCCATACGGCACTTTGGCAAGGCAGGGGTGTGTGACAGTACCTGTCACACACACCCTGCATTGCTTGCTATCTAAACTTTCTGCTTTCAGTGTCCACGGACACTGAAAGCACTTGAAAAGTGCTGTACAGCACTTTAACAATGCAGTGGGTGTGTGACACTACCTGTCACACATCCCCTGCATTTATTTGTTAATCTCCTAGATATTTCAGTATCTACGAACACTGTTAAACTATTTTATTTACTTTCAGTGTCCATGGACACTGAAAAGCATTTAAAAAGTGCCATACGGCACTTTGAGATTGCAGGGGATGTTAAATGTGAGTGCACTATGTAAACATGCCCCCTGCACTCAGAGTTGTTTGCATCCGCTTAGCCTTAGCAGTAACGTGCCTTCATGAATATGCAAGCCGCGCTGCTGTTAAAGCTATGTGGAAACAGACACAGTTCACTCCATGCAGAAATAGCACTATTCCTACATGGAGTTTATTGAATCCTCGGGAATGTGATAGTGCTGCTGCATCCGTCAGAGCAACCCCTTCCACCTTAGTAATGCTGAAAAGTGTATGCATATCTCAGCAAGTCTTGGCTGTGAGACAGTTCCCTTGCCTTCTCATGTGTAAAATTTGTATAAATGTATGTGCAGGTGTTCATATTTGAATGAGTTTGTGGGGAGGGGATTCCCCCTGCAGTTTTGAATGCTGGCTGAGCTAAGAAATGTGGTTACCTTAAGTTAAGGTGCACAAGCGTCATTCAGAAACTTCATATTACTGATAAGACTTATAAATAAGCATTGCTGTGTATCCTGGGACACAGCAATGTTATACAACTTTAAAACAACTACAAGTGTGTTCTGTCAGTGATGCAAGAATGTCATGTCACCAATACAAGTTTGTCTTGTCAATGATTATTTCAAAAGCATGCTTAAAGTTTTGGTATAAGCCACTTGCTGTAGGCTAAAAATATTAATACGTGAAATAATCATTCCTGTAGGTTATATGATGGTTTGCATTTGTTATGTACTATTTAGAGTTTTGCTGTATTATATTCTTGATTGTAAAAGTTGTGTTTATGCCAAGAGAAGAGGAAAATAATTCACCATTTTGTATCCTAATGTTTTCAGTATGTGTTCATTAGCCTCTGTGAGAAAATTATGAGGTAAACCGTTTTGGTAGTCCTACTTCATGAGGGTAAATACTTAACCATCTCTATAGTATGCAAAACAAAGCAGTCAATGGTAAAATAGTGGTATTCAAAACTTAACGACAGTAACATATTATAAAAAAATATGCATTTAATTAACTACAAGGTATTTTATAACATTAATATGGAAAGCATAAGACCACTGCCTTATGTTCGGTATCAAATGTTTATGCTAAGCAGAACTATCCAAGGTTAAACCAAGCTTCCCAGAAGCTAAGAATGTGCATGTTTAGAAATCATGTGCAAGTTTTTCACAATGTTCAGTAAATGTACTATATATTATGTTCATCCTGCAAAGAGTTCATATTTTCAGTTACTTATTGTCAATATGCATAGAGAACTTTACCCGTGACATATGTTTTGTTTGTGTATTGCAGGTCATGACAGACATGTCCTAGAAGGCTTACAATCCTAGTTGATTACCCCGACCTCCATTTACAAACTCCAGACTATGCAGGAAATGGCCTATAACACAGCTGAATTTCTCGGAGTAAGTCACTAACACCATCCCAGATATACATAAACAGCTTGGAGCACAGTATTACATAAATAACTGCTTATCATTATCCATCCAATAAGATGACCTTAAACTTGTTATTACTACCCAAATTACTAAACAGAATGGCAGCCATTGGTAAACTTAACAAAATCACCTTTACAAGTTGGAATCTACATATTACAAAATAATTCAATTAGCTGCACATCCCACAGACATCCTCCATACCTGTCATATACTTAAGGTGGGATGGATGTAACTTGCTAAAAAGTAAAATTATTTCTAGCTTACGTCACTTATTATTTTTGCCTATATACAAGACTGACAGTACTGTGGTATTCCATATATGACCACAGTGCATTTTGGAAAGGAAATATCCTGAGAAAGGAAATATCCTCAAACCTGGTGAATGTGCTCCCAGTTATTTTCTGACAATTACTTGAAATTTTCTACCTTAACTTCTCACCATTCATTTCTTTGCACATTTTAAAAACTCATGAAAGCCAGTCTCTCTCTCTCTCTCTCTCTCTAATATAAATGTTTATTCTACAAAATGTGGTGTCACATGGGCTATTATTCACACCCCCTTCTTCCATCACTCCAACAACCAGAAAGCTACACTTCTGACTTCTCTTTATCTACTTACTAATGTTAAAAGCTCTTTTTGTCTCATCTCTTTATCCAATTTCTTAACTATCTCTGCCAAAGATTTTCACTTCCTTGTATTGTCACTCATCCATTTCCTGTTCATTATACTGACTGATAACCAATTATTTCTGCAATCAACATTTTTCCCTCTCTTTAATTTAATCTACTGTCTTACTATAATATACCCTATTTAATCTGCAGATTTTATTACTATAATTTATGTACTGCATTAAACAGTGCATACTGCTACATTATTTGAAATTTTTTATGTTAGGTTTCATATTTTTGTACATTTCACTCAAAGTGCTATTATTTCTTTTATTTTCTGTTTCATTATGTTATCCCAGGTTCCCTCAGACAATGGAATCTGCCCAGTAGGATTAACCCAACCAAGAAAAAAAAAAAAGTTAAAAAAATGAAGTATTGTGAAATATAGTAAAACATGTATTCAGACTGTTGAACAGATACCTCGGATGGCTAGACACCTCAGGAAAGGCATTGCAATACACTCCAGACATCTGCGGTAAGACTTTTGTTCAGTGCGCCATGATGCACGTGCTGTGCAAACAACTGGAGCAAAAGATGGACATCATGGCATAGTCTTTCATACAGGTCATAGCAATAGTGGCAGGTCAGGGTGCAGAGTCAGGGGTGGAACTTTTAGCATCAGTAGTATAGCTAAAACAAAGTTGAGTGTAATAGATTGCAGCACTGGCAAAGAGGCAGCATCAGGCCCATATTTATGGGCCATGACACATATGGTACAGAATATACATGCTATATGTGCAGCATTACATCCAGGCTATGCAGAGAAGATGCATGGACTGTTCACATAGTGCATCAGACATTATCCTACAAAGATGATTAAGGGTTTAGGCAGGATAGCTTCATTATAGCTTGCACAGATAGGGGAGAAATTGGAGATAGATAAAACTGCAAGGAACCACCATGGAAACTGAAAAAATTTTTATTGTAGAACGAGCGCTTTCACGCACACACAGGTGCGCTTCATCAGGTTACAATTAAACAAAGAAACCTCATTACTTATATACAAAAGACAAGTAACAATTACACAATTATCAAATTAGTAATTGAATAATTAAAACATTAATCATTCTCCAGTTTAAAGAGCAAGTTCATGATGTTTAGTATAGCCCATATTGAAGCACGTATACTTAGTTGCCAGAATGTGCTCCAAAACATTCATCAATGAAACTTATTAGCTGTCATTTACAAAAGCATATAATATGTAGATCTCAAGAACTAAATACTCTAAAAATCATTAGTCTATTCATCGTTTATAAGTCCATAGGACAAAAATGCATCATATCGTAGCTCACCATTAGCCAAGAATAATACCTGCTGAATCAATTCAACATATGCAAGTATAATGTTAAAGGGTTGCAGTATGGCAATATAGTCCATTTGCTTTTTAATATAACCTGCTTGCCTTATGATAATGATATTATATAATGCTTGTCCAAAATTAGCCAAGGATTAACTTAGCCAGATATAAAACCGTTATCACTTAACGAGAAATATAGACCATATTAACGTGACTAGAAACGTTCCGCTATTTGCGTGAACAATTTCAAGACCATCTTAAAAATATATAAAACATTAATAACCTCTTAGCAAATGCCTGACAACTTATTAAAATAACTAAAAGGACTATAAAAAATCCGCTATATATGTGAGCATTTTCAAAACTGTCTTATAAAAATATAAGCCAGTAAAAAAGCCCTTTTTTACCAAGGCTCAAATAACAACAAGCTAGCTATAAGCATCAGATAGCAGGATATGTGGCAATACCATTAGCATTCAAAAACGCTAGAGATGCAACTTATTAATGCATAGCAATTAAATATTCTTAGGATATGTATTTATAATCAATGTACTTATTTGATTCCATAGTGTACATCTCAAGCAGTATTAGTTAATCCATTTGGTATCATGCATTAAACTGATAGTTAAGCTAGAAAGTCAAATAATGATAGGTATATATCACTATCTACGCAGAAAATTTATCATTGTTATACATAATAACATGGGCTCATGGAACCAATCTCATATAGATGTAGCCTATTCTATTTTGTAGTAAATGGTGGTTACCAATGCATAGAAGACATAACACAGCAATACAATCAGTCTTGGCCATATTTGAAACACCAGTGGGCTGGTCTGATGTGAAATAAAAATGTGATGAACAACCAGGATATATTCAAAGAATGTATGGCGACCTGTATGTATAATCTATGGAAGTGTAAACTGCATAAATATGAGGGTCCAAAGAGAAGGAATCAGTGTGTTATAAAGCTCCTAAAAGGACAGGACGGATGCTAACCATTGAGTTAAGTCCAGGTGGAAAGTGGGCTTTTAATCTTAATATCCACTTTAGTTCAAACATTTCAATGGTGCTTGAATGGTCCCCTTCTCTCCTATTTGGATTAACTACTTGCAAGACCAGAAAATTAAAACTATGTTGGGATTTAACATGACAATGCATAGCTAGAGCATTAGTAAGATTGCTCTTCTTTATTTCGTAAATATGATTGTAAATACGATCCTTCAGTCTACGCGATGTCATCCCTACATAGTATGCATCACATTGATTACACGTTGCAAGATAGATAACATTCTGTGTGTCACATGTAGCATAAAAAGTGGGTTTAAAAACCATATTAATTCCAGAAACATTAAGATGTTGGATCTTATTAATATATTTGCATGATGAGCATCTGCCACATGCAAAGGTACCCATTTTAAAGTTGGCTCTTATATCAATGGGAACAACATCTAATTTTTCTTTGCAAAGTAGTCTTTTAATGTTTAGACAATTATTATATATAAAAATAGGTTTCTTCCCTACTAATTGTGAAAGAGAGGGATCTGATAGCAGTATCTTCCAATTACCTCTAATAATCCTAATTATTTGCTCAACATCGTTAGTATATTTAATTCCATACACTACGCCCTTATTATTCTCTCTTTTAGAGAAAGAATGGCCTAACCTTCTTGTATGTGATGGCATTTCAAAAAGAGCATCAGTTACACTATTTATTAGATCAACTGGATAGCATCTATCTAAAAAGTATTCCTTTTGATGTTCTATTAATTCCCTAGCATCCTGTTCGTTGCTACAAATTCTGAGTATTCTAATCATCTGGCCTTTTACAATATTGCGAAATACATAATGCGGATGTAGACTATCATAGTGAAGAACACTATTTTTCCAACACAATTTTCTGTATAGAGTGGTAGTTAAACTATAGTTATTTTCTTTAATAATAGTAATGTCCAAAAAATTGGCATTTGTAAAGGAGCATTCATCCGTAAAGGTAAAGAATGAAGTAGTTGAGTTCATATAGCATATGAACTCCTTCAGCAAGTGTATATCTCCATTCCAAAGCATCAAAACGTCGTCTACAAAGTGTCTGTAAAGGATGACATTATTAAACCTAGGGTCATTAAATATGAACTCTTTCTCCCATCTATAGACCACAAGGTTAGCATAAGCATTGGCACAGGGAGTGCCCATAGCTACTCCCCATGTCTGTGCATAGACTTTATGGTCAAACAGAAAGATATTGTTGTTTAGAATTAAATCCAATAGGCAACAGATGTTCATTATCTCATTGCTATCAATATTACCAAGCTCAACCAAATGGGACCTTATCGCATCAAGGCCATAGTCATTGGGGATGCTAGTAAATAAGCTTTTGATGTCCAGTGTGACTAACAGAGTACCTCCATTGATGTTATTCCTGACTATGTCTTGTTTCAAATCATCTAAAAGGTCATAAGAGTTCTTCAAAATAGTAGGGACAGCATTAACCATGGGCCCAAGTCTAGATTGCACATATAGTGAAGCATTTTCAGTGACCCAGTGTTCACCTGATACTATTGGTCGTAATGGGGGAGGGTTCTCATTTTTATGTAACTTAGGTAGTCCCTTTATCAAGGGAATAAGGGGGGAATCTATCATTAGAAAATCATAGAGTGCTTTGTCTATAGACCTAGTCATAAGCAGGTCATAAATTGTATCATGCACATAGTTGATTATAGATGCTATCTTAGACCTATCTATAACATTGTATGCCTTATCGTTACTAAGCATGTCATACATTAGTTCTTTATAAAAAACAGTATCTAATGCAACGATTCCCCCTCCCTTATCAGCTGGTTTAAAAACTAGGCTCATATCATGGCATAGATTATCTAGGGAACGTCTTTGTGCATGGTTTAAGTTAACAAAAATACCTTTGTGTTTCTCTTGTTCATAATAAGAATAGAACTCACGTTCACATGCACGCATGAAACAATCAACAGTTGGTGGTATTGGAGGTACAAAGCAACTTTTCCTTTTACAGATACAAGTTTTATAATCAAGCCCAGAATTGTCTGATTGATTGTCCTTAAACCATACCTTCAGCGACAGCTTTATTACAAAAAGGCGTAAACCTATGAGAGTATCGGACGATGTACTTCTTTTAGAAGGAATAAACGACAGGCCTTTATTTAAGATACTTTGTTCATCTGCTGAAAAAGTCCTCGAGGTTAAGTTGAAAAACAGACAATTCAGTTCCTTGCTTTCCTTCTCCGTTCTGGCGTTTCTCCTGACATCTTTCTTTTCATCCTTCCCCGACTGATTGAGCGCGTGCGTACTGCGTTCTTGTATGGAAGAGGGAAGTTTAAAGACACCGGTGCAACAAAAGTACTGTTCGAATTGTTAGCCTTAGGTTTGGCACCCAAGTTAGCATTATGAGACAAACCCTGTTGGTCACAGGGTAAAGAGGTGTTAGATTGACCAGACCCATGGACAATGATATCGCCTAAATGACTATCCGTCATCACACGGGCATCCAGTAATTCAACGGAGGCATCAGGTTCATTATTCATCATCTGTGAAGCTTCAGATATATGGACAGTTTGGGATGCTTCTTTTTGATTGAGCCTTGGCCAAACGAAGATGCGACCCGACTGGAAATCCTGAAGGTCGCGTCTTAATTTCTTAAGTTTAATTTGTTCTAATTTGTTGCTATAGAGGGCTAATTGCTTGCTCATATTGAGTATTTTTGAAGTGCAGAACTCCGTTTGGTAGTTCGTAGTGAGAAACTGGTGTTGTTCCTCAACCTTAGTTAAGAGCTCAGCCTCAATAGGAGAAAAATAGTCCAGTAACAGGTGTATATATTTGTTGCCGAACTCAATGATGAGCTGTTGCCATTTACGTAGTAGCTCAGGGTGGCTATCCCCGTAACTCGGCATGCACAGAACCCGCATGCCGCGGGGGATAACTTTGAAATGAAGGCAGGCTTGTAAGTGTCTCATTTGCCAAACAAGCCTGTGCAAACGATATAAATCATTCTCTAAGTTTCTCAACTGACCAAAGAAGTCATGCAGATTCTCATTACTGCTGGCAGTATTTACAGACGCATCACATTTAACGTCCAAATTCAGAAGCGGATTGTCTTTTTGATAAAACAAGTAATTCCAACTATCGGTTCCCAAAATACCTGTTGGATTGTAGTCCAATTGAAATTTTTTATGTTAGTTGTCATATTTTTGTACATTTCACTCAAAGTGCTATCATTTCTTTTATTTCCTGTTTCATTATGTTATCCCAGGTTCCCTCGGACAATGGAATCTGCCCAGTAGGATTAACCCAACCAAGAAAAAAAAAAAAAAGTAAAAAAAATGAAGTATTGTGAAATATAGTAAAACATGTATTCAGACTGTTGAACAGATACCTCGGATGCCTAGACACCTCAGGAAAGGCACTGCAATACACTCCAGACATCTGCGGTAAGACTTTTGTTCAGTGCGCCATGATGCACGTGCTGTGCAAACAACTGGAGCAAAAGATGGACATCATGGCATAGTCTTTCATACAGGTCATAGCAATAGTGGCAGGTCAGGGTGCAGAGTCAGGGGTGGAACTTTTAGCATCAGTAGTATAGCTAAAACAAAGTTGAGTGTAATAGATTGCAGCACTGGCAAAGAGGCAGCATCAGGCCCATATTTATGGGCCATGACACATATGGTACAGAATATACATGCTATATGTGCAGCATTACATCCAGGCTATGCAGAGAAGACGCATGGACTGGCCACATAGTGCATCAGACATTATCCTACAAAGATGATTAAGGGTTTAGGCAGGATAGCTTCATCATAATTTGCACAGGTAGGGGAGAAAGTGGCAGATTTCTGTCACACTAACATAGAGCAAGATCAGAGACGAACACGGCAGCCATGTTTGGAGTCCGATATCACATCTTACAGTGTTGAGGTCTAGTGTCCATGAAGCAGGCATCATTGGCATCTACTTTATTGACTTGTAGTGCTGTGGATCACTGTGGTCTATGACAGGGGTGGGCATGCACCCTTATGAGGTGTTTCTATTATTAATCTCAATAATCAGTATCATCCATCTTCCATCATTTGTATGATACTTACAAATGGGGATGGCAGACTGATCCATCTCCCTGGGGAGGCCATACCAGTACCTGGATGCATATCAATATCAATGGAAAATGTTAGTCAGTGGTTGCATATGGTATACTGTGTGATGTACACAGCTATGAACTCAGTGTATCCCATTATGCACTTGGTTATCTGTTGCTATAAACAGACTCATCCTCCTATTTAAATATTATAACCATTTCACTCCATATGGCCCTGGAACCCCATATCACATGTAGAATATCCTTTACAAGGTTTCCACCTCATATCTAGAGGCAGTTGGTAAACTGCTATACCAGTATCATGGGCTCCCAGTTATACATACACCATGACATATCTCCCACTGTCATTTATGCCTACAACAGAGTTTGCTCTCTTGCTGAGATAGTTTACCAGGTAGGACTTGTTAACACCTCTGTTTCACAGTTATGCATCCCTAAAAACTGTTACACAAAATTGTGTTAGCACATTATACCACTCTGGCAAGATTAGCCTATTAGCTGGGTGTGTATGCTGATGAAGCCAGACAGCACCACTATCTGTGAATAATTATGCTATCCAAACACATTGTTGCTATCCAAGAATGTCACAGTTACAACTAAAGCATGTGACCCATATACTCATGCAAACAACATATAAGATCCTAGTGTCACATTGCACTGCTATGATGCATGGCACATGAATCACAAATGTGCATTCTTACACACAAGGTTACAGTTTTGCTCCAGGAATAGACTTCAGTGACTGGCCATGGCTATTTCAGGCCCTTGGGAATGCAAGGCTTCAGCATGGTCATCAAAGGGCAGCAGGATTTTCCTGCCCTTCCTGCACAGGAACTACCTGCTGGGCAATTATAATGCCCCACTACAGAAGGCACATTACTGCCATGAGTTCATTGGAATTGTGAATGATGCCAGTGACATCACCTATTCTGCTATGCAGGGTCAGTGTGGTACTACCCAGATTTTCTTCACCAGTGGTATGAAAAGCCTTAGGAAATGAAGCCTCAAATGTAATTTAAGCATTTTTTTGTGAAATTGTATTCTATAGCTTTGACTGTTGCTCACACATAATTAAGGGTATCTATTTTATTTTACAGCAGTGGAGATGAAGCAACTAATTTTTGGTAAGTGCCTCAAAAGATGGGGTACCTCTCCTGCCAGTGGATGTGTGTGGCATCTTTGCCACTCCACTGTATAACAGCATTTGTGTTAATATTGGGTCTATATTATCTAATTGAAAAGTGAATTCTGTGAACTGCATCTATATTGGAAATGCAGTTCAGCTAACTTATAATAGTGAGATTGTGGTACAGCGAAGATCGGAAAATTTGCCCTTTCTTCACTATAGTGTGATCTCGGAGTTGGTATATATAGTAGTGGGGGGTTTGGCGGGCACAGCCACCCACAAGAGCGAATTCACTGAACTGCTTAGATGCAGTTCGTGGAATTCACTTTTCAGTTAGATAATATAGATCCGTTAATATCATATGTGCATATTTTTTCCCCAGGAGTTTTATTGTTCATAGGTAGAGATGTAGGTTAATAACAGCCAAGTTGCTGCATACGTCAGTTTGTTCCATCCTGGCAAATCATAACCCCCCTGATAAAGTGCCTTCTTATTAGCAGGTCACTTGTCACTTACACCTTACCAAGTTGTTTGAGGAAGAAGAATAAGGGACTTGTAAAGACATTGTATTTGCCAGTCTCTAACATCTTGAAATATTTTTCTGACCTGATATGTCATCAACATCATATATTACTAGATTAAAGATTTTGATGAGATAGTATTTGGGTATTTCAAACTGCTTTATAGTTCAGTTGTCAGAAAGTTATAGAAAAAAAATATTAGCAAAGGAAGGTCTGACTATCTTCAGACTGTCTTCTATAGTGTTTTTTTTTTTTATTATTATTAAGATCAGGCTTACCATTTAACATAGGCATTGTGTATACTAAATAATGGAATGTATATACTGTGGAAATGACCAGCATGCATTACAGTAGCTTGGCTGGCATGATTATAAAGTAACCAGGAATACCTCAGGACACAGCATGAGATACAACAGGCATGCTTGAAGGTGACAGGTGAATACAGGACCACATAGGGAACTATAATACGGTTAACCAAATTTAGTTACCAAAATAAAACTGCACCAAGTGCATTTCATGTCGTGTGTGTAAGGATGGGTCAGTGGCAGAAGAGGAAAAACAAACACAAGGGCATGCCAAGCTGTTTTCCTGACTGTTAAATGTATTAATTTCAAAATGCTAAGTCTACACGGCGATGTGGGATTATAATTATAATGAAATAGACAGTACATTAAAAAGTAATAACAGAGTAAGTCAACCTAAGCTGATAACCAATAAACACATTACTTATTATAGTATTAGCAAATGAAGTAAAATGAAAGTTTTAAAATGACATTACAATTAGAAAGGAAATAATAATTATAAAAGGTAATAATATTAAAAAGTAATAAGGTTTCTTCAGTAATGATTTGCTAGAAAATTAAGCTGACTGTTTTGTATTGCAGACTACAAGTACCAGATATAGGCTCATGGAAAAGTATAATATTGAACTAAAGTCACAAATCTATATACAGAATTCAAAAACTAATTTTATTACAGTGTCAGACCATTGCTAATAAATTAAATGAAGCTTTCCATTTAGAAACATTTAACTGTTTGACACCCCATATGCTATTAATAGAGCACCTTTATGCACACACACACACATTATATACATATATATATATATATATATATATATATATTTATATATATATGTGTATGTGTGTATATATATATATATATATATATATATATATATATATATATATTTTTTTTTTTTTTTTTTTTTTATAGTGGTTATCTGTAGTCATCAAATGGGCAAGGAAAGAAGTTTAAAGTATGTTCTCACGCTGTAATTTGCATTTTTGCCTGCACTGTTTCTGTTACTTAGATAAGATCAAAGAGGCCAGAGCTGGGAAGCCTCACATATCTCCACAATGATGACTTTCTGATGAGGACTGCCTCTTCCACTCTCCCATTTAGATAATCGTTCGCATTTGTTACTTTTGAATGTAAAATCAAGACACAAGTGCTCATAAGCGTTCCCCATTCACAAGGGAGAGGGCTTCTCATCAGAGTTTATCAATTGCATTTAGTCTAACAAAACAACAAATTAAACCTGTACTATCTAAAATGGCAGAGAGCAACTATGCTCTGCAATATTTAAGGATATGTATTCATCCTTGTTAGTGTCAGAGACTCAGTAGGTTTCACAACATCTTTTGATGCCACAAAGAACTGAAGGCTAAGAGAGTTATTTCCATGCCAAGCAAATGGATGTATTTTCCAGTAGTAATTCTGCTTTGCAGCATTAGAGGTTGGGGGGGGGGGCAGGCTGGATTCCTGTTCCAGCACTGTTACTGCACTGTAGCATTAGAAGGTGCTGCACTCCTGTGGTGCCACTGTGCCTGGATTTATTTTCCAGTACTGTCACTGCACTGCAGGATTAGGAGATGCTGCAACTATGCTTGGACACCTGAGACACCACTGTGCCTGGATACACATTCTAGTACTAATGCCCAGTATAATGTCATGGAGTACTGCACTCATCAGATACAACTGTGCCTGGATTCACATTCCAGTACTAATGCTCAGTATAATGTCATGGAGTACTGCACTCATCAGATACCACTGTGCCTGGATTCAGATTCCAGTGCTAATGGCCAGTATAATATTATGGAGTACTGCACTCATCAGATACCACTGTGCCTGGATTCACATTCTAGTACTAATGTGGCAGTATAATGTTATGGAATGCTGCACTCATCAGATGCCACTGTGCCTGGATTTATGCTTCAGTACTGACTGCAATGCACAATAGTGGAATATTGCACTCCTGAGGCACCACCTTTCAAATAAGCCACTAAACTGAAGTTCCCATCTGATTGAGGTGATTGCAGCTTTGATGGAGGTTAAATGTTCCACTAAATCAATTGACAATTGTAGGGCTATACAAATACAGCAAAGAATATTGCACAAAAATAGAACAGTTTTAACATTCATACAAGGACAGATTCCTAGACAAATGCATGAGAGAAAAAAGAAAAGAAAATAAATCAAAATTGCTCAGCACACCAAGCTCTTTCTGCCACATTGAATCTGTTTTATTTATTGTAAATTATCTAGGCAGCTGGACTGGTCAGAGGACCCTTTTCAGCTTTGACACAGAACTGATATTAAGCAATTAATTCAAGCCATAATAGAATACAAACATAAGGATTACAAAGTGAAATATTATGCAAGGTAAACTATACTATACTATGCAACAAATAAAACAGTGTACCCAGGTACAGTTAAACATGCACTAAACTAGCCTCCTCGTATATCAGTATGAACCTTGACCCCATCATCATTGCACCAGTGACATTAAGGTCGTTGACCATTCTGGCTCTCAAGTATTGCTTGGGTAAACTACTTCAGGTTACCACTAAATGTACACTGTACAGCTTTTCTTTAATTTTTTTCTTATGCCACTGATATTTCATTCTGCTTTTTATACACCACAAAATTACATTAGGATTATTAATTTTATCATGGAATTACCACCACATTGTACTAGCAGTACACCTCTCCTTTCCCTAAAATCTTCAGACATTTGACAACTCCTCCCCAAATCTTGCTCAGTCTAGCAGAAAATTATACACCCTTTTATCAGTTCATCTAAACCTAGGAATATATAAAACATTTCTACCTTGCACTTATGGTGGTCACAGTGTATTTGCTTGCCCTCCAACACTTTAAAATCCACTTGTTTATAAAACACTGTTTGATAAAGCTGGTCTTTCTTCTCCAAATGTTATATCATCTACTGTCCAAGGGGGATGGGGTACAGAAGTGTGTCTCCTCATAAGAAAATGCTTATTTTGAGCTGCTGCTTTTATTGTGTGCATTGGATAACTTTCTCTGTTAGGCTCTGGCTGTGGTGATCCTAAAAACTGAATGACAATGTCTAATTAATAGAACCTGATAACATAATCACAAAATGTGCAATGGCATCCTTTCCTGCAGAAACTGTCCTCTAAATCCTATTATCTAATAAATATTTGATATAATACTGTATGTTATGTGGATTAAGCACACTCACCTTTAAAGCTGTCACGATCAATCTGCACTCAGAACACAAATAACCAGAACCACTTATTTAATGAATGAGGCTTATACATTTTAGCGTATTTTGCAATGTTTTTGTCTATATTTAGGTGCGTCATTTAAAAAAAAAAACTTTGCACCCTATATCGAGCTAAACTTTACCTCACTGACTAGGCTAGTTAAATTTTTATCTCTACTCTGTTGTTACCCACCCTCATATATATGATGTTCCTTTATTTGTCAGTTTGCTAACTTTCCAGATAACCATGCTTGAAAACTTCTACAACAAAATAGCTAATTTCACAGCTGATATGCTTTATAGATGTCATAAATGCATGGTATTACAATTGGTTTGAATTGACTGACTATAATATTAAAAAACTACATTTTTATTCTGAGTCATTTTACAACTTGAAAAATGATAAACAATAAAAAAAATTATTATCCACCCTTACTCACATCTGTGACTTTTCTCTCCTACTCCTACTCCTGGTCAAGTCTCCATAAGTTACATTTATCCACTCTATCCCATCCTTCTCTGAATTGACTATTTAACCAGTAATCCTGTCTTATCCTGTATTATTACATCTACCTGGACACAGGCACTGTTCCACACTCTCCTCAGCTTTACACAGTTATGAAAATTAATTTTACTACTGTTCTAATGTTATAAAATACTATGGGTATAAGCTTTGTCTAAAAACTCATTCTGATCTACCTTTGAATGACTTTTAATATTGTATTGCTAGTATCATGATTATAATAAGGGTGTATGCTGACTATTCACGTGTGTCTTTTAAATGTTTTTGTTTTCTCATTAGTGTATGTTCAGTCATTTTTTTCTCATTATTGTATACTCAAATGATTCATAATACTATGTATGACCATAAACTTTAGAAGGGCAACAAGCAGTGTACCACTTGTATTTCATACTCTACCAAAATGTGAAGGACACAGTACTAGATTGGTAATTTTGATGTCTTCTTCTTCTTTCGGGTTTTTCCCAGTTAGGGGTCACCACAGCAGATCATCTGTCTGCTCATGATTGGCAGTGGAGTTTTTACAGTGTCGAGTTGCCATCCTGGTGCCCAACCTTACATGCCTAGGGCCAATTTAGATTATCCAATCCACCTACAGCATGTCTTTTGGATGTGGGAGGAAACTGGAGCACCCAGAGGAAACCCACGCGACCATAGGGAGGACATGCAGACTCCCCACAGAAGGCACCCCTGCCAAGGATTGAACTGGAGAACCTCTTTCTGTGAGGTGGCAATGCTAACCGCTGCACCACCGCGGCTGCCCTAGATTGGTAATTTTGACTATAGTCTTGTTAATTCCAAAGAGAACTTGAAAAGTGACACGGTTGAACATGGCATGCTTTTAGAGACTTCAAGGCATTACTGTGGTATCTCAGGTATCATTTTGGAATGGTTTTCCTTTTGCATTTCTTGATGCATTGAGTGAGTAAGATCTGGGATTAGCTCATCCTCTCTCTACTCTCTGACCTGTGGTGTTCCTCTGGGTTCAATTTTAGGTCCATTGTTGGTTGTCATGTACATATGCCCATTACATTTTTTTTTTTTTTACTCAAAAAAAAATTTTTATTGAAATTATCTGAAGTGTTATGTGGATCATAATATCAGCACAAAATAAACAAATAGTTTGAAAAAAATAGAAGGTTAAATTCATTAACTGTTTAAACACGTGTGTAAAATAAAAAGATAATAATTAGAACATGCAGTAGCAATGTTATGACTATGGGCCAGATTTACGAAGACTTGCATGGAGTCTAAGAGTAGAGTAAGACTCCATGCAGCCAACATGTCCGCCGAACGATCCAGGAACAGCTGGCAGAGGCGTGCAAGAGAGCTCCTAAAACGACTCTTACACGGACAGGGCTAGGTTATGCAAATTACCTCATTTGCTGCTGAAAGCTATGCAAATGAGGTAAATTTGCGATCCAGGAATTCCTAACCTGTCTGAGTAAGAGTAGTGTTATTTGCAGAAATGTACTCCGCTGACAACTGAGTACCATTCTGCAAATAGCAAAACGGAGCCATGACAGCTCCAAATAAAGGCTGCATCCAGTTGAGGAAGCATGCCAATGGCCAAATATACGGCCATTGGCAATGTTCCCCGATGCAAAATTTAAAAAAAAAATTTTTTTTTTACCTCCATCTCCGAAGTTTAAGCATAGTGCAGCACCGCGCAAATGTGCTGCACTTTAAAAACCAGAAAACCAAAAATTAAAAGCCACAAATAGGGATTTTATAGAAAATCATAATTTTCAATGCAAGTGAATGGCAGGCTGAAGACAACATGGCTACCGAGTAGAGGTTGCTAAGGGGGGAAGCTCAGTCTAAGAGATGTAACCAAGTATTAGTAGGCAATCCTATGCAAATGAGGGTAAGGATAGTGAACCCCAAGTTTACATAGCAAATGAGCACAGTCAGTGGAGTGTATGAGTAGGATAAGGGGAGTATCAGAGTAGAAGATAGGTGACATCACGAGGGGGGGTATGTATTTTATTTTTATTTTATTTTATTTTACATTTGTTAACCGGGAGGATCCGACTGGATACATGTCCATTTTCAGCGGAGGCCCGGGGAGAAAAGCTCCAGACAAGACAATACAGACAAGTCACAAAAAAAAAACAATTATAAATTAACTAATACAGGTAGAGGTTTAGTTTTATAAAATCAAATCAAGGTAAGGTTAGTAATTACAATATATTCAAACAATGATTCAGTCGATATACTTGAGACCCTGAATCTGGGAACAATGTAAGTTCAGAGAGATAGCTAGCCAGAATTAAGACAGTAGCAGGTACGTGTTGACCGTAGATAGAGTTTTAGTTTGGACTTAAATAGACTTAAGGAGGGGAGTGAGGTAATATCAGGAGGAAGTTTGTTCCAGATTCTCCCTACTGAGTTGGTAAGAAGAGAATCTCCGGCCGTGTTATTAGTTTTACAAGTTTGGATGAGGAGGCGGCAGGATGACCTCAGTGTTCGAGGGTTATTGCAAAGGGAGATAAGTTTTTTGAGTGAGGGAGAGTAGTCAGGGTTATAAATTATTTTGAGAGCAAGGACTAGAAGGTTATACGAAATATGTTTTGGTAACTCAAGCCAATTAAGCTGGGTTAAATTGGTGCAGTGATGGGTTCTATATGGTAACCCAGTAACAAACCTAGCGATATGATTATAGCAGATAGTGAGTTTGTTCATGACTGTTTTATTAATATTCTGTAATAAGGGGGATGAGTACAAGAGTGTGGAGAGAAGATGGGTTTGGGCAATGGCAGATTTAGCTTGGGGGGTCAAGAATCTATTTATTCTATATAGCGAGCCTAGTTTCTTATTGATGGATTTAATCATTAAGTTTACATGAGTGTCGAATTTTAGGTTATTGTCTATAGTTACCCCTAATAATTTTGTTGAGGGATCCGGAGAGATAATAGTCCCGTCCTTTGCTTGGATCGTAAATTTAAAGGTGCTTGACCTTTGTGTCGGTGAAAACAGCAACATTTTTGTTTTTTTTTGGATTAAGTATCAAGCGACGACTAGAAAGCCAGTTTTCTATTTTACTGAAAGTGGTTTGGGTCATAGTTTGTAACTCTGTAGGGGTTGTACCGGAGCAAATCAGCGTAGAATCATCTGCGTATTGAATGCAACTAGCATTTGATACAACTGTGTGTAAGTCATTAATGAAAATCTAGAATAGTAGTGGTCCTAAAATGGATCCTTGAGAGACTCCCAGAGTATTGGGAAGTAAGTTAGATAGTTTACTCTGCCATTGTACTGCTTGTTTTCTACCATTTAGATAGGAACTAAACCATTGAATAGAAGTAGTATCCAGACCAAATGAGTGTAGTGTATCAATTAGTAGCTTGTGGTCCACCATATCAAAGGCTTTGGACAGATCCAAGAATACTGCTGAGGAGATAATATTGTTATTGCGGTGGGTGTTGATGGTATTGGAGAAGGCAAGAAGGGCAGAGGTGGTACTATGGAGAGGTCTGAAACCATGCTGAGTATCAGCCAGTAGGTGATTGGCAAGTAGGGGTTCCATAACCTGTTTCTGCACACATTTTTCCATTATTTTAGATAGGGGGGAGAGTATAGATATGGGCCTGTAGTTAGAGAAGTCTGTGGAAGTGCCTCCTTTATGGAGAGGAATTACATAGGATACCTTCCAGATGTCAGGGATTTTGGCCTCTGTAAGGGTGCGATTAATGAGTATTGACACAGGAAAGGTGATCGCTTCAGCTGCTTTTTGTAAGTATTCAGCTGGAAGTTGATCGGCTGACAGTGTGGTAGGTTTAAGTTTTTTGATTAATTTACAAATGAATGATGTTGCTACAGGCTGAAAGGTAAATGGGGGAGTATTTTTATTGGTGGGAGTATCAAGGATATGAGAGTTACGTGGCAGTTGATTGGAGAGGGTTTGAATTGTCTCCGTGAAGAAGCTAAAGCTATTAGAGAAAAAGTTCGATGGTTTGTCTATGAGTGTGGCAGGGACAGGGGTGGTAGAGTGACCAGGGTGAAGAAGATTATTTAACCCGGCCCAGAATTTTTGTCGACAGTTTTGATGTTCAGTTTGCAGTTTCCAATAGTAATGCCTTTTATCAAGTATAATTAGTCTTTTGGTTTCATTCCTAAGTTGTCTATAGGTAGTATGATCAAGAGGAATTTTAGTGGTTCGCCAAACAGACCATGCCTTATTTCTGAGATGCATTTTCTGCCTGGTTTCTTTAGAGAGCCAAGGGACATTTCCTGTCTTAATTATTTTTGAGTGAATGGGGGCATGATAGTTAAGAATCTCCAGGAATTTTGTGTTGAAATACTGTACTGTTTCATCTAATGGTAAATATTTGAGTATTGTCCAGTTACAGGAATTTAATTCTAGTTGAAATTTGGTGGGGTCGAATTTTTTTTTTATTTCTGACAGATCTTAGTGAGGAGTTCTTTGGGATAGTAATTTTGTGCTTAATTATGTAGGTGAGATGGTGATCACTAAGACTATCTGGGAGGGAGCCAGCAGTATATTGGTTGGGATCACTATTAATAAGCATCCAATCCAGTATACTCTCTTTTTGGTTAGATTTGTCTATCCTGGTAGGAGTGCTAATGATTTGAGTGAAGGAGTATAGGTTTATATGAGTGGAAGGGGCTTGAGATGAGCAGGAAGTCCAGTCTATACTAAAGTCCCCAAGAACTATGGTTTCTTGAGGGAAGTGACTCGATAGCCAGTGCAGGGTAGCTTCAAGAGTATCTATATTCTTACCTGGGGGAATATACACACAGATTATATAGATAAATTTAGTTATGTTGATTTGTAGCCTGGAAATAAGGATCTCCGCATTGTTAATCTGAGGTGGTTGAGTGACATCGATAGAGACAATTAGATCAGATTTATAGAGAATGGCTACCCCACCTCCTTTTCTAGAGATTCGGTCTCTTCTATGTATGTTATACCCAGGGATAAGTATTTCATTGTCCATAGTGGTTGGTTTTAACCAAGTTTCAGTTAGGCACAAGATATCTGGGGAGAGGTCAGCCATGACTGCATGAAGTTCATGTACCTTATTGTTAATACTTCTAATGTTCAGATGGCAGGTGAAAAGGGAATTTGTAGGACATGCCATGATGGGATTAGCTAAATGGTCCTTGAAAAGGGATGAGTGTTGGAGAATATTGGCAGGACCAGGGTTGGGGTTTATGTCCCCATGTCTTTGTAAGTTTAGTCTTAATTTGGAGATGAGTTTCAGGAATTTATTCACTATTTTGTAGGAATGCTTTTGTTTAAGGTTAATATTATTTGAGGTGTAGGGGTATGGAAGTATAGAGCAATAAGTTGTATCAGTCCAAGTACCCTGAATATGATAAAAGTTTAGAAGAGTAAGTTCAGGGGTGTTGGAATCAGCCCTGGGAACTGTGATCCCTAAAAGAGTTTGGGTTTCATATAGAGTTGTAAGATAGGAGGTTATTAGGAATGGTGCTAGTATACAATACCACATCTCTAGAGAATTGTAGGAGACGGTTCACAAGGATGCACTTGCAGGTAATAAAGAGAGAATGCAAAACTAAAGCTCTGAGGGAGTGAATGATGAGTCGAGGGTGGATAGAAAATGGAAGACTAGGCTATGAGGGTGTGAAAAATGAGTCAGGGATGGATAGTCATAGGATAAGAGGGGTCACCTGTGATAAAGAGAGTGATTAAGTAGAAGGCAAATATGATTGGAGCTAAACCTGGTGGGTGTGGTTTTATGGTTATAAATGTAGAGGTAGTGGGGGCGGGTGGAATATGGGGGCAGGGAGGGGAGCGAAGTGAGCCTGAGCGTAGCGAAGGCGAACGGAGCGGGGCTAGACAGTCCCTACTATAACCAAGAGGAGTAACTCAGCTGGGTATATAGCCTGATTATGTAAATAAATTTATATATTTTTTTTGTCTTTGTTTGTTTGAATCCAATTTTCTATGAGTTTTACCAAATTTCAAGTGAATTTCATTTTGTAGAGTTATAATACTCCAAGAGAAGAACTTCTTAGAGAAGTAATAATGCAAATTGATTCCATGAAACTAAGGCAGTCGTGGATCCTTCACAGCAACTTCCAGCCTGAGCTAATAATACTATTTTACCACCTTGTTATAAGTATTAAAGGGCAGCTTCTTCCGATGGTTTCAGCTGGAAGGGTAATTCCTTTTTATTCAGTATACTATGGGGCTTGTTCACGAGGGAGCCACCTAGGAAAAATGTATGTAAGAAAGTATGAAAGAATGTAAGCTCATTGGAGCAGAGTGGCATATGTTTGCTGTCAGTTACTCATCACTGGAAGAGGTGTGCCAACAGGTATCCTAGCTAAAGGCAAGAAATAGAAGGTGCATGCCGTGGATAACACTAAAGTTTCTTGTTGAAGTGCCTGCAGCATGTTTGCGCATGGGTGTGCACCTGTAAATCCGAGTAAGATTGTGTGTGCGCATGTGCGCCCGTGTGCGTGCGTTTAAGCCAGAGTAAGTATGTGTAAGGTTGTTGAAATTTGTGTAAGCTCATTTGCATCTGTGTGCGCGCGTTTAAGCAGGAATTAGCAAGTGTTAGGCCGTGTAAACATGTGTGCGCGCGAGTGAGCTGGTGTGGGCATGTTTGCTCTTGTGTGCATGGCGCTGCCCCCCCGTGGAAACAGAAAGGGAAAAGGAAGCACAACAAATAGTAGGAAGTTAACCAGGGAGAACTAGCAGAGCTAGGAGCTGAAAACAATCAGAATCAGGCAATTACACAGGCAATACAGTAGCCCAGCCCAGCACTTAAAACTCTGCAAACAACTTTCCACCATGTTTTCCTCAGAGACACTGCAACACTGCATTAAACTAAAAGAAGTGAAAACTTAAAAAGCTTTATTGAGACAAAGAAATGTTAGGGGCTGCCATTGCTGTTATAAGGTGACATATGCAACATGATAAGGGTGGTGACAATGCAAAAGCTGCTGAGCAACCCACAGTGAGGAGACGGAGAAGAATGTACAGGCCCAGGGTAACCTACCAGGGGCTACATGAGCTGGAGATAGTGGAGCACTATAGAGTGGACAGAGACCTCATGCAGCAAATTGTTGAGCTGTGCAGGCCACGCCTCACACACAGAGCCAACAGAGTGGAACCCATCCCAGTGGAAACTAAGGTATGTGTTGGCCTAAGAATACTAGCAACAGGTACCTTCCAGAGACCAACCAGTGATATAATGGGGATATCACAGGCATGAGCATCCAGGGTACTGCACCAGTTCCTGATTGCCATGTCAGCACATGTCGGTGATCATGTATATTTCCCAAATTCCTGTGAGGTATTGGCCAGCAATATGCATCTTTTCCAGCAAATAGTGGAATACCCTGAGGTAGTGGGTGCAATAGACTGCACGCACATACACATCAAAACACCAGCTGGTGAGTGGGGTAGGGCCTACTTTACCCACGAGGGCTTCCCCTCCATCAACTGCCAGGTCAAGTGTGATGCCCAGGGCATAATACTGAATGTGTGTGCTGGCTGCCCTGGAAGCTACCATGATTCCCATATCTGGCATCTGACACAGCTGTACCAGACATTTGTCAATGGGGACATCCCTCATGGTCACCTAGTGGAGGATGCTGGATATGCACTGGTGCCGTGGCTAATGACACCCATCAGAAATGCACACACACCTGAATAGGAATGCCATAATGAGGCACACGCACAAACACGAAATATAATCGAGCATGTGTTTGGGCTGCTCAAGTCATGGTTCCGGTGCATGGACACATCTGGTGGAGCCTTGCAGTACTCACCAATTACATGTACCCAAATTGTCATGGTATGTGCTATGCTACATAATATGATTCTGTGAAAACAGCTGCAGCAGGAGCAGTATAGGCCTGGGCCAAACAGCCCCCCCACCAGTGCCAAGTCAATCACAGGCAGAGCGTGACTCAGAGGAGGAACAACCTGAGCCTGCCGCAGTAGGCAGAAGGAGGCGTGCCCCGTTTGCTTTGGCCTTGGCAAAGAGGCAACGCATAGCACATACACTGGCTCAGTAGGAACCCTGGAAATTGTACCTCTCTCTGACTCGCACATATAGTAAAAGGGAAGTCTAACTTGACACTACCTGTTTTCAAACATGTATAAGGAGTGTACTATGTGCATCCAACATAGGCAGCCCTGCAGCACCACCTGAGGCATGATTGCCATGTTTTAAGCAATATAAAGCAGTGCTAAACAGCGTTTACCACTATTTAGTATATGTAAGCAAAATTACACACACTAACTAGCACAACCATGGGCAATGTTGAGCAATATTGGGCAACGTTCAGCAATGTTGGTTAATGCTGAGCAATGTTGGGCAAGTTTGGTCAAAGTTGGGCATAGTTGAGCAAAAGCAGGTAAACATGCTCATATTTGCTTTACTGGTCCTTAAGCAGTCTGGTCTGCCCAGTATGAAAATATAAAGCAGTGACAGGCCTCAAACCCAGGATACTGTGCACTAGAGTCACAGTACTGAACCAGTAAACCACGACAGTATTTCACTGGTCAGCCTGTATGAAGAAATGTTGATAAGTCTATGCAAAGTGTCTCATGGAAACCCTGCAGACACAGCATAATCCCTGTCAAGTTATGACACAAAGGTGAGCCCTGCAGTAAAAATATAACTTGATTTTCAACACACATATAGTATAAATGTTAATATTGGGCATGTTCACACACGTTAACAAATGCAGTGGACTGCAGACAGCAACATACTGAAAGGTCACACTGGGCATGCTCACACACTTGAATAAATGAGACAAATGTCAGGCAACAAAACACTGAAAGGCCAAACTGGGCATGCTCACACACTTAGGCTATGTCTGAGTACAGCAGTGGGTGACACATATCTGGCATTTGCATGTGTTAACCCAGGAACCTCTCACTATTCACCAATCCTGCCTTGTGCACACAGTTATATGACATCAGACACATATATAATATATTGGAACCCTGTCATAATCAAATATGTACTACAGATACTTAGGTTGTGCATAGAAAGTGGGAAAGCAAAGAAGATAAACCTGCAATCAGTATCGTCAATAAACAATGTGCACTCCAAACATTATCATAGGTTCATAGGTTCATACTAGGCTATCTGCCCTAGGGGATTTATAAGCCTAGCCAGAGTGTGTTTGGCTTTCACCACCCTTTTAGATTAGTAGACTGTGCCTTTGAATAGTAGGTCACACAAGATAGCCCTTTTATGGTTAGTTTATTGTGCCTCTGTCTAGCAGGGACCCAGAAGAGATCCCAGGAGTAATCTTACGATCTCCCATCCACTCGTCAAGATTTCTCTTGAAGAGGGTCAGTGAGTGGCTTTGCCTAACTTGGACTGAGATTTTGTTCCAGAGTGAGGGGAGCCTCTGGGATATGAATCTGTCCCTCCAGCATGTCCTATTTATTTCTGTGCTGAGATTTAAGCCCCTGGAGAGTGTAGCTCTAAGGGATTTGGATATCCTGAGGTGGAGCATGTCCTTTAATTCTGAGTTGGACATGGCTTTATATGTCCGGCACAGATCACATCTGAGTAGGCGGTAAGCAACTGAGTAGAGCTGGAGTTTCTTTAGCCGAACTGTGTAGGGCATCTATTTGAGTCCCTTGATCCACTTGGTGAGGTACTTTTGGGGTCATTGCAGTTGCTGCAGGTGTCGGGTAAGGTACATCCCAAATGGGGCATTGTATTCAATTATGGGCCTGATGAGTAGAAGGGCACAATGACCTCTCTTGATCTAGATGTGAAACCTTTCGGGATAAGGTGGGCTTATAGAAGGTCTTTCTAACCACTTTGGTAACGTGATTGTCAAAGAAGAGATTACTGTCTACTTGGGTCCCCAAATCCCTAATTACTTCTTCCATACTTAATGGATTGCCACCTATGTGGTAATTTGTGGGCACTTTGTTTTTCTCAAAGGGGATGACTATGCATTTTATGGCATTTAGCTTTAGGCCATGGCTCTGGCACCAGTTATCCATCTCTGTGAGACCCTTTTGGAGGATGCTTGTGTCAGCCGGAGAGTCGATTATGGCACCCAGTTTGTAGTCATCTGCGAACCTGGTCAGCCATAGTCCTCCCATGTTAGCCTGTACCTCAGAGAAATATATACTGAACAAGAGAGGTCCCAGGACTGTGCCTTGTGGGATGCCACTTGTAACTGGTGTAGAGTCTGACATGGCACCTGCAATTCTGACCATATGGGTGCTATCGCTCAGCCAGTCTGCAATCCATCTTGTGACATATGTGTTGATATCTAAGCTGGTGAGCTTATTTATGATGCCCGAGTGGGGTATTGTGTCGAAGGCTTTTGCAAGGTCCAAGTAGGCTGTGTGGACTACCTTCCCTACATCTATGGCCCTGGTAACTGTTTCAAAGAAGTTGGCCAGGATCAAGAGGCAAGATCTGCCCTTAACAAAGAGTAAGATCCATTGTCTGGAAGCTCCCGATGTCTTTGTTTATGAGTTCCATGATGATACGCTCCATAGCTTTGCAGACCAGGCTAGTCAGGCTTATAGGGCGATAGTTTCTGGGGTCCGTTGTGGCATCACCTTTGTGAAGCGGGACCACTGTTGCTGTACGCCATTCCTTGGGTACATATCCTGTAGTAAGTCTGATATTGAACAGTGACTTTATGTGAGGGTTAAGTTCTTCATGAAGCTCATGTAAGACGCAGCCCGGGACACCGTCCGGTCCCACTGATGCTGTGTTTTTTGCTTTGGAGAGGGCAGCTCTCACCTATTCATCTGTGATGTCAGGGAGGCTACACTCTGTTGGGATAGACATTTGCTCTTTTGGGGAGATGGGGGGAGAAATTTGCACTGAACCTGTCTGCCAGGATGTTGGCAATGTCTGTGGGTTCAGTGTATTTTTTGTCATTTTGCACTAACTCAGAGCATATCTGGGAGTTGCCACCCAGTTTCCTGACATAACTAAATAAGGCCTTGTGATTGTCTTTAGTGTCTTGTGCAATTTTTCTTTCGAAGCTGGCCTTAGATGATTTTATGAGTGATCGTAGCTTCTTGCTAGTACTGATCAGAGATGCCTTCCTTTTTGGGATTTTGCTCTATCATGTAGTAGCCTCCTCCTTTTGTTGTATAGCTTATTTATGGCTGGGGTCCACCAGACAGATCCTCTGCCTTTGGAGGAGTGAGTCATGGTTTTATTTGGGATAGCACGATCCATGCATTCCTGTAGGTGTCCATAGAATACGTTTGTAAAGGATTCTGTGGTTTGAGCCGTATTTTCCACTGGCCCGGGGGCTTTGAAGGATACCACCTCGGTTTTGAGAAGTGTGACATTTGCTTTTAAGAAGTTCTTTACCGAGATTACCTTGGCTGGGGGTGGGGATGGGATATGGATGTCCAGTGAGATAAATTTATGGTCTGACCTTACCAATGAGGGGTATACCTCTGGTGTGGAACATAGAGTCCCCATGTTGGTGATGACAAGGTCCAATATGTTTTCCCCTCTTGTGGGGGTGGTGACCAGTTGTTCCATAGCATTTGAGTTTATAAATTCTAGGAACTGTTGGGCGAGGGTGTTGGGGCTTGAGTAGTATTCCCAGTCAATGTTTGGGTAGTTGAAGTCACCCAATATAATGGTGTTTGGAGAGACCTTCATATTCTCCAGTGTTCTTAGGAAAGCCGAGTGGTGTTCCTGAGTTTGGAAGAGTGGTCTGTAGCAGGCTACAAACTGAAAGGCAGTTTTGCCCACTGTTAGTTGTACATGGATGGTCTCTGATGCTTCGTGCAGTGCTACTAACCTGGAGGTGTGTGTATCTTTGATGTATATGGATACTCCCCCTCCTTTTGTGGTTCGGTCCGAGTTTTGTGGCTGAAAAGCATGGTATGAAGTATTGTAGTGCTGGGGTGCTTTCGGGAGCCTTGAACGAGGTGTCTGTTACTGCACAGATATTGATATTCCCCATACTGAGGAGAGCCTTGAGTGCGTGCATTTTGAGGTTTAGACTTCTGGCATTGAGCAGCATTATCCTTAGTTTCTTTTACCTTGTATTGTCTATGGAGGTGAGTTTGTCTTTTGAGCCTTGCCTAAAAAAGGCACTATGGGGGTGGTAAGAGCCTTAGCCAGTATTTGAAAGCCCAGGGGTGACAGGTGCAAGCCGTCCCTAGCGAAGCAACGTGGCGTGTTGAGCATGTCATCCCAGGCTGACAGACACTGGATACCCTTTAAATGACACCAATACGTTAGCCAACTGCTAAAATTGATCATTTTGTCTTTATACTGTGGCATAATTCTTGGTGAGGGTAAGATGCTACACAAGGTCAGGGTCATAGCAGCCTGGGCTACATGATCAGAGAGCTCCTCAATGTCTCTTTTCATGTAGTCCAGGGAGGAACATCTCAGGTCATTCACACCAACATGGACAATGACGGAGTCATATTTGTACTTGCTTTGGAGTGAACTGAGTGCATGTGTTATGTGGCAGATCCTGGCACCTGACAGACAGCTTACAGTGACCTTCTCCTTGTTCAGCCTGGTGAGTGGGACGTCAGTGTGTCTGACAAGAGAGTCGCCTATTACAAGTGTATTAGGTGTGTTGTTTAGCCTTAAGGGCAGTGACTGTGTGGCACACTGACTTTGTGAACTATGTGATATGTGGGTATTGTTGTGGGGTAGCAGTTGTTCCAAGTATGTTTTTGTGTGTTTATGTGTTTGGTTTGCTGTTGCTATAGGTCTATGTGAGACTGGATTTGTGGTGTGTGTGGTTACCTTCTCCTCCAGATAGACTGTGCCAGTCATGGGTCGAGAGAGCTCAGCCTCCTGTTTATCTATATAGTTGCATCTCTCACATATATCTGAGTTTGTTGGGAGGAGGAGAGGGTTGTCTGTGTACATAAGGCGGTTGTAACATTGCCTCAAAATTCCCATATTCACCAGCTGGACTGGAGAGTACACACAAAACTGACCTTTGGACATGTCAGGATATTATGATGATACTCTTGACTGATCAAAAAGGATCAGTAGGGTGTTAAGTGTGTAAAAGAGCATAACAGGGATTTAGTGCTTAAGTTTGTTGGTGTTTTGGAAAGATTATCTGCGAAGGAGTCCAGACAGAACCATGACACTTCCTTCAGCTATGTCATAAATAGCAATGTACACTCATATATGTCCTGAGTCAGGGCCAACTGTAAATGACTGACAATGCCAACATCCTGTCAGACAGGCCCATACATACATACCCACCTCCCACTGACAAAAGGCCCTATCATCATACCAGGAGATATCACATGAAGAATGGGTAAACAGCTCCTTCCAAAGCTGAAAACATAGCATCAATGGGATTACATTGTTTCCCTATATGTGTCATAAGTGAACTGCAGAACAAACAGACCCTGCACCTGAACAGTCTGTTGAGCCTCACCCTCTCTACAGGATATGAAACTGTTGAATGGGTTACAACAACATTTGGCACACCCCACAAGTGTTGGTGCACAACAGACCATGGGAACTATAGTCTTATAAGCCTATGAAGTCTGATCTGCAAGTCCATGGAGTCCATCATGATTGAAGTCATAAACAGAGCTTTTGGAAGCCGACAAACCCACAACCCTACCAACTTTGGTTTGGTCATGGGCAGATCATGGTTCCCAAACCTGCTAGACTGTTTGCAAGGCAGCTACCCAGGACATACATCACTGAAACAAGCTACACACATCCCACATAGACTTTGAACAGACCTTTTCCAACATCCCAGACACATGTTGTATCCACAAAATCAACAATCTGTACATAAATATGTATTGTCATATGATGGATTGGCAACTGGTCCACAGATAGATCACACAAGCTGGGAATTGTGGAGTCCTGTTCAAGCTGTTAACACCTGCTGTCCCCCATGGTTCAGTCCTGGGATTGTATAAAACAAAGTGCACACGCATTACCATGTCTAGTCTGATGATGTCAGCATCCTGTTAGCAGGAGAAATGAAAACACCCAGTAAAGCATTTAGCGCGTCATGTTAATGTGTATCTGTCTAGTATCATAACATAGGTAAGGGTTTGAATCCTGCAATTGCTGAGTGTGTTTGTGTGGGAGGGTGTATGTTTGTGTGTGATTTCCTTTGAGAGGAGTGCCCTTTTTGGAGACTAGGAAAACACATTCTTCTTTGGCAAGTCTGATGATGTCAGCATCCCACAAATACAGCAGTGAAAATGAAAACTCTCAGTAAAGCATATAGTGCGTCGTGTTAATGTGTATCTCTCTAGTATCATCACTTAGTTAGGTAGGGATTCGAATCCTGCAATTGCTGTGTGTGTGTGTAACACTGTTGGTCAATGTGTTGTGTGTTTTGCTTTTACTACTGTATGACATATCAGTAAAACAACAGTATGTGTATTGCACACTTCAGGTATCTGTGTGGCAAATACATATATGTACATGTGACCTCAATTAGTTCATAGGTGTGAAGCCTGCTTTCTACATGAATACATCTGTTACCTTTGACAGATTGTGCTGCTGCTTCTCAGACCTTAGGTCACAAATGTATGTTTGTGACAAGGCCAGCCACTGTAGTGATCTGTGACCTAGGTCATCTGTGTCACACACACCCATGACAGTTTCTATAGAATAGTGTGAGTGAGGGTTCATGTCTGGGGTATATTTCAGACATGTTCAAACACAACAAAGTCTGTCAACAATGGACATTCATTATAGGTGTACAACAACTTTGTGGATATGCATTCAGACCCCTTATTGCTTATGTGATACAACGAGGGACTTCAGAATAATTTTGGAAATGTGAATACCAAAGGACAGATGACATAACATGTGGCTGTATGTACACATCGGTACCCCTTTTACATGTTGTGGGCTACTACCTATGTGGTACTGTCGGGATACTATGTTTAGTAAATGTGGATGACTATGCTATAGTTGGCTTATAGCTTTACAGCATGGGTTGGTCAACAGGTATCTGTCTGTATGATACCCTTGTGGAGGATAAGTGTCACATCAGGAGAATGCATTGTAGGCCACTGTATGCATTACCAGATGTGGACGGACATATCCCTAGTGTGTTTGCTTGTACCTAAGAGGGCTACATGCCAAACAGGAGTGGTCCCAGGAATGGGTGGCGGTCAATACCACTGGTTACTGGTATAGAATAGTTCCGGAAGGATCCAAATGCTACTGTGTATCCTACATCTGTGTGTCAGTTGTCAAGACATCATCTAACGATTGGTTATACTCAGGCTGTTGAGGTTGTGTATACTACCAGAATGCAAACCAATGACCGATATTAACAGTATCACCCACAGCATAGTGTCAAACCATGTCATACACGCATGTGTACCTAAGTTGAAACATATGTGCAGTAAAATGCATACTGGCCACCAATAGAAATTATGAAGTGTTAACACTGTGTAATACAGGGCATGTCATCCTTCCCATGTGTCCACTATGCACGTACATGCAGACAGTGCACCTCCAACATGTTCACAAATGTACACCTGCAAATCTGTGCTGCACACATCACACATGTACTATCCACTCACCAACACATGCTGCCAGAACTACACACATCCACACATCAGCCAAGTGGCACATTTGCGGACAATATATTTTTTGAATTAACACTGGTGTAAACAATACTACACTGATAATCATAGCTTTACTGCATCATGCCTGCTCAGATATACCTACAAGGATATCATTACACTTTACTGTTGACAGCATGCTAACATTGCTACACTGCTATTAAGTCACCCTGTGCATCAGCACCATGTTAGCCTGTTCCTGCATCAGTGTTACAGATGACAGGAGGTGGCACAGTTTCATCATATGCATAGGGTGTGTTGCTGGTTTGCCAGAGCCTGACATTGACCAATCCAATCGACATGTATGTGTGTGTGTGTGTGTGTGTGTGTGTGTGTGTGTGTGTGTGTGTGTGTGTGTGTGTGTGTGTGTGTGTGTGTGTGAGTGTGTGCGTGTGTGTGTATGAGGGACAACAGTACAGCATGGGTCAATGTTAATGTAATGTGTGCATGTGTTAGCCCTAGGTGTTTGGTTTATGTGTGCATGTCTTCATGCACACAGTTCCACCATGTGGCTGATAAATATGGGAGGTTGTGGGACAGCTACAGACTGTACCTGCCAGACTGTACAGATCACTGTCTCTGGCCAAGGACACAGTACCTGTGCCAGGCAGGGGTGCCACGGACAGTATCGGGTACTAAGCCAGACTGGGTACTATCATCAGAGGCAGAGGGATGTTGACTGGACCCATGTCCCTGCTGGGACTGGCCAGAGCCACATGCATGTGGTCTTATAGGACAGTCTATTGACAGCCCAGCCCCAACATTGCTGGGGCTGGTACTGCCACTGCGGGAGCGGCTGTGACTTGTGTGTCATCTGCAATGACTGCCAGCTGATGATGTTGCTGGCATACGTCCACGTCGATGCCTCAGCCATCCTGCACTGTCCTGGCACATGGACATGACATTGCAGAGGACATCTAGTGCCTCCCCTCAACGTCTATCAATGACCTCAGTGTAATTACGGATGGCACCGGCAAGGTCACGGATACTGTAATTGATAGCAGTGTTATGGGCCCACTGCTCCCTTAGTCCCTGTCTGGTGTACAGTTCCATACGTGCCTGTGCCTGTATTACAGCCCAGAACATACCTAAGGTTGTAAGACCTGTGGGGGCATGTCTGCCAAGGGCATTATGACCAGCAGTGCTCCCACGAGAACCCCTGAAAATCTGCCTATGTGGTACCATTCCAGGAATTGGGTATGGCTGCTGTGAGGGGATGCATGTGCCATAGATACCACACTATCCTGGTCAATACCTACTGTATACTGTCCCTCAGCTAAGGCCATTGGTGATGAGGGATGTATTGGCAGTATGAATGTGCACATAGATGGGGTGGAAAGCTGTGTACTGTCGATTGGCAGACCAACAACAGACCCTGTCAAATGTGCCTGTGCCACAACACATGTATCATCATTTCCACTATTTGTGGCAGTGACTTCAGGTTCCCTGCTGCACTCAACCAACACAACCTCAGCACCTGTGAGAGGAAGACAGGAAACACACTTTAAAATCTGTCGATGATGTTAGCACACATGCACACATGAACACATGAACACATGCACACATGCACATAAATACACTACTCAGTAAAGTTGACACACACACACACACACACACACACACACACACACACACACACACACACACACACACACACACACATACAACAATCCAGAACATACTAATTAGTGGTTGATGGTGGAGTACAGTATCACAAGCCAAAGAGTCCTATCACATGTGTCAGCATGCAGAATGTGTGTTGCTCAACAGCATGCAGTGCAAGTGTAGAGAGTCATTGTTAATGTCTTTGATGCATGTGTGTTGTTCAATGATTGGCCTCACCCTGGAACACAATGTGTACATGGACACAACATTGCTGTGCAATTATTAAATGCTTTCCAATGTCCTGTGCATCATCACTCATAGGTATACATACCATGGCCGGATGCACACAACTGTCAGGTGTATAGCAATGAATGCTATGTGTAGTACTGTAGTTACTGTAACTGGATGTAGTGTAGTATCATGAACCATCATCAGGCAGCATCATGTGGTCACTCAAGGCCACTAATGTGTGCCACACTGGCAACTATCTTGCTGTACCTGAACTGCACCACTTTGGCTACATTAAGCATTTCACAGGCAGTTGTTACATGGGTATGTAAGGTGTTCAATAGGGAGCATTGCCTAACATGAATGTGTTGTGTGTTGAAGAGTGTTGCACTGCCCCATGATAGGCCTCTACCCCTCAGGTATAGCATGTGTGCTGTGTGGATGACATTTGGGATACTGGATTTTGACCTTACAGCAGGTGTCGAAATACACCATGTGTATCATATTAACACTTACTGCGTATGACAAAGTGGTGTATGTTGTGTGCATGTGTATTGACTCTGCCTATACAATGTCCACTACAGTGTACCACAATTGGTTGGGATGCTCTGTGTATTGCATGTGTTTGAGACAGCTACGCATGTTACTGGGATGTGCATAGTCCCACAGAAAACATGCAGAGCATGCATTATGTGTAGGTGTTTTACATGTGTATATGGCCTACAACTCTCCTATGACATGCACATGTTATTTGCTATATTAAATGTAGAACACTCACCAGCATGGGTCTGCTGTCTTGCTGTCACACCAGAGGGACCTACAAGGATATGAGACAGTTTGTCAGTGTTAACAACTATGGCATTGCTGCTGTGAGTTTGCAATTTTACAGTAGTACAATGGGTGACAGTCACAGGCATACAGATTATGTTCCAAATTATCAGTATTACACAACACCAGGCTCCACATCTTCTAAATGCACAGTACACATCTGACATATGCATGTTCTACCAATCGAGCTAACGTTAGTCGATAGATATGCCATGTTACCTGCATGCTCTGAGTCAACTTGCTGGGTGACTACAGCCTCCATGATGACACATGTCTGTTGTAGTGGTTGGCCAGGAGCCATCATGCTGAGGAGCAGCTCTTCCACTCTGGTGAGGGGTGGATGTCATGCTGCACCACCACCTGTGGAAAGCTGTTGTCTGTGGACATCGGAGGCATGCTGCCGGACATGTCTAATTAAATCACTGCAGTGATGGCGTACCTGCTCATAAGTCCAGTTATGCATGCCTACGTCATTCACCCGACAGACAACATCTTGCCACAGTGCAGTGCGCCCATGCTGGTCCTGGCTGGTTTTGGAGAACAGCAGGGTGTGATGTTGTAGTAGGGTGTCTAAGATTATTTCCTCCTCTTCAGGGGAATACTCAGGTTTGCGATGGTGAGACATGTCCCTGGAAGGCAATAAAACAATAATTGTGAGCAAGTCATGTGGCTCACTTAAAATTCTAAAGTACAGACATCAATGAAATGCCATATATAGCAACCTATTGGCTGTCAGTAGACACACACTTTTAATACCACATATCAGTGCTCAGCCCACAACTGCCTGACAGTGCCTGGCACATTCTATATATTAAATCATGTTCTGCACAGCAACAAAGTGAAACCAGTATGTAAGACTATACAACAGTACATGGCACACTGTATGTGACACAATGCACCACCTAGCCACAGGAGGTATATATCAAGCTAACGAATGAAGAAAGATGTCAACCATTGCAATGAATGTAAAGTACAGTTACAGTATTACCAGTATACCACAGTAGTCTTTGATTCAAACCCCTGCCTAACATATGTGCACAGTTAAAACTTGTAAAATTGAGCCAAGCAGTGTCAAGTCCACAAATTAAACTCAAAAATAAACACTGCAACAGCAGGTCTCCACACCACGAAAATCTTTATTTAAACAATTGTACACGATTGAGCGCTTTCTTCCCTGCTACCAGGGATTTCATCAGAATCTACTTCCATTCCCAGTTTTCCCCTATAAATGCTTAAATTACCTCATGATGTCACAAACTACTAAATTAATTGATGAATTTTAAAGTGCTAGGTGCATTTAAAACATGTTAAAAACAATATAATTACCATATCCCTATCCACATTTTAAAAACAACAATAAAAACTTATAGAATACAATTCATACCAAATATTCCCATAAAACAATTTCATTTTGTGAATTCCACTTTTCTATTTAATATAGGCTTTATTGTAATGATTTCATTTAAACCAGGGGGCAGGCTTGCTTGTAATTTTATTTGCCACTTAATTTCTCTTTCTTCTATAAATGTTCTATAATCCCCACCCCTTGGATTTCTTAAAACCTTTTCTAAAATTGTAAATCTAAAATCTTTGCAGCCTGAAGAGCTACTAATATGCCTATATAGTGCATTGTTAGAGTTGTGTGTATTTATCTGGTATGTGCGTTCATATATTCTGTCTTTCAATTTCCTTTCAGTTTTACCTATGTAAAAACTGGGACAGGTTTCACACATAGACAGATAGATCACACCCGTCGTTTGACAATTCCCTCTTACTGGTTTCACTGCATTTTGTAAATAATTGTTAATTTTTATATTTTGTTCTGTACATATGTATTTACACTGTGTGCAATTACAACATTTTGTAGTCCCTAGTTTGGAATTCAACTTAGTGTGCAATTCAAAATTCTTTTTCAGGTTTACACCTACTTTGTATACAAAATTTGGTTTATTACCCCCTATATTCCACAGCTTAGGGTATTCCTCAAAATAGCCCAATTCTTTGTAATAATTTTCTCTACTTCCTTTGCTTGGCCTCCTAATGGAACTATCATAGCTCTTTCGTAGTTCTTATTATTATTTTCTATGTTATCTGTTCCACTGTCTTCTCTCAAACCATGGATGTTACCTAAAAGTGGCTTATATCTTTTACCCCATTCTCCTTAAATATATTCCACATATTCATTTACTATTTTTACCGGATAGCCCCTCTCTAAGAACATGTGTGCTACTTTTCCTAATTCCTCATGCAAATCTTCCTTTTTTGAGGTCATCCGTGCCACCCTGATAAGTTGTCCCTTAACTATGCTATGTTTTTCTTTAATCGGGTGGTCACTGGAGTATTGCAGGTATGAGTTGCTGAAAGATGATTTTCTATATGTCTTAGATTTAAAAGTACTTATGTCCTTGTTTATATATGTATCCAAGTAGTTTATACCTTGTGTATTGTAAACATATGTGAATTTCAAAAATTCTGTACTGTTATTGAGGTACTCTACCAGATCCTTAATGATACTTACAGGGCCCTTCCATAAAATAAAAATATCATCCAAAAATCTGACGTAAAGTCTCATATGTTGAAAGAAAGCACTATTAAACACGTAGTTTTGCTCCCATTTTAACATCACCAAGTTTGCAAATACTGGGGCACAAGAAGCACCCATTGCTACACCTCTATGTTGCTTATAGTATTCTCCATCAAAGAAAATGTAGTTGAAATCTAAAACAATTTCCATAAATTCCACTATTAAGTTTTGTTTATCTAAATCCAATGTTGTGTTCTTATATAAACAGTCCCTAAACATGTCTAATCCCTCCTGTTTGGGAATGCATGTATATAATTCAACTATATCTATCGTAACAAATGTTATATCTTTATCCCACAATTCTTCCTTAATTCTTCCCAGAAAATCCCATGAATCTTTGATTATGTGATCACTGTTATGAACCTGGTGTTTCAGCCATTTATCTATAGTTGCTCCAAAAGGGTATGTTTTTGACCCTCGTCCATCCACAATTGGTCTAAAACATAAATTTTCCAAATGTGGGGCTAGAGCAGGAAAGAGAACAATGGACAACAGGATGCAGCAGCAGGAACAGGAACAGGATTTAAATATAAATAAACAGATACTAGAAAATGGAGTTGTACATATTATGAATGGATATCACATTTACAACTATGTAGGGATAGAACTAACACCTGAACATTTTGAATTATGTATGAAAGGGTTAAAATTTGTCCCAACAAGGTTTTTTGATTACACAAACACTATCATAGAATTAAAACTGTTCTTGAGAAAGTTAAATTTTGCTTACATGTTTCATGATAGAACTAAAACTGATAGAATTAAAACTAAAGGTGGAGGAGTGTCAGTATTCACCAAGGATATTCACACCACCAGGCTAGTTGGCCAACACAATGTGTCTGAAATTCTCCAAGTGCAACTAACACTAGGTAAGACTGCAATCCAAATTGTAGCTTGCTACAGATCCCCCACCATACCCCAAGATTCTCACTACACCTTTTTAAACATACTGGAAAATATTAAGATAGAACCAAACACCCTAATACTGGGTGATTTTAACTACCCTGCCATTAACTGGGAAAACTACTCATGTCTCAACACCTTTGCGCAACGGTTCTTGGAATTCATAAATTCCAACGCCCTGGATCAACTAATCCATAGTCCCACCAGGGGCTCCAATATCCTAGACCTGGTCATTACCAACATGGCAAATCAATGCTCCATACCTATGGTCACCCCCTCGTTAGTCAGGTCTGACCATAAGCTAATCACCTTTATCATCCACATCCCACCCCCACCCCCCAGTAAAGAAACCACCATAAAAAACTTCTCCAAAGCCAACTTCATGCTACTCAAGTCAGAAGTGACAAACTTCATGACACCCATGCAGACGGGAACTGAAAGTTCAACTGCTGAATCCTACACTAAGGCACTGTACGAGCACATCCACTCATGCATGAATCGTGCCATCCCAAATAGAACCAAAATGCTCTCATCCAAAAAAGATTGGTGGTCTCCTGCCATAAACAAACTTTACAACAAAAGGAAGAAACTTTTGCAGAAAAGAGGAAAATCCCAGGATGCAAAAAACTCCCTTACTAGCCTCAGTAAGAAACTGAGATGCCTCATAAAATCCTCCAAAGCTAGTTATGAAAATAAAATTGCCAAAGATTCCAAAGACAACCACAAAGCATTCTATAACTATGTCAAGAATCTAAATGGCAATGCTCAGATCTGCTCTGAGCTAAAACAGAATGGCAATAAATATACTGATCCAAAGGATATTGCCAATATCCTGGCAGATCGATTCAGTGCCAACTTCACCCCCCTCTCACCCCCTAAATGGCCCATCTCAATACCGGAAGATTGCCAAATTCCAGTAATAACGGCCACACAGGTACAAAATGCACTCTCTAAAGCCAAGAAAACAGCATCCATGGGACCAGATGACATCCCGGGCTGTGTACTACATGAACTACAATATGAACTGGCACCTCACCTAAGTGTCATGTTTAATCATAGCCTCACCTCAGGTTTCGTGCCCACTGAGTGGCGCAGAGCTACAGTTATCCCAATCCACAAGGGGGGATCCACCTTGGATCCCGGAAACTACCGTCCCATCAGTCTGACCAGCCTTATCTGCAAGGCCATGGAGCGTATTATCATGGAACTTATAAACCAAGACATTGGCAACCTTCAAACACTGGACCCCACCCAGTTTGGGTTTGTGAAGGGCTGATCTTGTTTCCTGAACCTGATTGACTTCTTTGAATCAGTCTCCAGAGCCATGGACAATGGTAAGGTGGTCCACACAGCCTATCTAGACCTTGCCAAGGCCTTTGACACCATCCCCCACTCTGGAATCATAGATAAACTTACTAAGTTGGGTGTTAACCCCTATGTCACTCAATGGGTTGCTAAATGGCTTACTGATAGAACCCACACTGTAAAAGTAGCCGACTCCAAATCCAGCTCCAGACAAGTGACAAGTGGAGTACCTCAGGGTTCAGTCCTGGGGCCGCTCTTGTTTGGCATCTACTTCTCTGAAGTACAGGTCAACACTAAGGGACTCTGGCTAAGAAAGTTTGCAGATGACTGCAAACTGGGAGCCATTATTGAATCCCCAAATGATGTGGATACTCTACAAAAGGGCCTTACAGAAACAGATGCTTGGTGCCAGAGCCATGGGCTCAAGCTCAATGCCAAGAAATGTATTGTTATCCCTTTGGGAAAAACATGTATCCATGAATTACCATATAGGTGGCAGTACACTAAACACAGAAAGTGTGATAAGAGACTTAGGGATACAGGTGGACAGTGGTCTCACCTTCGATAACCACATCGCCACAACAGTCAGGAAATCCTTCTATGTGGCACACCTCATCACAAAGGGCTTTTCATCCAGAAAAAGGAGGTCATTGTCCCACTGTACTCATCCCTCATTAGACCCATTATAGAATACAATGCCCCATTTGGTATGTACCTCTCAAGACATCTGCAACAACTGGAAAGGCCTCAGAAATACCTCACTAAAAGAATCACAGGCCTAAAGCAGATGCCCTACGCTAACCGCCTTAAAAAACTCCAGCTATACTCTGTCGCATATCGTCTACTCAGAGGCGATCTCTGCTTAACATACAAGGCCATGTCAAACCCAGAGCTGTTGGACATGCTACACTTAAAGAAATCCCAATCCCTCAGAGCTACACGCTCCAGGGATCTAAACCTTGTCATCACAATAAACAACCATGCTGGAGGGATAGGTTCCTGACCCAGAGACTCCCCAGACTCTGGAATAGATTGCCCATACATGTCAAGCAGAGTGCCTCTTTGGACCTCTTCAAGAGGAACCTTGACGATTGGATGGGAGAAAGGAAATTCACCCCAGGGATCACGTCAGTCGCCCTGCTAGACAGGGGTCCAGGAAAGTAAATAATGTGGGAAGAAATAGCCAGGGAATTGTTATGGCTAGGCTTGTATAGGCCCTAGGGCTGATAGCCTAGTACCAATCTATGAACGTATGAACCTATAAGAAAAGGAAAAAACAATATTTTGGAACCTAATAATAAAAGTGTGTACAATCCACCTTTAGATCCAACTCTAAATGTCTTAGAAAAAGCAATTATGGAGGACATTTATAAATTAAAGAGTAAGGAGTAACATAACAGTGATCACATAATCAAAGATTCATGGGATTTCCTGGGAAGAATTAAGGAAGAATTGTGGGATAAAGATATAACATTTGTTACGATAGATGTAGTTGAATTATACACATGCATTCCCAAACAGGAGGGATTAGACATGTTTAGGGACTGTTTATATAAGAACACAACATTGGATTTAGATAAACAAAACTTAATAGTGGAATTTATGGAAATTGTTTTAGATTTCAACTACATTTTCTTTGATGGAGAATACTATAAGCAACATAGAGGTGTAGCAATGGGTGCTTCTTGTGCCCCAGTATTTGCAAACTTGGTGATGTTAAAATGGGAGCAAAACTACGTGTTTAATAGTGCTTTCTTTCAACATATGAGACTTTACGTCAGATTTTTGGATGACATTTTTATTTTATGGAAGGGCCCTGTAAGTATCATTAAGGATCTGGTAGAGTACCTCAATAACAGAAAAGGATTTTTGACATTCACATATGTTTACAATACACAAGGTATAAACTACTTGGATACATATATAAACAAGGACATAAGTACTTTTAAATCTAAGACATATAGAAAACCATCTTTCAGCAACTCATACCTGCAATACTCCAGTGACCACCCGATTAAACAAAAACATAGCATAGTTAAGGGACAACTTATCAGGGTGGCACGGATGACCTCAAAAAAGGAAGATTTGCATGAGGAATTAGGAAAAGTAGCACACATGTTCTTAGAGAGGGGCTATCCGGTAAAAATAGTAAATGAATATGTGGAATATATTCAAGGAGAATGGGGTAAAAAATATAAGCCACTTTTAGGTAACATCCATGGTTTGAGAGAAGACAGTGGAACAAATAACATAGAAAATAATAATAAGAACTACGAAAGAGCTATGATAGTTCCATTTGGAGGCTACACAAATGAAGTAGAGAAAATTATTACAAAGAATTGGGCTATTTTGAGGAATAACCCTAAGCTGTGGGGTAATAAACCAAATTTTGTATACAAAGTAGGTGTAAACCTGAAAAAGAATTTTGAATTGCACACTAAGTTGAATTCCAAACTAGGGACTACAAAATGTTGTAATTGCACACAGTGTAAATACATATGTACAGAACAAAATATAAACATTAACAATTATTTACAAAATGTAGTGAAACCAGTAAGAGGGAATTGTCAAACGACTGGTGTGATCTATCTGGCTATGTGTGAAACCTGTCCCAGTTTTTACATAGGTAAAACTGAAAGGAAATTGAAAGACAGAATATATAAACATACATACCAGATAAATACACACAACTCTAACAATGCACTATATAGGCATATTAGTAGCTTTTCAGGCTGCAAAGATTTTAGATTTACAATTTTAGAAAAGGTTTTAAGAAATCCAAGGGGTGGGGATTATAGAACATTTATAGAAGAAAGAGAAATTAAGTGGCAAATAAAATTACAAGCAAGCCTACCCCCTGGTTTAAATGAAATCATTACAATAAAGCCTATATTAAATAGAAAAGTGGAATTCACAAAATGAAATTGTTTTATGGGAATATTTGGTATGAATTGTATTCTATAAGTTTTTATTGTTGTTTTTAAAATGTGGATAGGGATATGGTAATTATATTGTTTTTAACGTGTTTTAAATGCACCTAGCACTTTAAAATTCATCAATTAATTTAGTAGTTTGTGACATCATGAGGTAATTTAAGTATTTATAGGGGAAAACTGGGAATGGAAGTAGATTCCGATGAAATCCCTGGTAGCAGGGAAGAAAGCGCTCAATCGTGTACAATTGTTCAAATAAAGATTTTCGTGGTGTGGATCCCTGCCGTTGCAGTTTTTATTTTTGAGTTTAATATATGCACAGTTGTTGATATAGGTGGCATACTGCTGTACTAGACTATACATGTTGCTAGATACACACATATACCCTGTAACACAGATATGATTGAGGGCATGGTACAGGCATAATTACACACACATCAGGCATACATACAACACACAAATATATGCCAACCCAGATGAGCTTTACCTGTGTACCATACAGTACTGTGTGTCACTACTTACAAAACCTTATGCCTGAGGTATGTAATCTGTGAGGACTACAGGGAAGACACAAAACAGTGTTTCCAAGCAATGTGAACATGCACCATACTGTACTGTTTAGGCCTACAGCTTCAGGTAGTACTAAAGTTCATATGGGAGTTGGATTCACCAGCAGTACCACTCACTAAGCATACATGTATTGCTTTAGCCTACAATGGGACACCACAGTCGACAACAAGGGACTATGTCACACTGTATGCCATACTACCTTTTCTGCCTAGCAATAGCATACACATATTTTGCTGGGATCACAGCTAGGAGATAAACTACCATCATAGAAACAATTTCACACTAAGCTATCACACCTTTACAGACCTTGCACACATTCACCAACACATTCACCATCACACTCAGTCAACCTCACATAGCAATTATTGCACTAAGTACATGTGTGTGTGCTTCATGTCATGGGTAGGTAATATGCTATTGGCCCTAGGGCCTACAGCAGCCTAGCCATATGCTACCCTGGCCTTTGACACACATGTAATTTAATTTCACTTGTCCCTGTCAGCCAGAGCCACAGAGGTGATTCCCGGGGTGTATTTCCTATCTCCCAAACAATCATCAGGAGTATTTATGACAACTGCTAATGAGGAGCTTTGTTTGCTATTGATAGTTGGCTTGTTCCAGAGTATGGCATGCCTCTGAGTTAGGACTCTATCCCTCCAGCATGTGCTGTTTAGTGAGCTGACAAGGTGTAGGGCCCTAGAGCATGTATCTGGGAGGGATTGTAATATGTTTACGTGGAGGATGTCCAACAACTATGGGTGTGACATAGCTCAGTATGTTAGGCAGAGGTCACCTCTGGGTAGGCGGTATGCAACACAGTGTAGCTGTGGTTTTGTGAGTCAGTCTGCATAGGGCATCTGTTTGAGGCCAGTATTACTCTTTGTGAGGTTTGTCTGTGGCCTTTCCGGTTGCTGTAGTTGGCATTGTACTCTCTAATGGGTTTTAAGTGCGATAGGTAGAAGGGAACACTGACCTATATTTCCCTACATGACGCACCTTTTGTGATGACGTGTACCATGTAGACAGAGTACATGACCAGTGTGGCACTGTGATTTTCAAAGGGGTGGCTACTGTCCACCTGTGTCCCATGTTCCCTTATTACACCTTCAGTGTTAGGTAGACTACCACCTATGTGGTAGGTAATGGGTACAGTGTTCTGGCAAGAAGGGATGGCACTGCAGTGTCAACACTGAGCTTCAGTCCATACCTTGGTTGCCAGGCACCTGTCGCAGTAAGTATGCCCCATGTCTCTCTCCCTCTATCTCTATCTATATATATATCTACATATCTATATATATATGTCTGTATATCTATCTATATATATATATATATATATATATATATATATATATATATATATATATATATATATATATATATATATATATATATATATCTATATTTATATATATACACACAAACATACATACACACATACATATAAACATCCATTGCATATAGATGTACATATAGGCACATATACTGTCCACTATTCATGGTGAGAATTTCACTTATGTGACAGTTGTGAGATATACAGTTATGTAATAATTTTGCATAGTATTGTGCAGATTGCATTGAAGGTGTCCCCAGCCCATGTAGCTTTAGCAGGCCTCACTGGCTGCAACACTGCAAAACTGACAGAGCATACCCACAGCATTTAACCACCACGTCATATACCAGCACTGCATGCTATTTTCTTTTCCACACACTACAACCTACATAGAAATATGCACAGAACAACCTTCAACAACGTATATATGTACACCCTTCACAAACAGTTGCAGTATGTCCCTTGCCCTATGCACATGTACAGATACATAGAGATACATACTGCTGCCACATATGGATGATTCACAGTATGTAGAGTACTTTTCATAAACATCTACTACATGCCAGCAAATACATATGTGTTACATACCTATCATTTGTATTGCTGTGTTCCATTTGTTTTTAAAGGAAATGTTTTTTTTTTCTCTGTCTGTCACTCTTTCTTTTTCTGTGTTTCTCTGTCTGTCTTTGTCTGTGTCTGTGTCTCTGCCTCTGTCTCTGTCTCTCTCTCTCTCGCTCTTTCTCTCTCTCTGTCTTGCTGCAATGAGATTATTGCATGAGTAGACAGCAAGTACAGCCTGCTTTTCTAGGTATCTGCACACGTGCATGTGATGGCCTCTGCACCAGTTGGTGCCCACCGTTTACTAATTGCATGCAGCCTGTTGTGTGGTAATTGCAGTACTCACTGTCATAGCAGCCCACTGCTATAAAATGCTAGGTTAGGTAGGCATAGCCCTTTCAGCTTTCCAAAGTGGGGCCCATGCTTGTTTGCTGTGGACACCATTGTGTCAGTCAGAAGGTTTGTATACTTCTTATCCCCGCCACATGCTTACACAAGACACATGGGAGTATGTACTTTCTTTTCTAATTAGACAATTAACTGCCATACAAAAGTAGTTATTGCAATGTATTCCTCTGGCACATGAACTGTTTGTGAACTACTATACTGTAAATATTAATTACCTCACTTCTGAACAGTTTGTTGTTTATTTGTGTTGACATTAGCACGGGCTGCTCAAGACAACTGGACACATTTCAGTACTGAGTATGCCTACCTACATCCTTGGTAGAGCCTGAATACACAGGTATATTGTTCTTTTGGGTAGGGATGCAGAAGTACAGAGGGCATTTTATATTATTGTGTGATATTTATCTTTCTAAACATACAGGGTTGCTGTGTACCTGTTAGTCTAACAAGGCAAGTAGTCTGCCTGCGTAGCTCCCACTTGTGGACATATCCAGATGGTAGCCAGAGGTTAGCCTATTATTTTTTGTCTGTGCACCACACCGGTCTTTTCTGCACTGGAACAATGGCATTGTCACAGTTGGTTGCTAACAGTACATGGCTACATCCTTTGATATTTCTGTGTTGTACTCCTACATAAGGGTATGCTTGTGGGACTCGTTCCAAAGCTATTTGCAGAGTGTGTAACAGCAGAAAAGCTGAAATGCCTGTGTGTTTCTGCTTCTGCCAGGCCTCTGATACACTCAGGTATATATATGAACAGCCTCAGGGAAAGGTACATATAAGTGAGGTACACCTGTAATATATTACAGACATTAAATTGAGACTGTGAGAGAATCAGAGCATATGTATTAATACACCTTTTCTAATGTGCATGCAGTGTGTACTATTACTTATTGACATTATTCATTAAGTGTAATTCCCCACTCTTCAGCCTACCGTCAGTACTTTTCAGAAGGATTCTGAGACAAAGCTAACATTTGTTTAGGAATCAGGGTCATTCCTGAAAAGCAGTCACAGTTGGGAAGTATGGCCTCTGCCCTATTCAAATATGCCAGTGTTTATCCTGCTCTGATACTGTGTGGGGTTTGTAAAGTGCTACTGTAACATTATTTCCTGCTAGAATGGCTGGTTCTCTTTTCACAGTCATGTCATGCAATTTCACAACAACTGCTGGTAAAGATCCACAGAACAAGATTTGTGTTATGACATTCCTATTTTCCCTTTAAATTTACTCATTGTAATGCATGATATATTTATTACAGCACCAACTTGTTGCAAACCTACTGTGGCCTAGTGGTACTTCATGCAGTCTAGTGTGTCCAAGGTCCGGGGTTCAAGACTGAGAGAGGTGTTTTATTTTGCTGCTCAGCAGAACAAGGGCCCTGCCATGCAGAGTGACTAAGGCACTTTTAAGCAGTTGTAAGCGGGTTTGTGCGGGTTTGCATGATGCTTAGCGATGCTTAGCTAAGTGCACACATGTGCACACTCGCTTAAACCTGCTAACTACTGCTTAAAAGTGCTTACTCCCGCTAACCCCCAGTGCTAATTTCTTTGAAAGAAAAGAAAATGGGGAGATAGGAAACTGGTGAAAAAGGGGGCACAAAGAGGGAAAGACAGTAGGGAAAAAAGCTCGGGATGTGCAGGACAGGTGTAGGGAAGGTCCATAGCTGCCCATTCCATTTCTTTACCAGCAACAGCTGTGCATATGCAATAAATTTGGAGTGAAATTTGAAACCTTCCACCCCTGAGAGAGGGGTGAGGACAACAAAGTACGTTGTACTGCCAATTATAATTATCAGTTTACATGTCCAGCGGACATGTGTGCAAAATGGGCAGCTATGTATGGGGCGTCATTTTTTTGTGGGAACAGATTGCCCTTTTTTTTTTTTTTTTTTTTTCAGGTGAGAGTGGAAAGTGAGGTAGAGGAAGTAGGTATATTTGGGGAGGTAGGTTGGGGAGGAAAACAGACAAGACAAACAAGACTCATACAGGGATGGATTATGATACATGGGGAGGGTGTACACAATTGACGGGGATGGATGTTTGGAAATCGCAAGCCCATGAGCCTACAGATGGTAACATTGGAACTGAGATCCCCAGCCATGGGCAGTCACCACTGCACCTTCACAGCCCCGAGGGTGGCTGTGCTGGGGGCTGCATAGGAGGGGCAGGCTCACCCGTGAGTGATGCCACTCTCGCCTCGAGCTGGCGTAGGGGATCAGCGACTGAACGCTGGATCTCCCTAAGCACCACAGCCTGGATCCTTCGGAGGGTGACAGGTGGCCCTTCTCCACCCACGCTTGCATGGGGGGATGAGCCCCATCCCCTGCAGCGCTTACACCTGAAGGTGGCACAGGACCAACGGAGAAGGGGAGCCCAGGCTGGGCACCTGTCCTGCTGGTGCCAGGTGCAATCGCCAGCTGAGGAGGGACAGGTGAGTCCGCTGGGACCGGCCTTCTCATACGTTCTGTGATTAGGTGTGTTTAATTACAACATAAACAACAGCATTCCAAATTAGTTGTAACAGCATGCAGTAATATTCCCATTAACCCAACACACCAAGATTCCAACAGTTGAACAGCAAGCATAACATGTGCATATATTGAACGACAGTGGACATTCCAATAGCATGCAGCGATGATTGGTGGCAACAGGCCACCAAGATTGTGGTGTTTGAACAGGGCACATGCATCAAAGTAAATGCAGATATTTATAGAATAATAGGACATATGTCCCTACAAATGTTTTGAGATTAGACATACCCATTGAGGAATTGCATTGTTTATGCACATACAGTAGGATGTAGAAAGAAACCTCAATTAACATCTTATAAGTACTTTTAGTCTACACTACATTCCTATTGACTGCAGGTGTATATATCCTACATGTATTACACTTAGCAACATGCACTAGGTTGTGTAATGGGTTTGGCTAGTTCATTATATACCTGACCTATATCTGACATACTAACTGTCCAAGATGCAGATGTTACTGCTACATAGTTATTTGTTTTATTTATATTTCTATATCTACATATCTGGATGTGTTCACGTGACATTTTCAGTTAAATTTCTACAGAACCCTACATTTCGTGTAGCACACTCACATTTCTGGGGTACACATTAACAAGCTACTCGTGTGCCAGATTTACTTATGCATGCCAGCCATTAACTGACTGTTGAGGACTGTATATATGCTTCACAGCTACTGGCACTTCCATCATCTACTTTATATGGTATTGCCCAACTGTGGGTTGACAGCACTTATTACAACAGTACTATTTGTATAATGCAAGGGTACAACAACATTTCAAAGTAAGTGACACAGACACACTCAAAGTATTATACCTTTATTAATTACATTACACACTTTTCTACAGGCTCTCTCCTTTATTTGATATTACAATGCATACAGAAGACATATTCAAGACATATTATACATTTATTAATAGGTTACAACATTCTTTTTCAGGCTCGCTCACTTATTTTATATGACAGTACATGCAGAGATATTATTCCGGACTTATTTTACCTTTCTTAATGGGTTGCTACACTCTTTTTCTGCCTCTCTGACTTATTTTATATAACAGTACATGCAGAGGAATTATTCAGGGCATTTTATGGCTGTATTATTGGGCTACAACACTTTCTTTCAGGCTCTCTCACATATTTTATATAACAATACATGCAGAATAATTCCTAACCTGCCTGGTGGCGCAGCCTTATCAGCCTATCGGCATAGGCTTGCTGATTCGCAGCACGGACACCTGCAGCTGTGAAATAAATGAAGGGATATTGAGACATACCTATCCATTATATAGACTAAATTAGTATGTCTTACATACTGCATTCCATGGCTACCTACTCAGTAGTGGGGCATCTTGTATGTCACGGGCCTCCTGTATCCATTGGTTCAGTAGGTCCTGCTTCTATCTCTTCAGGTCTGCATGGTGGTGACGGACCTGCTCACCAGTCCGAGGAATGCCTGTGGCACTGGTGAGATCATGAGCTAACCAGTTCCAAGCCTCTGCTTTGTACTCCGTCCCTTGGAACTGGCTCTGCAGGAGTCTTGACTCATGATGGCGGACAAGGAGCCAAACCATGTATTTTGACTCCTCGATGCCCCAGCGTTGCACTCGAAAGTGAGTACCCTCTCCAGCACCAGCCATTCTAACTGCAGATGGGAGCTACAATCAGTTATGGTGAGTATTCCCGCCTATGGGGCTTACATATGCTGCATTTCCCACACTTTTTTGTGATTGGCCGTTTTTGAAAATTCTCGGCTGGCTGCAGACCTGCTTAGCAATGGTTAATCTACCATTTTTAACTATATGTATGTTAACAGTGGCTGCTTATCCTAAGCTGTCATGGCTTAGTGGTTCAGTACTTTGATTATGGTGTACAGTGTCCTGGGTTTGAATCTTGTCATTGCTTTTTATTTTACTGCTGTCCAGACAGGCTAGGGGGTGTGGCTGTGTTTAGGCAATTTTGCTCTACGTTGCTCCACATTGCTCGACGGTGCACTGGTTGGTGCTGCGCGTGCCTCCGTGCAAACAGATTGTGCTAAGTAAAGTGCTACTTAGCTATGGGCAACTATATTGCACTGGGTAAAGCGCTGCTTAACTACGGGCAACTATATTGCGATGGGTAAAGCGCTGCTTAACTATGGGCAACTATATTGTGCTGGGTAAAGTGCTGCTTAACTACGGGCAACTATATTGCACTGGGTAAAGTGCTGCTTAACTACGGGCAACTATATTGCGGTGGGTAAAGCGCTATTTAGCTATGGGCAATTATAATGCGCTGGGTAATGCGTTGCTTAACTACGGGCAATTATATGTCAGGATCCTTTATAAATATACATTTTGTTCACTGATACATAGGCCATTTCAATGCTTTTTAGTAAAATTTTAATCATATATGTCAGGAATTATTTCATATACTAATTTAAAACATAAAATAGAAAAGGGAGTGGTGGGACTCGAACTGTGAATGCCTCTTCTTTGTGCGATGGCTCTACCGCTACGCTATTGCTATTTGGCTTAATTTGCATAAACATTCCTTATTATGCTCTTCAATGTCGAGATTGCTAACTGCAGCTAAGCAATGTGCACACACGCACAAACACGCGCAAATACGGGCAGCTATATCGGGAATTAGAAAAAAAAATAAATTTTTACTTTTTATAACTGTACTGGGGGGTTACAATGTCAGGGAGTGTAGTGTTGGGTACGTAGACATTTGAGCAGACTCGCTCATGTGTGTTGACATTTCACAATTCAGACACTTGCAGGGGCGTGGACCTTTGGACTGCTCGGCACTCAGACATGCCCCCCCCTGCCTTCCTGCACGGTCCATGTTAGACTTGGAGTGGAGTCAGCATGCCCTCATGAATATGCATGGCACACTGATGTCATACCGTTCAACTGCAGTTTCCGAGTAAGACTTATTTAGTCTTACAAGGAGGATTTGTGAATCCGGGGGTATGATTTTTAAATTAAAACTAACAAAAAAAATATATTATGGATCTTTTATAATACTTTGTTAGAAAGAAGAGAAATCATGTTGAAAATGTTTAATTAGAGAAAAAAATTGCGTCCATGGATTCTTGTTGAAAGATTTATGATACATTTTGCTTTTATTCTAATTTTCCTTATAGCAGTTTCTCTGGGAAATAATAGGAATTCTTCAAAGTGAGGTGGTTTTAAATTTTTTTCCCATCTTCTTGTAATATTTTATTTGCTACTGCTAAGATTGTCCATAACAGATAGTTTTCATTAGTTAAACTATAGTTCTCAATTACATTAAATAGCACCAATCTTTTTTTTAATTGAAAGGAATTGGACATACAGTCTTTAAGAAATATGTAATTTCATCCCAATACTGCTGGATAGAAAAACAATCAAAGCATGTGACACCAATATGCATTACAAGTTTGATTACATCTCCATCACTCGTTAGTTTATTTTTGCTAAACTTAACTATCTTGCTGGGAGTTACAAATGCTCCATACAATAAATTCCATGTGAAAATATGCCAATAGTGAGACCATGATGTATTTTTTTATAGATTTCAATATTTATAATGTATTACTCATACTTCTAGAGGAGCTATGACACAAAGTAATATGATTCAACATGTGTCATTTAATTTATTATAAATAAGTGATTTGCTGAGATATTAAGTTATTCATTTCCTGTTATATAACATTTCATAGTTTAATTGAACCAGTTTGGGCATTTCTTTGAACTGTAAATGGATAAGATGGAAAAAAGCTGTATTAAGCATACAATCCACTGTTTTGTAAAGAGATTCAATCGTGTGGATCAAGATCAAGATCAAATTCAATGATAAGTTCTTGGATTTTTTTTTTTTACATTCGTGGATTTAAGACAATGAAGCCAACAGATAAAGTTCAGAGATTCACACACTTCTAGAGTAGATTTATTGTTTCTTTTTTTGCAGAAGTGGTGTTTTCAAATCAAAGTTTCACATCTAAGTTGCTTAGAATTAACTTTTAAACCTTTTTTAGAATAGTGATAATGTAATTGGATTAAGAGGCAATAGGTACACCATACTGAGTATAATTTCATAGGAAAAGCCAATAGAAATTAACATTATCCTTGCCATTGCTATTATCTGTTTTAGATTTACTTGTTTTAATAAATGAGAAGTGTAATGTTTTCCAGTTTGAGCTATAGTTGAAATCTATCCAATTAAATATAGCCTTAAGAATTGTTGCTTTGGCATATGTGTCTGTCTGGGAAGTTTAAGCCTCATGATTTCCAAGATCTAATATGGTGCTGAAAGGCTACCCTAGATTTGTTTGGAAATCAGAAAAAAATTAAGAGCAGTATATTCATTCCCTTAGTTTGTTTTATTTTGTGGGAAGGATAGAGCTTAAATTGCATATACGATTTTTGGGACTAGATTACAGTTAAAATTGATTATATCTTCAAAATAAATTGTCAGTTTTTTACGTTTTTTTGTATTATATTTTTTTGTTTTCTGATCTCTTATAGTTTAAATGTTGTGCTTCTTCTAATGTTTTTGTTATAGTGATACCAAAGTAGATTAAGGATGGGGTTTCTTTTCCTATAGTAATACTGTGTGTTTGTAAATACTTTTTGTTTAGAAACAGGTAATTTAATTTCATATTATTGAAATGTAGGCCGGTACTAGGTCATTTTTTTATCTACTGCTAGATTTTCTAAGGTGTTTATTTTGCTGTTACTAGAAGCAGTGAACTCAGCTTTGAAATAGGTTTCAAATACTACTTGAGCTCTTCCTGTTTTTTTTTTTTTTTTCAAAATTAAAAGCCCAGCTATAGAAATGTTATGGCTTGCACTTTACAAATGAATTCAAACCTAATTAGGAGATCATGTTCATGTTTCTTGTAGGCTGCATAATCCATCCCCTCCATGTTCATATATGTTACTACTCATTCTCCTGTCAGATGGGAGGATCGGTTTTAGCTCAATCTGATTATTCCCAGTTTCTCAGGGGCCATATTGTTCCAAAGCCACCAGATAGGATTCCAGGTCATGCACTTTGCTCAAGTGGTTTATGGCAGGCACATTTCTGGCGGTAGCCAATATGTTAGCCAGTTTCATCAACTGAAGCTGCCAAGTGTACTGGTGTCTGATCACTCTCCATCTTGGACTTCACAATAGCTTTAAATGTTTCTCCAATATGTAAAATAAAATATGCCAGTAAACTGAAGAGAAGGGGGAAAAGTAATTATGTCAGTAACACAGAAGCAACAATTATTAAAATTAACTCTAGTTACAGCTCCGCAGGGAAATGTAAGTTCAAATGAGTAATGGGCTTGGCAACAGAAGTATAGCAAGGAATAGTTTAAATGGCGAGTACTTGACTATGCTGCCTATGCATACACTACTGGTATAAGTCTTAGGAAACAGTAGATGCCCATAGAATAATACATTTGTTTTTTCCACAAAAAGGATTAGCCCACTTGGCTTAAAATAAAACTCTTAGTTCAGCAGGAACTTTCAGGTAATGCTTTATAATTCATATAAACAGCTCATTAAAAGCAGCTCCAGCCACACAGTGTTCAAAGCTAACTAGAGCTGCTGACCCTGCTATGTCTTTTCAGCATCTAATTTTATTTATTTTTGTATAATATATATATATATATATATATATATATATATATATATATATATATATATATATATATATATATATGTGTGTGTGTGTATACACACACACACACACACACACACACACACACACACACACACATATTAAGCCAAGATTAGGCTGTCATACTCCACAAATCTTAATCTTTAAGCATGTAGCAAAGCTGATGTTTTACCTAAACTCCAACTGAGGTGCTTATTTTCCAGTTTTCTCTGAAAAGGTAATTGGTGTCTTATTACCTAACACAAGTGACTACCTGAATAAATTGTTGTGAGAAGTCCTACAAGCAAAAGACCCTTTGCCTGTTTGTAAAGGCGTATTCCAAAATTATCCATACATGACACATTTTTAAAGATACATTCTACAGCCCCCTCCACACACACAAACACACAGACAAGATTTTACGAGATGTTGGATTGGCACCTACTGATGATGATTTTAGCTTTTAATCTATAATCTGCATTAAGGAATGCCAATGTCCATCAGTTATCTGGTATGTCCTTTCTATTGTTCTATAAGAAAAGCTTAAGAATCCATTTGTCCATTAAGGTGTAATTTCCTTAACTAATCAAATAAGGTATACCACTAACACTTAAGCACCACCTATAATAAAAAGCATCAATTTATAAAAGTCATATATTAAGCCATCTGATACACAGCTATATAAATGTGAGGTTAATACCACTAACAACATAACCTAAGCCAAATCAATGGGTTTAGATATGCCTAACTTGTCTATCTTCCAAATACATACATATTCCAGCAGATGGACAATGAGCACTCATACGATTATCTGTGGCTGAGTATTTTCTATCTGTAAAATCCATGCAGACCTTCAATGTGCTGTCGGGGTCTGTCAAACTGACCAGCACTGGTTTTAGTCATCATACCATTTCCTTTCAATAAAGTTCTTTCTGCAATTTAAAATGGCTGGCTCCTCTTGATTTACTATGCAACTCACTTTAAAAGTTCCACAGGTTTTAATAGATTAGCGAGATCTCCCCTCAAAGTACAGAACTCCTAAGCCTCAGTATCTTTGAATGGTAGTAGTAATCTAACACTCTGCAAGTTTCTCATAGGTTCATACTAGGCTAACTGCCCTTGCGAGCCATTTTAAGCTTAGCTAATTATCCCCTGTGAGATTCAAACCCTGTACCTTGTGTTTATAAGGCAAACACCTTAACCATTAGGCCACCCTCCTTCTCCATCTCTGTAACTTCCTGTTATAGTCCAGTGTCAGAGCATGTGTCATTTGTTTGGTCTTTTCTTTATAGGCTGATCTCTCTCTTTAAAACTAATCACCACTATCAACATTGTCACAGAGGTCTAGTCTGTACTTTGTCTCAGCATATAATTTGTGTATCACTTCAGAATTATCCTGATTTTGCCTCTATTAAATATGTCTATACCAACAAGAGGCTTCACATTCACCCTGATAAAATGATGACCCAACAAGGGGAAAGCTATGACCAACACTTACCTTATACAAACCATAATACCTATGTAGGTTCATAACATATGCCCGTATGTGTCGATTTGAGTTTTCTAGAAAGTAGAAGATATATGAGCAACATCGTTATGAAGGACACCTGCCTACAATCGAACATTTACAGTAAATTTTGAATTAATGGCATTTCCCAGTAGATCCCAGTTAATGTCCTATGTAAAAAAATATTAGGAAACTAAACAAATCTATAAATAAGGATTCCAACTAATGAGGTGCTGCTTGTAATAAATACAATTAGACTATATAACATTGACAACACACCAGACTTCACTTTGATTCTAAACCTGAGTTCTAGAACAGCTTTCTGATCCCTCTGCTCAGAAGGTACCCCACATTGCAAAACTTTATCTGCAAATCTTTCTACTCCACAAGTCCAGTCTGTAGGTGTGCCTCAAAAATGTTTAAACGGTGTGATATTATAAATGCTTTTCAACATCCTAAATGTAAAGTTCTGAAAAATGTGATTTTGCATAAAATGTATGTTATGGAATATCCAAGCTTTAGTTCTATTTCTGTCATAGTACCTATAAATAAGGGCATAAGGAATGATTGCCAAATGTTCAATCAACCCAGTATTATTGATATATCATAGTAGCTTAATAAATGGCTGCAGTAATTTGAACATGACACAAACTGCATCTTAAATTGTTTTTATAGATCTGTTTTTTGTATCTAATCTATCTGCATTGACATTCTCTATGATTCTGTAAATTCAAGTGAACACAACTATGTGGAGTTGTACAACTCAATGGTCTTCTACATGATATTCAACTTTTTCCACTCGCCTGTAAAAGCTTAACTCCCTCAATGTGTTACTTGCATTCCAAATATAATTCCTATGTTCTTTGAACTACTTCATTTGAACAAGAAATGCTTTTGAAATTGTCTCGCTTACCTTTGGCTTTGACAATAATTTTATATTTGTTGATAAGCTAGAAATAACCATGTTGCAGTGCTTTAATTAACTGATACTTCAGTTTTGTTTGCTAAAATCCATTTGTGACCAGCCTCTTTGCCATCTTAATTTCTGCCACCTGTCTTTATTTTCTATCATGGATGACTGAAGGGTCATAAGGACACCTCTTTACTGTAACCTCATCCAGACCTTATTCTTTATGTCCTTGGATTCTTTTTCTGGTTTGGTCTGTTTTTATTTGAGGTCTTTTAAATAATTTTGATTTATGGTCATGTGTGAGTTGAGGATACTTTAAAGCTAATTGCTGGCCTACTACATTATGATCTATACTTGTATTATTGTGTCCTTTAAATGCTATCTTTTTTATATTATACTAAGAATCCTACACCTCTATTGTGTCCCTTAAATACCAATTTACTTACTTTATTCTAAGAATGTAGTCAAATGTTGTGAGGATAATTATGTGAGATTGTGAACCAGGAAAGTCCACTAATGTGAAGTTTATCTTCAGAACATCTAGACACAAGATTTACCACACTCTCTTATAAAAGGCCTTGGGGTGATCTTGTTCAGTTTACCATTATCATAATTATTCTTTTCTGTTTTCATATTCATTTTTAACAGCTTATGATCACTAGTTTTACTTTCCTTCTACCTATTTGTATTCTAATTAAATGACAAATTAAAACATTATTGTAAATATGTAATTACACTGCTACTCTGTAAAATACTATAGGTACACTGCATTTTTTTGCATCTCTTGCTTTGGGTTTAACTTGTCTGTGTTTAACATTTTATTATATCTATTTGTCACATTGCATTAATTTTTTCTTTTTAAGTAATTACATTTCTTTTTGTAAACTGTGTGTTTAAAAGAGCTTTTAAGTAATTGTCGACTTTTATGTTAATTGCTGTGTTTAATGGAGCTTTTCTCCTTGGGTCTCCACTGAAAATGGGTCACAAGCCCAGCTGGACCAACCCGGTTAACAAATGTCAATAAATAAATAAAATAAATAAATAAATACATTTTCTCCCATAATTTATCTAGTTTTTCATCCAAGGAACAGTATATTTTTCTTGCTTGGTACAATATATTTTATTTAATATCTGTCGCATTTGATACCCATTTATTAACTAGCTTTTTATTTCTTTTTTTTTTTTTTTTTGCTTATTTGATATACATTTTAGGTCTGCTTATTCACAGTACTTTAAATTTCACTGACTCTTGCCAAGTATAGCTGTACATTGCATTACAAAACCCACTGTTTCTATAACTTGTGATAGGCTTCAGCATTATATAGGCTCAGGACCAACTGTTGCCCCCCGCCCCCCAGTTTTTTTTTTATATTTCATCTAAATTTTTTTAGAATACATTAATTTACCTGCAAAAAAATGGATATTTTTAAAAGACAAATGAATGGGTATGGTTACTAAGGTAAGGTCTAAGTCCATAAGTGCTTATAGCACAATCTACCATGAGTAACATCATGCACTTTGGCTCATTTTTGTGTTGCATACAGTACCATGGATCCCTCATCCAATCTGGGATATAAAGGCAGGATTTACTCTCTGGAGTTACTGGTTCAGTAATGTATTTTAATGCAAGGTTAGTCAATAACAAGATAGGTATTTTATTGTGATTACTGCAGAGCTCATATAAGTAATTTAGCACAGAAAACAATGTACACAATAACTCTCATTCTATACTTGAAGCCTTGGTGCCTCCCTCACTCCTACCCCCCAGATTTTTTGTGATTCAGCATTTGCTTGTGGGGACTGCAAATGTCTGTTATTCAGCTAATTAATTGAAGAAAATGAAAGTTAGCTGCAGCAACTCCTTTAGTTAGCATTATGCGAAGAAACATTTGCTGTTCCTTTATCATCTTCCCAGTGGTATGAAGACAGTCATTCAAGAGTTCTCTGACTTTGTCTCCTCTGGGCTAATGTTTCCCAAGTGACTTATTATGGGAACTTCAGCATTAGGGCTGACAAGGAATAAGTTGCTTTTGATTAAAAAAAATAATATATATATATATATATATATATATATATATATATATATATATAGAGAGAGAGAGAGAGAGAGAGAGCATTATGGAGGAATACAAGTTTCTCCAGGTGATCATCTCTACTACCCATAGATTCAGGCATGGTCTGGCCTTGGTGTTGCAACCTAGTGTTATGACTGGTGAAATGACTGTGGTCTGTTCACTCAGTAATCTGACTCATGGCTGACCATCCCTAGGTGGAACACATGTATATGTGCCTTTTGCATTGCAATAGACTTTGCCTAAGCACCTTAGATATTCTTAACTCTATTCTGCTTGGCCACCTTTAGGACTACAGTGCCACAAGTGCATGTGATTTGGTTAGGGCTTACAACCATTCTTTGTTTAGCTGACTTGACATAGTTGCACAAATTGTGGACATCTACCCCATGTAGGTCTCCAAGAGACATGGTTTGTCCTTAAGCTCCATGAGTTTAGAAAGACTGGATAAAATGTGAATGATAATTAGTGTCAATGTTCTGGTCTGCTTGAGAACAAGCTTACACTGGATATCCACTCCTTAGTTCTCAAAGCTGAAATCACCTGGAAGAAATTAAAGTACTTCTTCCAGAGATCTCTACAGTGGTGAGCTGATCAGCTACACTTTTCTGGGGAGTGGGATGGTTGTGCAGTCCAGTCCTTCTCATGGTCAAGTCAGATCTAGCTAGCAAAGAATGAGAACAATATGATTGGTGTTTTGAAAGCAATTTTACCTGATCAGATTGAGATTCGCAAAGCACTCATAGATCATATCAGTTGCCATCTGGAATCAAGACAACTTATAGGTTGGTCTGACTTTTTTATTCTTAATGATGCTGACTTTATATTTTCAACTTCCAGTATAACTTCCAGTATATTTATTACTACTCATGGGCTAGGGCCATATCCCATCAGTCTTGCTCACAATGGCAATACTCTAATCAACTGTATACCAGATAATCTATTGTTTCACATACGTGGAATATTTCCAGTTGATTTAAAGGATACCTTGATTTCTTCAGCCCACAAAAAGGCAAGGTTAGTTAATTTGGATAAATACAGATTAAATTTCAGACTTTCCTTTTGGTAATATGGGTTCTGAGAAATTACTGTACTTAAAACTGAAATCCCTATTGAGTGAAATCAGTGATCCTTTTAAATCCAGTTTTTGAGCTGAATATAGCACTGCATTGACTCCCACTAGGGCCATTAATAGTGCAGGATCAGATTTGTTACCCCATACTGTTTCTATTAGATCTCATCAGTATTCAGTACAGCGTACCATTTCACCTTACTGACCTAACTCAGGTATTACTCTCGTATTACTGGTGTAAGTCTCGGATTGGTTTGTCTACTACCTCTCAGAGTAAATGCAGGGAGCAGCTTATTTTCTCTGCCTGTTACCCTCTTTAATGTGGGCCTCCATAACCATGGAGGAATTTCCACCAGAGCATTAGCATCCTTCTGCTCACAAGAAACAGACTTGTGTTTTTAGGTACAGCTTAATCAGTTTTTAGCTATGGACAAAGGACAAAAGATGTACTCATGGTTAAGTCCACCCCAGATGTGATAGATCACTGAGCTGTCATAGCTAGTCTCTCCACACTTAAAGCAATGCCTTGGCTGACTTATATAAAACAGAATAATATTATTCTGAGCCATGATAAATACATAAAGGCAAAACAATGAAATTAGACTATGACCTAGAGTCCTTTTAAAGTATAACAGCAAGTCTGATGAAAGTCTAGCAAGCCAGAAGATTAAAAACTGATATCATAAATACATGCTAAAATAATGATTCAACATTTTCTGTTTCAGCACTGTTTTGCCATTTGAGTTTTTGTAATACACTCCTGCATCTGCATTTATATTTTATTTATTAATTGTCGTAGAACACAGATCCAAATAGACCATTTTCAGGTTTAACTCAGAGGTACAAGTATAAAAGAATGAGCAATTAAAAAAAACAAAGAAACATTTTATGCAATATGTTATACAGGTTTAAGATACTGTTGATTGAGAATAACTACTGTAGTTGGAAAACCTTAAGATGTAATACCTTTCTATTTACAATATACACATTCATTGTACCTTTAGTCTTTTTTCAGTTATGTAGCTTCTGACTCAGATTATTGCTCTAGATTGAGTATTACCAGCTAAACGCACTGTAAAATCTCATCTCTCCCTGAGCACAGTACTCCAGAACAGATATTGTTAACTGCCTGTAGAGCAGTATCTGAAATGTTTCTGTACATAATAGTCTAGAAAAAGCATTGGTAACTCTCTAGAGAGCAGAAGAGTGTCTTTTTACTTTCTGTTAGTAATATCTTTGGTAATTCTGCAATATATTTCCATGTAGCCATACTTACTCTTCTAACTATCACATTATATCGCTTGCCTATTTTATTAGGCAATATGACATATTTTCCTTTGCGGACCCTTTTTATGCTTATTGTTAATGCTGCTCAAGTCAGCAGTTATATGGCCTCAGTTTTTAGTTCAGTTTTATGCAGGAAATTATCAGCACTAGCAAGGCAGATCTTTTCTGAATGGCTGACCATGTCAATATTACACTGATAAATCATTAAAAAAGATCACAATTAATGTCTCTAGTTTCATGTTTGCACTTTCCCAGGCTGCCAAGAGTTTTTCTACCTTCTGCTCTTAAGACACAGTCAATTAAACTGCATAATGACATTTTCCATATGTTCCTGAAGAATCATCTTATGAACTGAAGTTTGTTGTTGGTTCAGTGCCTTACAGTGACAAAATTGTACATGTTTTGTCACATGGACAGATTGATTGCATTAGGTAAAGCTAATCTGCAGGCAAAACTTATAAAATTATGGGTACTAAATTCTGTGTAATGCATGCTTTTTCAGACAAAACTATAACGTAGTGGATATGATTGCTTAACAGGACATCTGGGTATAAGACATCAATAAAGTAAAATCCATGTGCTTGCAGCTTATATCTGAAAAGGATTTTTGATTTAATATGCCAGGTTAATGTTTTCAATAGCTTTTTTCCTCCATAACACAGACTTGACTTCCATCTTCTTGCAATGCTTTTTATTTGACTCTATCTGGCATTTAATACTATCATCATTAATCTGCATATTGTTACATTCCCATACCCCTAAGCAAACCCAGATAATCCATTCTGGAGTTTGCTAGCTCTCTGGCTGACTATATGTGACATCATATCACAAAGAAAATAAGAAAAGTCAATATGGGCTTTAACCTGAGTGGACATTTGAATAAAGTATAAGTTGCATTTTTTAATTTTTTAAAATTTTTATAAATGCATTATGTTCTTCGTACTTTAAGATGTAAGGAGTCTAGAGAAAGGAAAGGAGATCAATGCAAAATACTTGATCTTTGAGAAATTACTTCCTACTATTTCCTATGCTATTATCTTTGGAAAAGATGACTTCTTATGTAGGGGATGATGATGCAAGTAATGTTCACTTTTTGTTACATGGTTAAGTGCTACACAACAAAAGATTTACCTTTCAAAAAAAGGTCCGGAAAAACAAAGGGAAAAGATCAACACAAATAAATTATATTGTTTGATTAAAAAAGTAAATAAAATGCAATGAGTTAACTGTTCACATTATATATGACAAGTTGGCCATTAAAAGTAAATTAAATTATTTTAAATGTTTCAGTTTCCCAGTGACTAATGAAAAAATAATTGAATATTCTTCTGTATGATCACATGTGTACAGGTGTAGAATACAGGGATAAAGCTAGACATGGTGAAGTGAGTAGCATGTTTCTGGAACATTTTAGCAGTGATCTGGTTAATCCCCTGAACCTCTGTTTGGGTTCACTGTCACAATAAAACTCTAGTTCAGATTACACTCATAGCAAATGTTCCTGAAGAATTTGCCTCAATAAGGCAGTAGATGCAATCCATCAAATAGTGCTGGAAAACTGTGCAGTAGTGCAACGGTAGTGTTGTCGCCTCACAGCAAGAGGTTCCCCAGTTAGATTCTCGGCTGGTGTGCCTTCTGTGTGGAGTCTGCATGTCCTCCCTGCATTTATGAGGGTTTCCTCCGGGTACTCCGGTTTCTTCCCATGTTATAAAGACATACATCGGGAACATTTCTCCCCGGGCCTCTGATGAAAATTGACTTTGTTCCAAATCAGACTTTCCCAGTTAACAAATGTTAAATAAATAAATAAAAACTGCCAAGCAAAAGTGACCATGCAGAAATGCACTTTGGCAGCCCAAAGCAATTTAATAGAGATGCAGCTCATGTTAGTGGACTTGGAAAATAGGTGCTATCATAATAATTTCCAACTTGTCAAAACTTCCAAAGGATCTCAACCTCAGCCCATCTCAACTTATTAGTACTAAAACGGTGCCCAGGTCACTGAAATCCTAGAGTAGGAGGACCTGTGGATGCAAGGTACCTTTCGGTTGTCTACCTACTGATACTCAAAAGGGGGGGCATCAATTTACCTTGTGACCATTGATCCTTAACTTGGGGAAGCATCAATTTACCTTGTGAGGATTGGTCCTTAACCTGAGGGGGCATCAATTTACTTTGTGAGCATTGGTCCTTAACCTGGGGGGATGAATTTACCTTGTCAGCACTGGTCCTTAACCTGGGGGGGGGGGCAATTTACCTTGTGAGCAGTGGTCCTTAACTGGGGGGTACATCAATTTACCTTGTGAACATTGGACCTTAACTGGGGGGGGTGAGCATTGTTCCTTATCCTGAGTGAAGTGCATCAGTTTACCTTATCAGCATTGGTTCTTAACCTGGGTGGGGTGCATCAATTTACCTTGTGAGCACTGGTCCTTAACCGGGGGGGGGGGCATCAATTTACCTTTTGAGCATTGGTCATTAACTCATGTGTGGAGGGATACACAACTGCTAAAGGAACAGTATACCTTAACTACTACCTTTAGCCAGTTTCATTATGTTTTGAGATCAGAAAAGGTTCTGTTTTGAAAGGCTGCAGCCAATATTGTACCTGCTGTGCAAACCAACCATTCAGCTGTAACTGTTTCCATCCATTGAGAAGCACAATGTCACAACATACAATCTTGAAGAACTGATCCCCTTAGTCTTACTAATACTGTCATACTGAATAAGGTAAAGGGTACAGGTTTGTGAGAGAAATCCCTATAAACATTATGCCAACCTGGACTTTTTAAGAGTACTTTAAACTGAAGCGGAAGGCTATCTGCAAATGGACCTGCGATGCTCAGCCATCATAAAAGGATGTGGAGATCATAGAGAGTGAGTTTTTGGTTACTATTATACAGGAAGCTTGAAGGACAATGAGATCTAGAAAGTCGGAGTTAAGTATAAAAAGCAACCAGGCATGGGTGACTTCTTTCCTTTTTGTCATTTGATTTATATTTAGAGCCACTGGCAAAGGAAATAAGACACTCAGAAATTCAAGCATTTAACTGATATTTTCTTTATGATAAATCCAGAAAAGGACATTTCTCTGTTATAGAACATTTTGAGACAGTGAAGTATTTTCATGATATAAAGTTAATGAAGATAAAATAATGAAGATAAAACAAGGGCTAATGAGATAAATTATTAACCCGCACATGACTTTGTTTGGCAATACTTACATTTCTGGGGAAATAAGATGGAGTATTTAGGTGCATGTACTAATGGATTCTCTTATGGCAGCTAAGCAAAAAAAGCAAATACTAAAAAATCAAAATCAAAATGTAAACCAGCTGTAAGTGAAATATTGAATATGGTTAAAAAGACAATACAAAACGTGAGTAACTGAAAGCTCTTGTTTAAGGAGAAGGATAGCAGGAAGAAAAGCAGTAACAATGTTTTAGTCCCTTTAGTTTTATGAACAGGTGAGGCATATTGTTGTCAACCAGAGAAGAAGTTGTGCACAATAATTAATAAAGAGTCGAAGGAACTGATTTCTTAGGGAAAGAGGGTGAGAGATCAAGTGAGATAGTTGATCCTCCTCCATAGAACAAGGTAGTTTTAAAATGACCTGATTTTAAGGGATATTTTAGAGTTACACAGTTAGGGCTCATGCTCATAAACACAAGCAGAAGGTTACAAATCAATGTGGAAAGGGATGATGATGATGATGATGATGATGATGATGATGATGATGAAAGCAGGGGTAGTTTTAATGACAGAGAGAATAGGATTCTGGATGCAGATCCTTAAGTTGAACAACAACCATCCAGAGTCCCATATTTATAAAGCTGTGGAAAAGTATTCTAAGAACTAAGGCAACATGGGAATAGTGAAATGAGATTTTGCTAGTATAGATAACTGCAGGTAGGGTTACAGAAAATAGGCAAGATGGGGCTGGAATTTCCTGGAGAAAACTGGCAAAGGAACTAAGATTTGGGGATCACACAACTAGAGAGGGAAAGGTTACAGACTGAGATGAGGTTAAGGACAAGTATGCACTGTAGGTCAGAGGTTGCCTTCCCTACCAGGGATGGCGTCCTACATGAAGGATCAGCTCTACCAAAAGTTTAGTCAAGTCTGCAAGAGAAGCTGCAGTTAGAAAAGGGATAATTAGTAGGGCATATGACATATTGCATGACAACAAAAATAATCAATCAGAGAAGGTTAAAAAAGTTTGAGAATAGAACGGAAAAGCAAAGCAACAATTGTGTAACATATGTATGTTTCCCATGTATGCAACAAAGTCTAGAATGTTTAGGACTTTTGCTTGGAAGTGTTTGCATAGGTATTTTTATACCATAAGTAGGCTTGAAAGAATTTTTCTTCAGGTTGATAGTAGATGCTGGAGATGTGATGGGAAAGAGAACTGGGAACATGCTTTCTGGGATTGTGATGTGTTGGTTTATTTTGAAACTGCACTACAGAGTACTCTGTCAGAAATATTCAGAGATCAAATTGCTGTTAACTAAGGACATGATTCTTTTGAGATGGGACACAGGACATTGGTTGCCGAAAAATTAAATACTAGAAAACGGAAATCAAAATCTAAACCCACTGTAATTGAATTTAATATTGTTAAATATATTAAAGAACTGGAAGTTAGAACTTTAGATAAGAGATGGTGGAAACTGCATGGAAATGGGATTTATGGGAACATTTCATACAGAATAATGCTCAGGAGGAGGAGTGAAGTTTAAGAGAACGCAAGAATTAAATACATGTAATATTATAGTGTACAACAGTGGCTATAAAAAGATAATGCATATGCTATGTATAATGCATAAAAAATATTATGGTCTGTTTTCTTTTCTGTTAATACATGTGTCCTTAAGTGATAATTAAATTAAGTATGAAAGCTACATAAAGAACTAAGTTTTATGAACCAAACTGATCACAGCTATATCTAAAGAGGGTTGCAATACGCTCATGGATAAAGGGAATGATATAGGAAGTTGCTAGCTTATAAGACCAGATGTTAAAGGCAGAATGCCTCCATTACAGTATATTTGTTTTCCAGGGTAGAGGACTGATCACCATGGACCTTTTTCAGACTCAGCCCAGGAGCAGTGTCTGGTTAAGTGACTTGCTGAGGGAACCAAACTTTGCACCACTAGACCACATGATACAGCTTATTAAAAGCTCCTTAAACATCTAAGTCAGCTGCCAGGCACCATACAAGTCTAATCTTAAAAGTGAATGGGGGAAGTACCAGCAGTCTGTTTAAGGAAGATATCAGTAAGGAATTGTGTAATTTTTATTGTCTTATACTCTTTATGCCAATTCACTATCACCAAACCAGACCTATTTATTGGATTTTGTTTATTTATTGCAAAAGAGTGTTCCCTTGCATAGCAATTTATCCATATTTAACTAAGGTGCATAACAGGAGCGGCCTTAGTTCAGCTGGTGCCCTAGGCAAAAGGGCTCCATGGTGCCCCTTCACACCACCTGGTGCCCCCATTCTGGTCTACCTACACCAAATAAATAGTGGAAAAGTGCCCCTACTAGGGCAGCGCCCTAGGCGGCTGCCTCATTGGCCTATGCCTAAGGCTGGTTATGTGCAGAAGAATGCCTCAACTGCCCTGACAGAAGGAGTAGAAGCACATTGTACCCATAATCAACTACCCAAGGGGAAATCTCCTTGGAAAATGAGCTGAAGGTTGAACATTTTCAACATCTGGCCAGCACTGGAAGTGCTATATAATGCTGTCAGGGAGGATACTACAGTAAACTAATCTTCTGCTTTATGTAGAACTGTGGTTCTGACAAAATGCAGAAAAGACCCTGAGACCTGTCTCCTTAATTCAGATTTCAAGCTACAAGAAAAAGTCTGATGATACACCGATCCTTCCATCAGAGATTTGGCCTAGCCAAATGGGGCTTATTTAAGGAAGGAACAGCACAGGTCCCTAATGCACCCTCCAGCTTAATGCATGCAGGGACTACTGAGCACTCTTGATTTGGCCATGGCCATGCTGTTGGCTTTCAGGAAGGTGCTTAATTCCATCAGAGATCACCATTTATGGAAAGGATTAGCAGCAATTGTTTTCCCAGATATGTATATCTAAGCTGTACTGATAAGCACCCAGGGCTTAAAGTTGTTGCTCTCTCTCTCTCTCTCTCTCTCTCTCTCTCTCTTTGTAGTACTCAAGAATATCCAGCAGGGATGCTCATTATCCTCTGTCTTCTTCCTTATACCTACCTGAGCGCCTGACCTGGATTACATTCACAATTCAAGACAGCCTTTTGGGTGGGTTCTTCATGACATATATCCCAGAGTATTCTTGTTTTGGGTTACTGTTTATTGCTAATGAGGAACTTTAGACACAATATCTGTATCATTGTAGATACCATTGACAGTTCAGTGCCGACACTAGGCTGAACGGATTTAACTTGAAAACCTGATTATTTTCTGGTAAATGCCAGCTGAGTTGTTAAAGTCAACGGACAGTGTGTCCCCATATCTCTAGTGAAAGTCTAGTTTCAACTATTTAGGGATTAACTTGCACTCTGATCCCATCACAGAGATGGGGGTTAACCTAATGTCAATATGGCAGAAAATCTTTTTATGGGTGCAGGAAGCTCATGCAAAAAGTAGAAGAGTGACCTAATCCTACCATCCTTTCAGTTTTAAAAGAAAAATGGATTCAATACAGGCAGTACCTTTTGGAAGTATTTAAGGATTACATACATGCTAACAAGATCTCCATTCTAAAAGCCAGTAGACATCCTTCATTTCACCCTAGAGTTTAATTCACTACAGCGAGTGATAACTGGACTTGTAGGGATCCCTTTAAGGTTTCATAGGTCTATTCAGCTTTGATTAGCCTTTGGGGTATGGATACAAAACAGAGTATGGGTGACTTCTCCTTGATGGACAGGCATACTGCTGAGGAAGGCTATAGGCAGTTCCCCTGGGTGTTAGACAATCTCATTAGAAAAATAATTAAATACACTTTGAAACAGAGACAGCCACAGATCTTGAATGGCTAAACATCGATCCTGAAAGATCAAAAGTCAAAACACTGAAAAAACAAAACTTTTTTTGCAAGGGGGGAATCCAGTTGCACCCCCATACCCCCTTTTAATTATGTATATACCAACTCAGCGATTGCTCTACAGTGGGAAAAGGGGAAATTCCTCAATCCCCACTGTTCACAATCTTGCATGGACCTAATGGTGGCAGAAGCTATTCATAGCATTTGATCACTTCTGCTGGCATAAGAAATGTTCAACATTACAACCATTTGGTTATATGGAGTATTTATATATATATATATATATATATATATATATATATATATAGTTCCCCTTCACAAGATCAAATTCCTATAAACTCGAAATTCATAACCCCAAAGCCAGAATCTCGAGTTTACAGAAACTCAAAAATGTGAAGGGGAAATAAAAAAAAAAAAAACACCTTTCTAATGTTTTTGCAGGGGGACTTTGCCCCCTGCACCCCCCCACACCCCCCACTTAAACATTCCTACTCCGAGATCGCACTACAAAAAAGGAAAGGGAAATCTCCTGTTCCGTGCTATATGCATAAGCGCAAAATGGAAGATTTCCCAGTCCTCCACTATAGTGCAGTCATGCAGGTCTTAGATGACAACTGCAAGGTTGCAGGGGGAGCTAGCCCCCTGCAAAAAGGTAACTAAACTCATTTCTTTCTAACCCTAAACTTCCCATTAACAATTTTGAGTGAATGGAAGTTCGAGATTCTGGTATCGAGCTTATGCATTTCGAGCTTCCATTCATTCGATCTTGTTTTTATATATATATATATATATATATATATATATATATATATATATATATATATATATATAGATATAGATATCAACACACACACACACACACACTCACACACACACACACACACACACACACACACACACACACACACACACACACACACACACACACACACACGTGTGTGTGCATATATACTTAAAATGATTGATACACAAACTTTGATGTCGCTAATGTCAACAGACAAATGTCGACAAAAACACCATTGACACATCACTATGCCTGCTCATTGAAATGACCACAGACCATGTAAATAAAAATCCAAGTTAAAAACAGATTTTTGGAAGAGTCAAGCCCTCTGCATCACCCCCAGGTGTGGAGGGGGGTGGTCCTCACTATAAGAGAGCACAATCTTAGTCATACATAAAGGATATTGGACCTCCAAGGTAAAAACTGCAAAAGGATTTACTAGAGTTATTCTGTGCAAAATGTGTGAGGCCTACAATTTGTGATTGCTTCATAAGATCTGTGGCTGCACACTTGTGAAACAGCTTTGTGAGTACTGGCTGAGGTAGATATCCTGAATAATAGGCATATGTGAAAGGGAAGTCTTTTTAAGGAATTACCCATGGGCCGGCCATGTTGTGTATTCTTTAAATATCTGCAGTACACTATACTTAGTCTCCAGGTGGAAAATGCTGGAGCTACTGTTTTACTGTTTAGTTGGTTCTGGCTCAGGATATAAAGCTGGTAATAGATTGCCCCCACAATCCTCAGCATGGATGAAGGGATCATGCCTAATTTAATAGACATTTCTGCAAACCAGCTTTCTCAAAATGTAATGGAGCTGCTGTGGATTTGGAGCAGAGATTTCACTAGCTTATGACAAGTATTTTTTGCTCAGTGTGACACCCATGCACTGGCCCAGCAATCAAGGAGTCTCAGTCATCACCACTAACACCAGTGAGGGGAGTCCATATAGGGAAAGGATAATAAATACATACACAGTAAAGTACAATTTCCCTTAAGAGCACACAGAGATCATAGTCATTCTGGGGCTGCTTTCTCCCTTTCTCTCCAGGTCCCCAATAAGACTCCCCATTGGCACAGCTCTAGGGTCCAGATCTCAGCCTTGTGGGCAAGCTAAAACCTCCATCACCCTCTCTGTCCAACCAGTGCTTCATGCCCCTGCCAAAGTAGCTGACACACACACACTCTGAGATAAGAGTTTATACAACCACACAGACACTCCTGGGGAAGTCTGGCACAGGTTCTCTAGCTGTGCCCCTTTTCTGCCCAGTCTAAAAGGTAGTACCAGCTGCCACCACTCACTAATATTTATCAGCTACTCAAAGGCCCTTAAAAGGGTGCCCAGTTATTACTGTGCAATATTATTATCCAAATGGTAAGTGTGACCTAACAGTCAAGACTTATTTGGAGTGACTTGGTACAACATTACTATATACATGCAATGTTCTCTTAGAGCTTAAATTATCTCTACACAAAACATCCACAGTTGAAAGGTTTAAAAATATTTAATAATAAATAATAAAAACACAAGGCAATACTTCTTACTACACAGTGCTAGTCAAGAGTTCAGAGATCACAGAGAAATACTTAAAATAATACAGTAGAAATGTTGTAACATCATCACAGAAAAACACTTAGTCTAATCTTTCTAATTCCTAGCTATTTCTAAGAGAAAACACAGTTCTAAATAACTTACATATAGAGCAAAGCAGTGCTGTTGATGTTGGATGTCCTCAAGACAAAATGCTCTGAGCTCTCTGATTCTCTATCTTTAAATTGATAACACAGAGCTGTTTGACATGACACCATTCTTCACACTTCTCTGGTGTTCCCAGGATAACAGAAACTACACTGACATTCTTTACACTTGGTCAGAAACCAGAGCAATAAAGGACATTTATACATGCAAATTCTAGCCATTAACTCTGGTCTTAAAACAATAGGCAGGATGCCTCCCTCTAGACATATTGGCTCCTAATTTTGACATCAAAGACAGTCATAAATGCTTGACTTAGCTTTCTTACAGCAAAGTGCACTGTTGTTACATTTTTTCAGTTTAATATCCAATGCAGTCTTTTCACATTTAAGAGAACAAGCCTGTGGCTTACATTAATATTTACAAATGACAGAATTATCTACAAATTTCTATCTGGCTAGGCTGGCAGCCTTCACCTATCTTCACACTCAGATTGCACTTATGTCATACAGTACTATTGTATCCAGCTAATAGTTTTTGGTTGTCATTTTCACTATTACATATGGAGTTTGATTTTTGAAAACTGACTGTGTTTTTCTTTCTTTTTTAATATAAAAGATGTTTAAAAAACTGCATTTCTGATGAGCTTTCTAAAAAGATGCCCCTTACCACATTTTGAATAGTATATTCTGAGGTCAGCAGTATAAGGTCTAAATAGATACAGAGAGAGTTAGCAAGGTTTCTTTTTATCCATATTCCTCTGGCACCCCACTAACTCCAGAGGAAGAAGAATAATCTATAATCTAGCACTGCAACTACAGAGATCCTACTGCAATTTATACCATTTGGTACCACTACTGCTACTATACTAAAGGGAAACAGATCTATACCTCACCTGTAATGTGCTTTTAGTTAACAGACCATCACTGACAGTAGATGATTATTTATTATGCTGTCTTCTGCAAGAATTGTACATAGGATACATAATTGGCAAATGCATATAAAGTGACCCTGTGCAGCTGTACTATCCTTGTCTATACTTTTTTCTCCTTTTATTTCTTCTACGTCATTTTGTTTTATGGAAACCTGTTTGATAGTTAAAGGTATAGCTGAGGTGAGTGGGCAAAGCTTCTCTGCGTCAAAAGGTTGTGGGAGGCTACTCACATGTTGACCCCACAATACTCAGAAGTAAAGATGACATGCATTATGTTTTCAAGTGCACAAAAGATAGAGGAGAACAATGACTTAACTTAAGGATATTGTTATGACAAAATATTGGTTACTTAACTTATCTGGTTTCCCATTGTATGTTTGAAGACCATAACTACGATCTTTGAAAGTATGGTAATGTAAGTACCGTGGTGTGATTATAGAGAAAAATATATTTACTAACTCATATTGTTGTGTCTTGCAGTATTTCCTCTTCTCCAATGTAGTTAGTATATAAATAAGTAGTGGAGCTGCAGCAACCCCCACCAAACCCCCCACATTGGATTGTGCAAGAGGGCTTTCCCTCAGCATAAAATGCTTTAAATATTAACAGCAACTTGTGTGAAATTGCACTAAAGTATTCATAATTTCAGGAGTTGCATTATCAGGTCTTCACCTTTCAATGAGTCCTATTATTGCATGTTGATACATTTCATCACTTTTTGGATGGGGTACAAATGAGGTAGTATTTAGAACTTGCCGTTAAATCATTTATACAACTTTAGTGGTGAACTGCTGCAATGGTTGTATAATGGACATTTCAAATGATACATGTTGCAGCAAAATTCTAGTTTCATGTCATAGACGAAAAAACTTGTATCTGTGAATGCAAGGAATACACAGTACGAGTGCTGGAGTTCAATAGTAAGCCCCTCCCCCCGATACATACATGCACCAATTTATAATATGTCTTTTAGGTTGTTGGTTGTAAAGGACTTTATATCTCATTCTATGTATTGACAGCAGGACACCGCTGCCCTTTCAAAGTATTAAGTTCTGATTCAAAAGTGGAAACATAAATTAAAGGAGGAAATTAAGACAATAAATGCAATTGTATTCACAGAAAAAATCAGACAGACACATACATATACATAGATATTTTCTGAAGTGGTTAAGAATCATTCTGCCCTGGAAAGGATTTCTCGGAGATATACATCCTTTGCAGTACTAGATGAGATCTACTTTATGTTAATGGGATTACTTTTTTGAGTGTTTCTGGTAATCAGTTGTCTGAGATAGTAAACAAGAAGTTTTTTTTTTTTTTACCCAGCATCCTCCTTTTTTCAAGACTCAAAGGGTTTATTTATTACACTCATCATGTCCGCAAGTGATCTTGAGGCTGAGAAGTCACTAGGCGTGGGATCTATAATCTTCTACTCAGGAACAGGACAGACTTGAAGCAGTGTGGAAATTCAATTGTGGTGAGAAAGACATCAGAAAATAGTAAGGGATATCATCAGAATTATTGAGAGAAGTGAGGGCAATCAGACTCCAGAGTAAGGATAAGACAGTGTTCTTAATCTCTGCCTATGCCCCATAGCAGGTTTAGAATACTGAGGAAAAGTCAGCATTGGCATGACCTACTAGATAAAGCAGGGCAACCTGAGTTTGTGTTGATAATGGAGAACATGAAAACATACTGAAAAAGATAAAACAGGATATGAGGACTACCTGGGTCCATGAGAGGAGCAACAGGAACAAAGAATGACAGACTATCTTAGACGTCAGTCAGGCAAATGGCTCAATAGTAGCCAATACATGGTTTAGCAAGAGAGACCATTATAAGATCACATACAAGAGTGGCCAACATGTAATTCAAATAGACTTCCTCCTAGTAAGGAAGGGACACTGGGGTACAATGAGTGATTGCAAAGTCATCCCCAGTGAAACAGTCAGCCCACAGTATAAACCACTGGTTGTCACACTCATTGGAAAGCAGTGGTCAGATAAGGCTCTAAGGTTAACAGAGACAAGGCTGGAGACCTGGAAGTTGACTGGAAAGCAAGCATAAGATTTCAAAGAAATACTCAGGGCTCTAAAATCTGAGCAAGAAGGGGAAATAGATGGAGATTAAGAATAAGAATGGTAGCACCTCAATAAACAGCATGTGTGAGATCTACAGAACAGATGTGTCTGAGCCAGTTATTAAAAAAAGGTACAAATGAAAACTGTCGGAGGAATGTGAAAGTCTAGGAAGTCATTAAATGAAAGGAAGACTTCAAAAAAAAAGTGAGAGACAGAAAATATGGACCAGGCTAAGATGGAATACTGGTTGGCTAACAAAAGTCTAAGAGAGCAACTGCAATAGCAAAGAACAAGGTATCACAAACACTCTACCAGCTTCTGGAAAGTGACTAAGCAGATGACACAAAACTCCATCAGGTTGCAAGGCAAAAACAGAAAGATGAAGAAAATAGTCATCAGACACCCTTCGTAAAGGATGCTAACAATCATCTGCTCACTAGCCCATAAGAAATTAAAGGCATACAGAAAGATTACTTCCAGTAGCTTCTGAATGAAGAAAAAACTCCAGAAGCTGTACTATCCCAGGCACAACCTATGATGAAAGAGGAGGAGACTACCCTACAAGAAGAGAGAACAGCTCTAAGGAAAACGAAGTCAGGGAAAGCAGCAGGCCCAGTTGTGGTTACTGCAGACTTGATCAAGATGTTAGGTGAGTTAGGGGAAAATTGCCTCCAGAAGGCATTCATAGCAGTATGGAGAGAGTGGACCACCCCAGATGACTGGAGAATAAACATACTAGTGTCAGTGTGTAAGAGCAAATGGGATAATCAACTGTGAGCAGTACAGAAGTATCAAACTCTGGTTGTACTGCATGAAAGTTCTGAAGAGGATTCTCAATAAAAGGATATGCACAATCATAGAAAGTCAGATGGGAGATGAACAGTTCATATTCACATCAGGATGCAGCACAACTGATCCAATGTTTGCTGTGAGACAGATAGTTAAGAAGGTAGAGACGAAGAACGATCCAATTGGGCATTCCAAGACTTGGAGAAAGCATATCACATGATCCCAAGAAAGACAATTTTGGCAGCCTGTGATGATTTTAAATCCTAGAAACACTGGCAGAATTATAGCAGGCTATGTACAAGTACCCACTGACAGAAGTACCAACAATGTTTGGACTCACAGAGGGGTTCCCAGGGTGAGTGGGTGTGAATCAGGGTAGAGCTCTTAGCGCACCACTGTCTGTACTGTTGATGGACTACATTAGCAAACAGGTCGAAGGGACAGATCCATAAAACTGCTGTATGCAGCTGATGTGGCATTACAGGCCGACTCTGAACAAGAACGTCAGTAAATGATAGGGGAATGGAATGCACAACTGAGGGCATACAGGATGAAATGGACTACAGTTAAGAAAGTTGTCACAGGGGAAATTAGAAGTAGCTGAAAACAGATAGAAGGGAAAAGAGTGGAACTGGTGACAGCTTGAAGTGTCTTGGACAGTGCCAGTGGTGGTGTGTGATAGAAGAATGTGAAAGAAGCTGAAAAATAAAGTGTACAAACCAGTGGTGTGATTAGTATGTCTGTATGGTACAGAAACATGGGCAGTAAATGCAGAACAGATAAGGTCACTAGAGGTGATGAAGGTGACATGTCTGAAATGGGTGGTAGGATGCACATTGTGGACAAACAAAGAAATAGGGACATCAGAGCAGAAGCCCAAGTAGTTCTAATTGCAGAGAAGGTTGAAGTCAACAGATTATGGTGCTTTAGGCACATGTGCAGGAAAGCAAAAGACAATCTGGGAAAAATGATTTGGAATAGACAGGAAAAAGGTAAGATGAAAGAAAGGTGTCCAAGCAAAGAGAAGGATGTGTTACATGAGAGCACACTCGCAATATACAGGCTTGCCTATCAGAAAAGGTAGAAGAGTGACACAGAATTGAAAGAGATGGGGACAGTTAATGGGACACTGACCACATGTAGAAAAATGGGGAAAAGGGTGTCAGTGAGGAAGACAACTAACATTGCTGTATAACATATGGGGGATGCTGTACTCCTGATTGTGCCATCCTTTAGATGAGACATTAAACCAAGATCCCATCTGACTGAATAGGTTGTATCTCAGGTGGATGTAAAAGATTCCATAGCTCCTATCAAAGAGAAGAGAGGAACTTATGATACTCTAGCCAAATGTCCACTAGTAGTATAAATATCACCTCAATTCTCTTCTGAAGAATTCAGTAGTCTAGATGAACTAATCCAGTCAAAGGAGAGATGGACAGATAGATAGACAGATACAGACAGACAAAATGCATTTTAGACCGTTAGCTGAGGAGGCAAAGGCAATAATGCTATAAAAGTGTCTGTACATGATTACAATCAAAGGATACATATATGGATCTGTAAAGATTTAATGGTACTTTGATATTAGCATCAGTTTTTAGTCAGAATATTCTCATTATCTCGCCCACAGGTACTGTGTGTGTGTGTGGGGTGACTCCTTTGTACTCAAGACTATAAATATTTAACTATCTTTGCCTAAGAAACACAGAATCCTATTTTTGGCTCACTGACAGTGGCATTGATCCTTTCTGCTATTAAAATATGCTGTTGGTCAAACGTCCATCATAGAGGACACTTCAGATTTGGCCTCTAGGGCATTAGCACATGCTGCTTCCAACATAAGCTGCATATACCAGGGATACTGCTTGTGAAACAGTTTGACCTGGAAGCCAAAAGCAAGCTCTGCAGTCAAATTTATGGAATCCATCCTACAAGTAAAGGCTCTGACTGCCTTTTCATTTAGTTGCCTGATTCACTTATTCTTTACCTTTCTCCAAACATTCAATTATATTACATACAAACGTGTCTTCAAATTTCAAATCCAAACAGCAATGTGTACATTGTATTAAAGTTTGCATAAAGTATATTTCACTATGCAGAAATGATTATTACACACAATGTACTATGATGGCTTGTTATCAGTCATGGTCCATGAAGTTTCTTGACAGTTTGAACAAGTCTCTCTGTTGCCCCCTTGTGGTCGGATAATGTGGTGTAGAAGTGGAACATTTAATGCTGTGATGTTTTATGAAAGTGTTGAACTCTTCACAGATAAACTGCATCTATCATCATTACAAATCAGTTGTGACAGACTGCATGATGTATAAATGCTTATACCAGTTCAGGACATTTTGGGGGGATGACAGAGTATATAAACAGTACCCCATACTACTTGGCCAATATATTTACAGTCATTAGAAAAAAGACCATTAGCAGTTCCACAGAGCCAATGTAAATACACTTCCATGACCCTGACAACTATGCCCAGAGGTATAACCATGAGTGGATTTTAAACCATCTGCCGTAAAGTATATCTGCTTGCTAAAACTTTAATATGCTTGTTAGTAAATGACCAATGGAATTCTGAACAATAATCTTTATTTTCACTATTTTCAAGTGCCTTTTCTGTACAATATTTAGCACTCGGCTGAGCGTGCCCTACAAGGAGATCCTATTCTACATCCATATAATATAGTTTGTTGACAGACAGATAGGCAAATGTTAATTGCTAATGGGAAGCGTAGGGCACAGTAAGTGTACAACAATCTTGTATACGCTTTACTGTACAGGAATATTTTTTGTTTTCCATTGTAGGAATTAATCTATTATTGGCAGATGTGATGTAATATACATGTAGTGGATAATTAGGTGCTGGGTATTTTTGCTTCCTTATGAAATAAATGTAATAATCCACCAGCATTTGAGTGTTGCGCATTTCCTTCAGATTCAATAGTGTAAGAATGATCTTTTATGAAAAGTTAAACACTGCAAGTATAATTGATTCATTGGTGATGCATCCTTTTGTATTAAAAATGAAGTTTAAAGGGTGGTGTTTCTTTATCAATATGATTTTTTTTCTATTAAAAATTTGGTTAAAAAAAACTTTTGTTACCCAGAACAGGATAAGAGCCTTTTCACTGATTCAGGCCTACTTGTATTCATTTATTATTAATATTCAAGAAGCAAATGGAATCAGTCATTCCATGGCATTCCCAATGAAACATTGTCTTTTCCATAGGGTGGAGCATCATAGACCAGTCAGAAGGTAAGCAAGTATTAAAGTATGAAAGCACTGCATCTGATGTCATAACTGTTGGTCACCAAGAAGGCCCAAGTGACAGCCCATTTCTGGGTGAGCTCTTTATACAACACAACACAATCAATGGAAGGACTACTATTAAGATACTCAGTTTACCAGTCCTAGATATGACCTCAGCTGTACCACATTCGCATGTGTGAGCACCTTAAGACAGTTTATAGTCTGTGTTGTGAATCGTGTAGTCCATCCTTAACAAATGCACACCAATATCAGGAAATTTCCAGTTTGAATAATTCACAATGCTCCTTCAGCCTTTCAGTGACTGTTTAGGTTGTTTGTCTGACTTGAATCATCTGTGCCTGGCAGTTAGCAGGGAGAACTGAGGCTATGAGCTGTTAACAAGCTTTTTCCTGTACAGTCCACAGCCTGATTTCCTCAACTTGCATGTGACACTAAGTAAGTAACTTAAGCAGACAATGCTGTGGGCCACTTGAGAAACTGGGCTAGATCCCTCAATGGTTTCCTTTACCACATGCCTAGTAGTTACCTACAAAACTATCTGTGCTTGTCACTTTACTATGATACAGGAAGCATACTGCATATAGGGAACTGGCTAAAATACCTGCTCCACTGTCTCTTTCCAAATGACTAGTAAATATATCACAACAAATACGAGACAGTTATACACAGCTGATTTTGTGTATTTATAACTGAGAGCTGACTGGGGGAGTCCTTTATATGCCACTCCAAATATGCGACAGATTTGCATATAGTAATAAGCATTTGCGTGTACTAATAGTTGGAGATGTTTGGAGAATTCCCTTAGTTCCTGCTCTAGATAAAATGGAATCAAAGTAGTCTTTGCAAGCGCATACTGTGATAAACACAAACATGTCCTAGATGCATTTCCTTATTTGATGATGAAGAGTTTTCCTGCTATGTGCTACAGGCAATGATTCACAAACGATTCTCTTAAAACTGTATCTGAGTATGAAAACAATATCTTATTCCCTACCTATGTTGTTGGATCTCATTACCCACAGCGCAGTGCGGCTTCAAGCTGATATTGTTAAATACTCCAGAAAGGAGAGCTATCTTCATATGTACTGCCCTTTTGTTTCTGTGCACTCAAGAATCATCTCAAAAGAGCCTAGCCAACAGCTTTTCTCCCCTGAGAGTACATTACATGGGGAATCAGTGGGTGTCCTTTATGTTAAAATACTCATACTGGGTTTTTGCAGGAATCCTGCTGTTTTTGTTGGGCCTTTAAAAAATGATAAAGACCATGTAAGATAATAGCCATTGCAGTATATCATTAAAATATTTTCTTATCACAGGTTGGCTGTCTATATACAGCTGGAATTTCAAACTCCTTTGTTGAGGTACTTTCTGTTATTATACATGCATGCTGTTTCCTGATAGGTAACAAATTGCTGAATGCTCATTTGAGAGATTTACCTGAGCCTAGCCGTTGTGTCTTACATGGGTGTCAATGTTCATTTAAATAATACACGATAATAGGGGATGGCTATATAATTTACATGGAACAGGGTTACAAATAGCATTTTCCATATTTTAAATTAGACAGTTACTGTTCAATAAATTTGTTTTTGAAAGTTATTTGATTAGTAATAACTTCATACAAAATTCTTGCTTATTAAAATCCTTGCAAGACTGACTCAGAAACCTGCACAGAATATTCATAATTTAGTGGTATATGTAACTCATTTGACAAAACATCAGTATGCCTGTTCTGTAGATGACAAAAAATAAATTACAGTAGGAACAAGGGAAGATCTTTTCCAGTTAACTCTTCAAATTCTTGTCTCTTCAGTTAAACCAGTTCAAAACCTCCTCTTTACCAGGAAGTCTGTGTCATACTGACAGTATCCTGCCTTCCTATTTGTTTGTGTGCATGTCTGAAGCATTTAGTGGTAAGCTGAGTATTAAAACACAGAAAGAACATCTGGAAAACAGGGGTGCACATGGTGTGCAAGTAAGCTCCTACCAAATGTTATTACGAATACAGGATAAAATGGTTTAAAATAAATGCTACACACCACACCAAGTCTGAGGGGGTGACCCATATGTCACTCAGAAATTAACCAGGTGAGGAAGAACATGAATTTTTGTGCTGAAACAAATGTTTACTCGAGGGACATGGAGAATTCAATTAATGGGTCATAACCATAGAGCACAGGAACTCCTTCCAACTGTCCTTTGCTGACCAGTCATTGAAAACCACAAATGTCGGACTTGAAAGGAGCTTCATGCCTATATTCTGGATAAATATATATTCAGATTTGTGGTCTTCATTACTATAATAATGGGGAATATGGATGAACATGCCTAAAACTCATTTTCTACTTAGATTTGTTTTGTTCATACTTGATTTATGCAGAACGGAAGCCTGAACTTAAACATTTTGAATGTGTCATCCCCATGATGTCTGCTCATATGCATTTTACCTATTATTCACTGACTTGCTTAAAGAATTTGATGTCACTAGATAGTATGTCTACCTAGAATACTAAACAGGCTCTTATTCTATCAGTAGTCAAGGAGTTAATGCATGTAGTGCAAGAGAAAAAACTGACATGATCCCACAAAATAATTTTCTAGAGTTCTTCAGCTGACTGTGAATTTGGAGCACAGTACTTCATCTAAGCCCACATGTGGTGTATCCTTACCTGAGATGTCAATATTTCAATAATGAAAGCAGTTACCTTCTGGAGTAAAGATTAGGAATGAGGTTAATTGATCAGAATGTCAGAGCCTGACCACATCTAATTTAACAAAACGTAGCAAAAATAAATTCCTCTTTCTAGAGGTGAAAGCAGGCAGGATCTGACATTCTGAATAGTTCTCCTTATTTCTAGTCTTTTATTATGTCCTACAGACTTTTGAGGCTGAAGTTTGTGTTACTAGATCACTCCTTCACAGATTGTAATGCCTGTCTATAAAGCAGGCTTAGAATGGGGACCACATCCCAAAAGACTTGGTCACACTGAGAACAAGTCTTTTGCAATCTGGTCCTGTGTAAAGTATGTAAATTGTAATAGCTCATTCCCTTATTCCTCTCCACTGACTGGCAGAATTCATTATGTGATCCATTATTTAAGTCAGATGTTTTACAAAAGTCTTTTGGGGAATGTTATAATCATTCCTTTATTCATTCTTATGTATCTATTTCATCCTAATTATGATTTAAACATCAGGAGCCTGTACTGGCAATGAATGGGTGTAAGGAGAATCTTGAAATCAGTCCTGGAAGGGACAGCTTTCCATCACAGGGCATGCACACACGCACACACACAGATAATTTGGAGACTCAGTGGTTTTCAATATATCATCATGTTTTGCAGATGTGGGAGGAGACCAGACTCCTCCAGTTTAATCCTGCATGGACAAAGGAAGAACATGCAATCTCTGCAAGGAAGGGACACCAAGAAAGAACTGATCCACAGAAGCAAGCTCCGTAATGCTAAGTATACATGTCTGAGCAAACACTGCATTTAGCAGCAGAAAGAAGATAAGTTATGGTTTATATTTATCTGTGCATTGGGGGGTGGGGGCTAGACATATCTCAACCCCTAAATCTGCTACTGAAACAATAATAACCATAGATGGGAGCAGCAGAATACTGCCCTTTGCTCAGATAGAAATGGCAACAGTTAAAAGCAGATTTTCTGGAACAGGTTCTTATGAAGCTATGCACAACTGTCGATTTCAGAAAGACTGTTGCTCGTGACATACTAGTTAGAAAACACAGTTTGATTCTTTTTTTGTACCACTTGCCATGAATAACTAGAGATGAACATCCAAGACACTCTACAGTGGCTTTAATTAAAGGATGTGTCCATGAGACACCAAACAATAGGAGGTTTGTTTTTAAAAATAAAAGATACAGTGCCACTATCGAATTGATAAGAAGCACTTCTCTGCTACAACGATGTGGTTTGGTTTTAGTCATGTAGTGCAATGATGACACCTGCTGGGCAACACAGCATTCAGAAGCCATTAAGTTCCACTCTCATATCAGCTGCAGCCTTGTTGATGAGCGACCTGTACTTCAGAATGATCAGAACATATTTTGATAAAAGTGACAAACATGATTCATACAGTAGAACTTCCACATCACAAGGCTGCCATCTGAGCTATCACTTGTTATTTCCCTTTTCAGCTCACTACAGCCTTACACCCTCCAGCTTATAGAACGCATTTTAACAATGTGAATAACTATGCTGTGTCCATACTTTATGTTATGGGTATGCACTTACACACCATGCGAGAGTGTAGCCAGAAATACTCATTTTAAAATCACAATCTTACATCATCTTCATCTTCCCATTAATATTCAAAATTATACAACCATTTCTAATTATAATCCCTACCTACATACACACTTAAGAAATATGCATGTGATTTTCTATTGCTGTCTCCTGTAAGCATAAAAAATGGTTTTATTAAGATGAGTGATCCTATCTGTAAACAGCTTGTGTACAGAGCTGTTTTATAAGTACTTATTTATACACAGATTCTGTCCTCTGTAAGTCATCACATTTGTGTGAACTGCAAAGAAAAAAAAAAGAATTGTACTTAACTGACTACACATAGTACATGTGGCTGTCCTCTACTTCAGAGAGGAACTGTGCCTAAGAAATTTTATCTGTTGTATTATTTTGTTGCCCAAGTAATCTTGCTGAGTCTCCTAACCCTTTTTCCGGGAAAAAAAAAAGATGAGTGTTTCCTTCAATGAGTGCAAAATAATAGATTCAGTAAATAAACACTAGCAGATTATAAACATCAGCTGTGTAGGTAGCTCTCTAGAAAACTGTGTGGGCAGTTACAAACAGAATATTACAGGCAAATCAACTGCAGTGACCAATCACATCAGGTAATCTTCTAGCAAATTTTAAGACTACACCCCACTGCATAAATTAAAGAAACAGCACACAGTGAACATACCTTATAAAAATACAAAGCAGCAATGGCCAAATGACAGAAAATACGTGGTCTAAGTTTATAACTACAATATTTTAATTCTGCCTCCATTTTGGATCTTAATTTTGGCTTTGTCCATAATTCTTGCACTAAGAGGTCGAGAGGTATGCCTAACACTACAGGATGGCACTCATTATCAAACAGCTCACAGCCTTAAAACCTCTCTGCTGCATTCCCAGTGCAGGCACCAGTATGCAGAAAGCTTGGTGAAAAGGGGAGTCCTGAAGTATTGCTCTTTAAGACCTCAGGTTCAAAGCAGGTTAGAGGAGATATCTTGCCTCTATAATCTTTTGGTTCTTCTATCAACTGAAAAGTCTGCATAGATGTTATTGAGTTATAGCAATGTTATTCCAATGCCACTCTTTATTTAACCAAGAAAGACCAGAAGTGTGCAGCGTTTAATGCATTCTGGTAGTCCCACTGATGGTATGTGTTGGCATGCCAGCTCTTGTGGCAATCAGCTTTTTCAGGTAAGTGAGTACAGTTACATTGAAGGTGTGCACCACAAGTGTGACTCATGACTATAACCCCAGAATCAGGTAAAAAGCTGATAAAATGGTCACAAAATGACAAGATCTGCTCCACTAGAAAACCTAGATATTTAAAAGTAGACATCCACAACTGACTCGGCCACAGTCTTCAGCCTAAGTAGACAGATTATAATGTTAGTCAAGTGATGGTTACCGGAATATGCAGTCTTCATTTTGACTGAGCCTGTGAAAAGTCATTTTGAGCAAAGTTGTGTTTAGGCCTGCTATAGAACCACCTTAAATATATCCTCTGATATAACTGTAGGAGAAAGCATCAATAGGTTTAGGCCTGCTATAGAACCACCTTAAATATATCCTCTGATATAACTGTAGGAGAAAGCATCAATATGACTGCAGCAGCTGTAACTTTTACAAAAGTTCCTGCTCTACATTGTTGTTACTTGTTCGTGAACAATACAAATACAGTTATCTCACCGCAAAGCCTAGTAGAACTCTTGCAGGCAATATACTTGGCCTTCATGCAAATAATGCCTTATCTCAGTACACCCTCCAAGAGTTGCATTTTCCAGGTATTCACTTTTTGTGTGTATGAATGTTAACCAGGTAATCCCATTAGTCAAATGCACCTATTATTGTTGTGGCCTGGGAGAATGTCTGGTTGAAGGACTTGCGCGGAGAAGCCCAACAGTGCAAATGATGATCTAGGGAATCAAACCCAGGACTACAGAATGATATGTATCAGCAGCTCATATCCTTGATCTTCTTAAACAAAAAACCACTGTAATGAGTTCACATGCAGATAACTTACATCTAGAAAATATGCACATTATTAACAAAATCAAAGAGATTTGTAAGCTAAGAGAGACAAAAAGCAATCACAGTTCCCACATCCATTTTAGAGAAAATGAGGCCACTTGACTTGATGGGGAGTATGTCAGCTCCACAACCTTCCAGAACACTCATACATTGGTCTGGTTTTCTGTGGTGTCCATTTGATCACAATCGGTGGGTCAAATCTGTAAAAAGCTTTCTACGGGAAGTGGAAGCCCACTATACCCTTCATGCAAGGCTCTTTACCCACTGCATCTCCCCCAGATAACTGAAAAGGTCATAAATCCCATTTATTCTTCAAGTGTCAATTAACAGACTTTGAAGAAAAAGCAAATCAACTAGATAAATGAATACCAAAACAATATTAAGGCCCAGGCGAATGCAAATACTGGTTCCCATGTTTCTGTACTTTATTATGTAGAAAGTTGACAAGGATGAGCAGAGTGATACAAGAGTGTAATATTCAAATATGTAGCCAGCTGCAGTGGTATAGAGAGATAAAGCCCTGATTAATGCACAGGTGACCCAAGTTCAATTAACAGTTCACATGTTCAGCAGAGCTGGCAGAAGAGGATGGGCATTCCCATTCTTTGGGGTGAGGGATGGAATGATGGAGCATGATGCATCCAGAAACAATAAATAAAGGAGCATGATGCTTCCAGAGACAACTGAATGATGGAGCATGATGCATCCAGGATTAACTAAATAATGAAGCATGATGCATCCAGGAGCAATTGAATGGAGAATGGGTGGTGACATGGTATACATCCTGGTGGGCAGGATTTTGACTCACCAAGCTATTATATGGGAATACCGTTTGCTAGTTACTGCATGGAATTCTATATCTGTAAGGAGAAGGCATTGTGGATCCCCACATTGATGTGGGTAGCCCATCATCCCAACTATGGGGTGGTGATAAGATATACAAATGCCCTCACTGGTGGAATACAGTTGATGCCACAAGCAGCCATCATGGCTGAATATATGATGGCCCCTCTGGATGGCTTTCACACCTTTAATACACTGGGATAATTCCCTTGTATGGGGAATGAGTGGATAGAGACTGACTGGAGAATGTTTTATGGCTGGCAGACCCAGTGGCTAAAAGCACCTAAAAAAAGTCTGCTGTCAGATCAAATTTAGTGCTTTTTACTTCTGAAAACTAATGAAGGCATCTTCTTTTACTGCTTTGTTAAAACTGTGAACAATTATTTTACTGTTTAACACTAGCACTTGATGGAAGTATTATATATTTCAGAGAAAGACCATTAAGATGAAGCCATATCACAGCCTGTTTTGTAAACTAGCCAACTTATTTTCTGTGATCATTTTAAAATATAACAACGGATAGTCAAGAAGGCCAGAAGCCGCAGAAGGTATACATCACAACTTCTGAGTTAACATTTAGTACACATATAAAGTTGAGGAACATTTAAAATTCTTCAGTCCTAATACTGTCACTTGGCCCCACATGATAAGTTCAAATTACCTGTTAGTAATTAATTTATTCCTTATCAAAATGATTTTAGGTTAAATAAATTGTGTTCTTATGACCTACTAAAGCAGGATACCTTTTCATGTGCAGAGTGCAGACTTAAAAGCATTTGTGCAATGCCCTGCAGGTCAGTGTTGTTTAAAGCCATCATTAGCATAGTTGCTTAAGGCAAGACATGTAGAGGTTGTGTTTTACTGGACATCTCCTGATGTGGGATTTGGAAAGTATCAGTACTGGTATATATTAGTGAATAAGAATGAAATGGGTCACCAGATGAATCACACCATTGCTGCAATTTGAGGCTTAAAGCTAATTCTTACTGACCAGTGGTACCACATTTTTATTTTTTTCTAGTTTTTATTTTTGCATGCATTAACTGGGAAAGTACACTGGTCTCAAGACCCTTTTTAGGCAGCACCTGAGCCTAGAAGGCATACAACAAAACAATAGCATTGTAATAAGAACTCAGAAAGAAGGTTGCAAGACTATATCCATGAAAAGTTGATTTTTCAGTAGTGATCTGGCTTTAATTATGGATTCTGGTAAACAAATATTTTATGCCATGTTAACCTGCTAAAGATAGGACATAGCAACATAAGTTAATAAAGGTCTAGACTCTAGATTGGACTCCATTGATTCATTGGTGATGTTATCTGTTATCAGATAGCGACCTTCATTCAGGCAAACTATTTGACTTGCTGACCCACTTGGTACTTAGAGTGTAGCTTGCCTCTGATGGATCAGAAATGCTAATGAAGAAAATTATCTAACAGCTATAACATATTCATGCATTTTGATTCTGTTGACCACTTCCATTAGGTCTTCAAAGTTCTTTTTTCTCAGATCTCTTTAGAAATATAAAACAAAGTTGAAAGAATTAAAAGTATCCCCTGTATTTTCTCTCTTAGTTTAACGTTTGACACCAAGAACTAGTGTGTGAACTATTATATACACTTACCTATATATTTTTTATTCCTTTTGAGATCATGGAACTGTATTTTATGCACATTTCAAAGCAGGTGTTAAACAAGGAGCATTTTGCCCTGGGTATCTACAGAAAAAGGGCTTCATCCCAGTCAGAGTTTCCTTGGAAAGAAAAACAATTTAAATAAATAAATGAATACACACAACTTAAGTCATTGGTAGGTAGTTGTTGTACCCTTTTTTTTTTTTTTTTTTTTTTTGGAAATGTATGGGATCATACCCCAATCAATTTTGCTCTATCTTAATGCAAAAGTATTTACATCTGAATTCATAGGTAAGTACTAGACTAACTGCCCTTACAGGCCATTTTAAGGCTAGCCAATTTCCCTCAAAGGTGAGAATCCAACCCTGCAGCCTGTGTCTGCAAGGTAAATACCTTAACCATTATGCCAACCTAACATATAATGAGTCCATATCACTTAATTGAATGTTTCATTCATTGAACCTTTATTCATCAACCACAGTACGTTGAACCTTATTTCAGCAATCAATGAAATCTTTCCCAGGGTAAGGAAGCACTAGGCCAACACCACAACTTTGCCCTTTTGCCCACCGTAGTACAATCTCGGAGTTGGTATATATAGTTTGGGGGGGGGTGTGGGGGAAAAGCCCTCCACTTGGGTGGGTTTGGTTTTGTGAGGTCTGTGTTATGGTGTGCTTTTGGCCAAGTGGTTCATTACCCTGGGAAAGATTTCATCGATTGCTGAAATGAGGTTCTACATTTAGTGGTCGATAAATAAAGTTTGATGAATTAACACAGACACCATATTATATATATATATATATATATATATATATATATATATATATATATATATATATATATATATATATATATATATATATATATATATATAAAAACACTTTATAACCTCGAATTACTGAAATGTCAAATTTCAGTATCTCGAAGGTATAAAGTCGAATGTTAAAAGTAGCGAAAGCCCATAATCGCGAATTCGAATATATGTCGAATTTGCGGTTATGACCTTACGCTGCGTAATGTCCAGGATTGTGTTTTGATGATGCGCGGTGCCGTGTGTGGATGTAGGTGTTATGTCAGGTAAGTGTTTTCTAAGGGTTGTGAGTGGGAGTTAGAGTGTGTGTGAGTGTGCTGATGTGTTTGATGTGTGTGTGAGGGGTCAGAGAATGTGAGTGTGTGAGTTGGCTTCTGTTTTGTGTTTGCGCAATCTCAGAGTTAGTATATATAAGTAGGGGGTGTGTGCAGGTGGGCTTGCCCCCCTGCTTATGTGTGTATGAGCTGTGTATGTATGTAGTTTTGTTTGTTTTTGTTGTGATGTGGATGTTGTGGTGTATGTGTAGTACTGTGTGTGCAGTTTTTTTGGTGTTTTGACTTTCGCGGTTTTTTTTGTGTCGGTGTTTTGTGGATTCGGTTTTATAGTCTCAAGATACTGAAATTCGACATTTCAGTAATTCGAGGTTATGAAGTGAATCTATATATATATATATATATATATATATATATATATATATATATATACATATAAATTTAAAAAAATCTACGGTTGTGATAGAATTGTGAGATTTTACATAGTACCTGGCATGCACCTTCTCCAAAGCTTGATTTGTCCCCATTCATGTTTCCTCTAAACTCCAAACTCCAAATTAGTGATATTTTTAATCACCTCTCTGTATCATATAGTGTAAGCTAAACTCCTTTTTTCTTATTCTTCTTACCTTTCAGTGTAGTATGCACAATGATTATGTTATGAAGATGATAATTATGCACACTAATCATTCAGTATACATTTAATTCTTAGCAGCATGTATGTCAGCCATATGCACCCTGCATCTGTGTAGGGCACAAGGGTGATGTATGGATGCCCCAAACTCAGAACTGATGTTCCAAAGAGCTAGAGTCACATCAGGAAAAAGGAGAGTATGTACAACCAAAGAAAAAGGAGATGCCTAAGGAGCAAGGCAAAACCCTTTAGCCAGTCAGAGGTTCAAAACAGAAAAAAGGAAGAAAAGGGGGCAGGAAGAAGAGACTGAATACTAAAACAGTGAAGAGTACAATTACTGTTATGATAAGATTTCCACAGCTGCACTATGTCCTTCCATATCACTGTTACAGTATTCATAACTAACCTATTGGATAGTACAAAAGCTACTGTAAGAAATGGGAGGAGGAACCCTCCAAAAATCCATGAAGGATTGGCTTGGCAAAACCACCCTGAAAAATGATATCCAGCTTGTAATGTTTAGTGAAAGTGTGCACAGAAGTCCATGGAGCAGCTTCAGTGATGGAACTGGACTCCCTACCCTTGAAGAAAACCCCAGATGAGGTCACTGCCTGACAGAATGGGCCTGAAAAAAGGCATAAAGATGTTTTGCATGAAAAGAACAAAATGAGATACATTTTGAAATCCAGGAGGAGATGGTTTGCTTAGAAAATATCATACTTAATATCCTGACATGAAAAGAAATAAATAGTTGCTCAGATTTTTGAATAGCCTTTGTCTTAGCTAAATAATACCTGAGCTGTCTATGAAGATCTAAGGTGTGTAGAACCTTTTCCCTAGCAAATTGAGGAGAAAGAAAAAAGGAAGGAAGCTGGATAGACTGATTAAGGGACAACTCCTTGACTACCTTGAGCTCAAAAAGATTAGTACATAGACATCCTGTCCCTATGAAAAATCAAAAAAACAGGAAACTATCATGAAGGCTTGGAGTGCAGAAACTTTCTTGGCAGAGGTTTGTGCAGCAATAAGTGTTGCAGAGAATAAGCTGCCACCACAGGTTCAAAGGAAGCTTGGGTCAATTTCGCAAGAACAAAATTAAGGTCCCAAGAAGGAGGGATGGGCTTTCTTTGGGTCCTGAAGTGGAGGATGCTTTCAGGAATTGTTTAACCTCAAAATGAGAGACCAACAGGGGATATGAAGGCAGACAAGTAGAGATTGCTGACAAGTTAGATTTGACAGAAGAATATGCCAAGCCAGCATGGAGCAGTTCACATATGAGAACCAAAGGGACCCCCACTGAAGAGGGATCCTTGTGAAGCTTAAGACACCAAACAGAACATTTCTTACATTTGGACATAAATGATTGGGTTTCCTGACCTCGTGCAGAAAATGCAGTTGTGTAAAATCTTACCATAACAGTAGATGTCCTTTTCTTCACTGTTGCAGTATTGGTAACCTCTGGGATTCCCTGCTTTGGGCATCCTGACATCCAGTCAGTATACAAAAGCTACTTTTGCTTTAAGGCACTCCGTACATCACACGCATGCTCCTCGCATAGTGTAGAGCATAAAGGTGATGTCCAGACATACCATACTCAGAAATGATAGCCCCAGTATGACACCAGTTCAAGGAAAACCAAGAGGTGACCAGTAGATCCAGAAGGGTAATGGACCAGGGGACGAGGATGGGAGTGAATACTCCAACAGTAAAGTAAAGAACATCTACTCATATGGTAAGATTTTACACAGCTGTACTATGTCCTTCCATTCAAGTGTAGCAGTATTCCTAACCTTTGGGAGAGTGCCAAAGTTTAAGAAAAAATGTGGGAGGAGGAGGAAGAAGGGCCAACAGAGCCCTCTAGGAAGCCATGAAGGATGGCCCTAGCAAAGCCAGATCTAGATCTGGAGATTCCATCAAACTTGTAGTGTTTGGTAAAAGTATGCACAGAAGTCCATGTAGCTGCCTCAAGAATAGAGTTAGTATCCAAACCCTTGCAAAAGTACCAGAAGAAGCTACAATCCTAGTAGAATGAGCCTTCACAGAAGAAGGAAGGCTGTTACCATGAAAACTATACCAAAAAGAAATAGTCTTAGAGATCCAAGAAGAAATAGTTTGCTTGGATACAGCCAAACATAGGGACCTAGGATGAAAAGAAACAAATAACTGATCAGATTTTCTAATAGACTTAGTCTTATCCAAATAAAATCTGAGCTGTCTATGCACATTCAAAGCATGCATCACTCTCTCACCGTCAGATTGCAGAGAGTGAAAAAAGTAGACAAAGGAATAGACAGATTAAGTGACAACTCATTAACCACCTTGGGCATAAAAGAAGGATTAGTATGTGAAGAGACCCTGTCCTTATGAATCACCAAAAAAGGGGGACAAGCCATAAAGGTTTGAAGGTTAGACACCCACCTGGCAGAAGTAAGGGCCAACAAAAGAGCAGTCTTCCAAGAGCAATCTTGCAGCAAGAAAGCTGAAGCAGCAGGCTCAAAAGGAGCCTGAGTCAAATTCTCTAAAACAAAATAAGATCCCAGGGAGGAGGAACAGGCTTCCTGGTAGGCCTAATATGAAGGATGCCTTTAAAGAATTGTTTAGCTTCAAATCTAGAAGCTAAAGGTGGTGATAAGGGCAGACATGGCTCTGTCTGTAAATACCTTTAGAAGTCCTGGGAAGAAAAGAGGATGAAACCTAAAGAGCCAGCAGAAACATTCTCCTCCTTTTGACTGATAAGTAGGCCTTAACAAAACAATAGGTCAAACCAGCACTGAGCAATTCACGCAATTAAGCAAAAACCAAAGGAACATCCACAGTGAGTGGATCAGGGTTACGAGACAGATAACAAACAGAAAACCTCTTCCATTTGGATGTAGGATTTCCTTGTATTGGGTTTCCTGGCCTCCTGCAGGACATTAAGTACATCCTCAGAAAAAAGAGTCTATGTGGAATCAAAATCCTATCACACAAAGTGTCAGTTGAAGAGTGGACAGGTGAGGATGGATGAGAGTTCTCTTGTCCTGTGTGAACAGGTCCACCCTGTGAGGTAACTTATGATGATTGCCCTTGGCTGAATGCAGAGGAAGAGGGAACCAATGCTGTCTAGGCCAAAAGGGAGTCACCAACAAGATTTTGGGATTATCAGTTTGAATTTTAAACAGGACCTTTGGAATGAGAGGAAGGGGAGGAATGCATAAAGAAACATCCTCTTCCAAGAAAAAGAGAAGACATCCACCTTCCACACCAGAGGACCTGAGGCTCTGGCACAAAATAGAGGATATTGTCTTTTCAGAGGGAAGGTGAATCGATCTGCTTAAGGGGTACCTCAGTGGTGGACAATGTCCAGAAACACATCCCTGTGAAGCATCCATTCATGGGATGAGTTAAAGACCTCTTTAGTGTGTCTGCCACAATGTTTTGATCTGAGGGAATGTAAACTGCCTGAACAGTCACTTGATACAGATGCCATACCAGAAGTGCCAACAGCCAAAGAAGGTAAAATCTTGTTCCCCTTGTTTGTTTATATACCACATCACTGTGGTATTGTCTGTAAATACCTTGAGATTTCCTTGGGAGAAAAGAGGATGAAAACCTGAAGAGCCAGCAGAAGCTTCTCATCTCCTTGACATTGTTGAGCTCCTTCTGCTGAAGAGACAGCCACACCCCTGTACACTTAGGGAGACAAAAACTGCTCCCCATCCCACATCTGCAGCATCTGTCAACAGTCTCTGAGAGGGAAGAGGTAGATGAAAAGGGAGCCCTGGATTTAGATGCAACTGCTGGATCCTCCAGTGAAGTTTCTGTCTGAGACAAGGAAGGAGAGGAAGTACAAAGTCTACAGGATGTGCATATAGAAGCCAAACCGACTTCAGAAACCTCTGAAACTTTCTCATGTGGAGTTTGGCCAAAGACAGCATAGGAATAGTGGATGCCATGAAACCCTGAGGTCTTAAACTCCCTGACTGTAATGGAGGCCAGAGGAAGATTTTGAAAGGAAATAAGAGTGAAGGCCTTGGGAGGAGGTAGGGATGCCAACATAGGCACCATCTGAACCATACAACCTAGAAAAACACGATCGTGAGAAGGAGTTGGAGAAGACGTTTTGAAGTTTATTGTGAACCACAGGCTCTGAAGAAGGGAAATGACAAAATGAAGATTTTGCAACAGGATCTCTGCAGGGAAGGACTTAATCAGAAGGTCATCCACATAAGGAAATACTTTGATCCTCTGAAGCCTGCAAAAAGCAATCCCAGGAGTGAGGCATTTGGTGAATACCCTTGGGGCAGTAGAAAGGCCAAAGGGCAAAGCAGAGAACTGAAAATGCCAGGAAACAAAAGAGAAACACAAAATCTTTCCTTTAAAAGGGGATGGCTTGAAATATGGAGATAAGCTTCCTTGAGATCCAAAGCCTCCATATAAGCCTGAGGAAGCAAAAGAGGAAACAGAGTCTGAAGGGGCAACTTTCAAAAAATGAGCAGCTTCAGAAAAGTGTGTAGATGAGAGAGATCTAGAATTAGTCTCCAAGTACCCCTTTTTCTAGGAACTAAAAACTTTCTGGATTAAAACTCCCACCCTGTTTACTATTGAATAGTATCCTGAGTCAAAATGTCTCAATGTACTTCTGGGAAAAAAGGGAGTTGTTAATGAGGCTGGGTAATGCCCATAAATGGGGGGACAGGATTTCCACAACATCAAATACCCCTGATGAATAATGGACAGAACCAAAGAATCTTGAGCAATCTGAAGCCAAACAGGAAGAGAGAGAGAGAGAAAGGTGAAGAGAAAGAGGAACATGGCTGGGAAAAGATGGATAGTCAGACAGCACTTGGTTTATCTGGAAATGAAGACTTCAGAGTCCCTTAAATCTGAGTAGCCTTAACAGGAGGAACCCTGTTTGCCAGTTTTTCTGCCCTTAGTAGAAGGGTGAGATTGCCTGCGAACAAAGTCAGGCTTATTGGGATAGTTTCTTTGAAATTTAGGAACAGGAGAGACAAACACATGTTTGAGTTGCTGAAAGGCCTTCCCCTTATCCTGAAGGGACTTAAACAAACCAGCAGCATCTTCTCCAAACAAGTGTTTATTATCAAGAGGGGCATCCATCAAATTAGCTTTGATATCATCAGGCAGTGGTTGAAGCTGAAGCTAAGAATACCTCATCACTAAACCAAAAACAGCAGTCCTAGAAGAGGCATCTGCTGCATCATAACTACACCTGATGGAATGACAGACCACCTGAGGAGAAGTTCCTTACAGGGAAAGAGCAGAAGTTTTACCCTCAGAGTATGGGAGATCAGAAATAAACTGACAAGCCTGAGAAAGAAGAGCCAACACATACCTGGAAAATGGGTCTGATAATTAATAGCCCCAAAAGTCAAAGTAGCTGAGGTGTAAACCTTTTTGCCAAACATTTCCATGGTTCTGCTATCTTTATCAGAAGGTAGTAACTTGGGTGAAAGAAGCAAATGAGAGGGCTTGTCAGAGCCTACAGACATCACTGAGATGTGAGCAGAAGGACCATTTGTATAAAAAGTTACAGTCCTCAGGCACCCTATAAAACCTATCAGGTTCCTTGGGAGCAGGGGGCATAGAATCAGAAGCTTTAGAGGCTTTGCAAAATGCATTCAACAAAGCAACCAAAACAAGAGGAATAGCAGAGATTCCATCTGCAGCAACTCGTGGTACCTCTTATAGATTTTAGAGACCTGAGAACAATCCCATTTAAAACAAATTCCATCATACTGGCAATTGTGTCCCCAGAAGAAATTTCTTTGAAGGGAGTTCCAGGACTGTTAGATTCCTCTTCCTCTGACCCATGGTCCAAAGGAAAAGGAAATTGGAATGAGTAAACAAGGGATGCCTCATCAGAATCCAACTCCCCCTCTGAGGAATCTTTGTCAGCCTTTTAAGGAGGTTAGAGGTCCAAGGGGAGTTGGAACAGAAACCTCCTGAGGAGGTTTTAATGCCATTACAGCATTAAACAAGCCTTGAGTAAAGACCTGCTACTCATTCTGTGGATCCCTAGGAGCAGGAGAGATATGTTTAGTTTTTTGTTTTTTCTTTAATGAGACATCTGCCCTGTAAAACCTAGAAGGCTCTGATACAGGAAAGCATTCATAAACAGAAGTGGGAACTTCTTCCTTAACCAAAATCTGATGAACATCCTTAGGCCCCTCGGAAATAATCAACCATGGTTCCCACTGAATGTCCAAAATGGATGTTTGCAAAGCCTCATCAGCCGTTCTGAAAGACTGACCCAGCCGGCAACCAACCTGATCATGGCAGAGGAATCAGACAACAATGTCTGGTGAACCTACGGGTTCTGACTGACCTTGGGAGAAACATCCTGCAGAGGCTGGACAGTGGAAGATTCCAGTCTTTGTTTCTTAAACTTCTTCTTCCTTAATGGCTGACCCTTGGAGCAAAAAGTTCCTTTCATGGTATCCTTAGCGAGAAGCTGTAGTCACTGATTCTCCAGATATAAAGCAAGGGAAGAAAGCCTGCTTTGTAGAGCCTTCGGTATGAAAGCCTGACAGATAAAGCAGGTTGTATGGTTGTGAGAGGCACCCAGGCAAAATAAACATTGTTTGTGGCAATCTTTATGTGGAATCTGTCTCCTGCACTGGTATTTACCCTCCCTGGATGACATTAACTCCCAGAAGCAACCAAAAGCTAAGAAAAAATGAAACCCAGTGGGGCACTTATCTGCAGTGGCTTGGACCAGCAAACAGGATGTAGGCATTTAGACCAACGATTGAGAGATGCATTCGGACTGGCTGTAAGGATATAGAAGTTCAAATCAATGAACAAGAGATGTGTTTGGACTGGCAGCAAAGAAGTTCAGAGGATGGTACACCCGGACAAAACCTTTATGTCGTATGCTATACGGGAAGCATACATGTTACATATGGCATACTATAAAGCAACAGCAGACTTTTATATACTGGCCAGACATCAGGCTGTCTGAGGCAGGGAATCCCAGAGGTTATGGATACTGCAACACGTGAATGGAAAGACATCATTAAGCATGTCCTCAGAGGACTGGTGTTAAAAGGGGTTTAAAACCCTATAGCCCAAAGTGTCAATTGAAGAGTGGACAGATGAGGATGAAGGAGAGACCTCTTGTCTTGTGAGAGATGATCCATTCAGTGAGGCAACTTGTCATGATTGCCCCTGGCCGGATTAAAAGTAGGGGGAACCAGTGTTGTCTGGACCAAAGGGAATCACTAAAAAGATTTTGAGATAGTCCTGTTTGATCTTGTGTAGGAACTTGGAAGAAGAAAACCAAACAAATAATGCCTTCCAAACCAAATCCTGGAACTAAATCTCCTCCCCCATGGTTGGGGAACTAACTTAAGTCAATCCCTCTAGTACTGCACTTTTGAGTGTGTACCTTTAACTTCCAGTGGGTATGGCTTGAGCCTTTAAAAACATCAAGTTATCACCTTACAGTTTTAACAAATATTCATATCTATGAAAACCGTATTAATAGAAAACTGTAAATAGCAAACTGTTCAAGATAAATTAATCTTTATACTGGTGACAATCATTCAGTTCAATGCTTTAAAATTAATTTTATAAGCCAAAATAAAGGTAGTGAATAGTAATTTTGTAATGTATAAACAGTTTATAATATCTCAGTAACTATTCAAGCAAGACACAGGACTTAAACAACTGAAGAATTTTCTTCATCCAGCTGTGAGCTTTCATATGAGGCTATGCAGTTCTGTCTGTGTTATCTGAGTGTTGAGATATTTAGAAAAATATGAAAACTATAATACAAGTAACAGTATACAAATAGTATTTAATATCTCTTTAGCTGCATTAGACAGAGGTCAAATATCAATACAATTGTGTTTGAAATGTATATTTAAAATGAAACGTTCTGATACCTTGCATCTAGTATGGTTTCGGAATTACTAATGTATATATGAACAAACAGTTTTTGACACCTAGAGGCGTCAGTAGGAGTTAACTGTGGAAATGCCTGGAGGCGTACTCAGGTGTAATGCGTGAATAAAAAACTCACCATTCTAAATAGTCATGACTTAAAAGAAAAAAAAATAGCAGTGTCCCTGCTGAATACAACATTCTCCAAAAGAATGTAGTTGAGCAAAGATCCTTTGCAGTATCACACAACAGAAAGGTGGTTACAAATGAAAGTAGGACTGTCAAAGCCGCTTGTTGCCTGAAGATAACTCTTTATTTGTAAATACTTTTAAGAGGCAGATGATCACTGCTCAGATAATGTGTTAAAGCGTGTAACAACATGCACTTAGTTCAATTGTTCACAGAACAATTGAACAACTTTATCTGAATAATTGAACTAAGTGCATGTTGTTACAAGCTTTAACACATTATCCATGCAGCTCTCATCTGCCTGTAGAGTAGTATTTACAAATAAAGGGATATCTTCAGACAAGAAGCAATTCTGAGAGTCTATGGAATTAATTTGGATTAATTTGGATTTCTTAGTAGATACATGAAGATTATTTAAGACCTATCTTTTGCCCTCTTCCATCATTGTTACCAGCCCATCACCCCAATGCCCCATATCCTTGACAGGTCTACTAGCTGTCTCCTTACTCCCAGACTACTCTGGTATTGCTGGGGCTGTTTGTGGATCCTAAGGGTATTCCGAAGGCTAGAAGCATCTCTGTATCCATCAATGAGTCTTAATTATGCCCTACCCACTTCCCCTTTTCATCTCAGCAACACTGTTTCTTCCAAGGTGAGACTGCAATGTGCATAAGTGGCCTATTACCTCACCTCTGAGGCAGCTTAACCAGGTCACTTCCCACCTTATGGACCACAGAGATGTGCCCAACCTGCACCAAAGTGTGCATAACCTGAGAGAGGGGGTAAGTGGACCACCAGAAACAGATGTTCCACTTAACGAACCCCCCCCCCCCCCGGATTAGGCACAACCATCCATCCCTGCCACTATGTCAATTACTTGAGCTGCAAATTGAATCTAAATCACCTGATTCATACTTGGGGCTTTCTCTCTACACCACCGAAGTGGCTTTTACCAAGTCTCTTGGCTACCTTCAAGCTTGGCAATATATTCAGCGCTTACTGCTCACCTCCAGCAAGTAACAATTTAGCAGCAAAATGCGGTGCCAAAAAGTCTACTTCATCATTTTTGCAACTATTTCTTCACATTATTCTCTTCTTGATTTTTCTTGCACCCTCCTCTACTTAGCAACAGCACAGTCTAACAACCTTGTTTGTAAACTCTGGACCTCAGTAGGTATGTGGGATATAAACGACCTGCTTCACTGCAGACTCATGTATATACCTGATCCCTGTAAATCTGTGGTTGAGCAGGTTGCACACTCAATGCTGTTGCCCCAAGATCTGAAGGTTGTTTGTGCCCTCCCTTGAGACTTATTCAAGATAAGTCTCATGGTGACCTTAGTCAGTATCAAAGACAAGGGAGTGCTCTGCTACTGCAAGACAACCATGTTGTGAATGATTAAACTGAGTTCTTATGTGCTTGAAGAACAACAAAAGTAAAAAGTAAAACAAGAGTCACACTGGCTTGTGATCAAGCTCACAGTCGTTTATCATAAATGGGTAGCATTTTCACTCAGTTTAATGGACCTTTTCAGACAATTAAAGAATAATATTCCCAAGATTTGAATTTGAACGTGTGCAGTATTAGCATAACAAATTAAGTCAACACCAAATTATATAACTAAAAACAAATGGGATGCAAAAACATGAACAAACCAATAGTTTTAGAAAATGACAGGGACATTGTAGTGATCAACTGATCCTCAGAAGCTGATGTTATTTAAGCTGATTCTCAAAATGTCCCGAGAAACTATAAAAAAAAGGAAGAAAGGAAAACCACAGATAATGATCAGTCCAAACAAACTCCAGTGCCAAAGAGCATCTTGACCAATTAGGACTCTTGATGAAATGATCATTATTATAGTTTTCATAAGAAGTGCACATAAAGACAATGATAACCTATGCAAACTATCACCTAGAAGAATAAATGGAAGAAAAAAAGAACAGCGTTGGCTGGAAAAAATGCATAAAAAAATGAAAAAAGTTTCTAGCATTTTCTTATGTATTTTATTCTGTAGATATCTGATAAATTAATCTTTAATGATGTCCTTCCATATCACTTTTGCAATATTCATAGCCTATGGGATCTTCTGCCAAGGAAAGCCTATGTCTAGCCTTTAATTCTTATCAGCATCTGCATAGGGCATAAAGGTGATGTGAGGATGCTCCAGACTCAGAATATCTTTGCTGTCAGTCTGAACGCCCTTCACTGTGCTGGTTATACTGCATCTATTTCAGACAAATACCCTTTGGGAGTCCTTTTCCTTTACCTTATATTACATTTTGAACATTTGTGTCATCCATGACAGGGAAATGTCAGTGTGAGAGGCAGATTCCCCATAAGGATCTTCACAACAATTACTGGTTTTGTCTAGATCCTTCTCACAGCCACATTCAATTTTCTATATGATAAGCTTTTTTGCCAAAGACTCTTCATAGCTGTCTGACTTCACTTTCCATTTATCTTGAGAACCAGTGTGTCACAAGTTGTGGGCACAGGGTACCATGGCCAAATCCACTCACCCGAAGGTACAGCAGCCTCTTAAGAAAATGACTACGAAGTCAAGGTCTGATATTGCCACTGTCCAACCTCTGCCAGGTGTCTCTCTCAAGGTGGATGATACCCCTGATGTTCCCTCTGCCATGTCCCAGTAGGAGGCAAATTTGGAACTGTGTTCTCACACATCTTCCAAGGTTTTGTAAACATCTACAGCACACAGGGAGAGGGAGCCATTGCTGATCATATCTGAGGAGCCTAGGGGGACTCCCCAGATCCTAGGAAGGAAGTTCCTGGTACCCTGATATATTCGAGGCAGGGTTCTGATCCCCTGAGTATGGTTAAACCTGACATACCACTTACGAAAAGACAGAAGACTAAGTATATTTCTCCCATTCCCAAGGATCCTCAGAAGGAGTGGCAGAATATTACCATGGCCTTGTTTAATCATCGGATGGCTTTGAAACCACCTCAGGGGATTTATTTTCCTGCCCCTCTTTGGTCTTCTAAAAGATCGAGAGAACTTGATCCTCTGCTGTGGAATTGGAATCATCAGATGAGAATTCCTTGGCATACTCTTCCCAAATGCCTTCACCTTTGGACTACACTTATGAGGAGGGGGCGTCCTTAACTCCTGACTCCCCTTTGGAAGAATTGTCCTTTGGGGATACAGTAGATTGCATGATGGAACATTTTAAGTGAAACAGCTCCCAGGTTTCTGTCATCCAGAAAAGGTGGCATCAGTTGTTGCAGATGGATTTCCCTAAGCCTTATGCTGTTCCCCCTATCTTAGCTTCTCTGTTGGATACTTTTTCAGCTGCTGCTTGATTACCAGCCTCCTGCCCTTAAGAAGCCTGTCTACTTTATAATGTGCCTGAGGCCTTCAAATTTCTTAAAAAGTGTCTCTCTTCTAACCCAGCTGTTTTCTGTCTCTGTTGATGAGCCTTCTAGGATTTCACTTTTTCTAGCACAAGGACAGTCGAGCTATAACATGGATGTGGAAGAAGTTCTATACTTTTGCCTTCATAGTATTTCATGACCATAAACTATCTGTAGAACAGAGCATGTGTATGAACCTTTAAGAGCATTTCCAGATGTAATCACATGCATATAAAAAGTGAGCATGTGCAGGCAGCAGTGCCATTTTAAGAGAATAGCCAGAATGTTAACATGTATGAGTGTGGTAGTCAGTCTGTTTATAAGCTTATTTTTTTAAGTTTAAGATACAAAGCCTCATTCCTGATATGTTTGTGTGCAATAAAGCTGTTTGAACTGAACGCACGAATATTCATCTGTTTTATCCTGACCAGATGAGCGACATGGTGTCAGAAATGGGATTAAGACAGCAACTCCTTCAAGCCATGAGATGCACAGTTGAAGGTGAAAGCAGATTAAGCTGGTTGAGTGAAACAGAGCTCAGACAAACAAAAAGGGCCAGAAATGAACTTAATGTAACAAAACACTTGCACAAATGATTTATTTGGCACAGAAAATGAAACGGAGCATTTGTAAGGCACAAAACACATTATTAATCAAATGAGTAGCACAAAACATATTATTACTAAAGTCAAATGTTCAAAACAATGATATTTGATAAAGCTATCAGAGATATTCATGTAGGGCTCAGAACTACCTTTGGTTTGCATAACGAGCATGTTTAAAGTAAAACGGGCACAAGAAAAGTATAATGAGCATGATAAGAGATTAAAAGGGCATAACAAGTAAAAGAAAAGGGAAAATTAAGCTTAAAGAACAAGATGACTGCATGTTTTTTAGTAAAAGACCATGTTGGGCACAAACTACTATTTTGCTTTGACTGAAGCCATTCAAAGCATAACTAGAGTTGTTCAAAGTATCTCAGAGTGTGCAGTGTTTGCAAAGTGTGTGCTTTATTACAGTGCAATTATTTCAAAGAGTTTTCTGTGTGCAAGGTACAATTATTTTGCAAAGTGCAGTCAAAGTACAGTCATTTCAAAAAGTTTCTTGTGCTGTGTACAATTATTCACAGAGTGCCGCCATTTCAAAGTGTTTCTTACACTGTACAATGTTATTTTAAGGGGGGGTGCCATGGTGGTATGGTGGTAGCATTGTTACCTCACAGCAAGAGGTTCTCCCATTCGATTCTCGGTGTGGCTTGGGAGTGCCTTCTGTGTGGAGTCTGCATGTCCTCCCAGCAGCTGGGTAGCGTTTGAAAGACATGCATGCATAAATGGGCGTGCCTTTGTTGAAGGTTGAGCATCGAGCTGGCACCTCGGCGTTTCATAAAATTCTACTGCCAATCATTAGCGGACCGGAGTTCCACTGTGGCGACCCCTTACCGGGAAAAAAATGAAAGACAAACAACAACAACAACAACAGCCATTTTGAAAGGTCTTTGTGCTGTGTACATTTTATTTGCAAACTGCATTCATCTCAAAGTGTTTCTTACTCTTGAGCTTTTTTCACTGTGTACAGTTTATTCGCAAAGTACAGCCATTTAGAAATATTTCTTACACTTATAAGGAGTAGGTTCACAAAGTACACTGATTTCAGAGTATTCTTGTGCTACGGAGGCTTATTTAGCAAAGTCCAGTTATTTCAAAGAGTTTGTTGTACTACTGAGTATAGTTACAAGTTCCGGCATATATATTTATGTGTATATGTTTGTAATTGTTTCAAGCAGCACCTTCACTGCTGTGTGTTGATATGGCAGAGGCATTTTGCAGACCCAGTATACTTGTGTTGATCACAATATAGCAAGGAATTGGAGAGTATTTGAGCAGAAATACAATATTTTAATAAAAGCAGTTTTTTCTGATAAAGATCCACACACAAGGGCATTCATTTTGCTTAACTTAGCTGGGTCAGAGGCCATTGAAAGAGACAGTTAATTTGTTTATGCACCAGCAGTATATGCAGGAGAATGAGAAAATCGCCATATTGTGGTACTGGTTGAATCAAGAGAGGACCGTAAGTGCATAAAATGCTAATTTAGAGAAATATGCAACCCGCTGACAAATGTTACATTAGAGTGGCTTTTATTTTATACAAGAAACCAAAAGTCAGGTGGAACTTTTGCAGCTTATGTCACTGACTTGAGAAATAAGGCCAAAACATGCATATTTGGTGACTTGAAAGATGTATTGATAAAGGAAAGACTTTGTGTGGTGTTAATACTTCTTCAGTGAGAAAGATTTTGCTTTGTGACAGTGATTTAACATTAAGAAAAGCCATAGAGATTTGTCAAATTCATGAGCTCACAGAAAGGCACACAAGTTTGCTTGCAAATGATAAGAGCATTAGTTTCAACAGCCTCTAGAGCAAGAGTAGACAGCATGCAACATGTAGTAAGCAGAAACAGGCCTAAGCACATGACAGCTGCAACCCCTGCAGGCTCCCTTGAGAGACCTCGTAGCTTTCTAGCAAGTTTCAAGACTAGCTCAGTAAAAAGGGGATGCTGAGTGCAGTATAAGGGTGAGTCAGCAAAACCCAAGTAAAGTCTTATTGTTAACTGTCATAATTCTGGTGCCAGTCATGAGTCTAAAAGAAAGAAGTGCTCAACATTTGGTCAGCAATGCCACAACTGTAAAAAATTGAACTATTTTCAAAAGTTTTGTAAATCAAGCAAGCCTCATTCAGTTATTAAGAAAGATCACTCAAGAAAGCAAGTTGATCATATAGAGAGCTGCAATCCTACTTTTTATATAGATGGTGTGTCACTGGTCAGTGAAAAGGTTAATGTGGTAGATTTTCTGGCAAAGAATGAAGTAGTTTGTACTGTCCTGATCAATGGCAAGCCTACAGAGCTCAAAGTAGACACTGGTTCAAAGTGTAATGTAATGTCAGCAGAAACATTTGCTAAAGTGTGAGCTGGTGAGCAACTTAATTTGGCAAGTTGTGCAAAGCGTGTTGCTTATGGAGGTGAAGAGATTCAAACTGAAGGCTCAGTAGTGCTTTCATGCTATTTGGCTGGAAACAGTTACAGCTTGCAATTTTATGTAGCCCGAAGATCTGTGCAGCCATTATAAGGTCTCAGAGACAGTTTGAGAATGAAACTGCTTTCTTTTACCAAAGAAGTACATCATGTAAGCACACATCCCAGTTCCAGCTTCAGTTATCCTATTTTCTCAGAGTATGATGATGTTTTCGATAACAAGCTAGACAAACATCCAGTTGTATACTCCATGAAAGTAGACCCAGAGGTCAGTCCAGTGATCAGACCTACAAGGAGAGTTCTAATAGCTATGCAGGACAAAGTCAAGGTCCAGTTAGACAAAATAGTGCAGCAAGTTGTGATTTGTCTAGTCACAGAACCAACTGAGTGGGTGTCTTCTATAGTAGTTGCTCATAAGAAAATTTCAGGTGAAATCAGAATATGCATTGACCCAAGACATTTGAACAAGTCATTAAAGAGACCTCATCATCCTATATGTACAGTTGAGGAAATTGCCACCCTCATGCCAATTGCTACTGTTTTTTTCTGTCTTAGATGCAAAGAGTTCACTTTGGCAAGTAATGCTTGATCGCAAATCTTCACTACTGACTGCATTCAGTACCCCATTTGGTAAATACAGATTCCTCAGGATGCCTTTTGCAATAAATTCTGCCAGTGTAGTCTTTCAGCGTGCAATGCAGCAAATTGTTTCAGCCTACCCGTGTGCAACAATAGTTGATGATTTGCTGGTTGGAGGCAATGGTGAAGCAGAGCATGACAGAAACCTCAGGAAAGTTCTGGACAGAGCACGTGAAATGAATTTAAAGCTCAGTACTCTGAAATGTAAATTCAGACTACCAGAAGTTACTTATGTAGGACATTTATTTAGCAGTACAGGCTTATGACCAGATCCTTCTAAACAAGCAACCATTCTTGAGATGCCAGCTCCAGACAATGTCCAAGCTTTATAGAACTTTCTTGGTTTGGTTAAATATTTGGCCAAGTTTATCCCTGACTTTAGTGAGTTGTTGGCACCTTTAAGAGAGATGACACACAAACATGTTGAATGGTCATGGTTAGAACAACACCAGAGAGCATTTGATAACCTCAAACAGCAAATTGCCAACCAGCCTACATTGAGATACTATGATGTCCACAAACCAGTAGTTCTTTCCAGTGATGCTTCAAAATTCAATCTTGGTAGTTATTCTTCAAGTGGGCAGACCATTTGCCTATGCATTTAGAACTCTTACCCAAACTGAGATGCAGTGTGCTCAAATCGAGAAGGAACTTTTGGCAATTGTGTTCATATGTTCAAAGTTCCTTGACTATATTTATGGCCAGTCCATCCAGACAGAAACTGACCATCAAACTCTAGTCACTATTTTAAAGACTCCTATGCATTCAGTTCCAGCAAGACTACAAAGAATGATGCTTAGATTGCAAAAGTATAATTTCAGAATGGTCTATACAAAAGGCAAACCTTTATCTGGCTGATACCTTTTCCAGATCACCCAGAAATGCCACAGAACAGCTTGATGCAGAGAATTTTGACTGACGTCATGGAAGTGTGTAATTTTTCTACCACGAGACTTGATGAGCTGAGAGATCATACAAAGAATGATCCAGTTTTGCAAAAGCTCAACCACTTCATCATTAAAGGATGGCTCTGAAGAAGCCTGGTGGTTTGCAAGGCAAAAGCACTTAGTTATTTAAGTGTCTATTGGAAGTTTGCAATAAATGGCTCTTACTTTTATCTCTGGTTGTGGATTTTTTTTGTTATTTTCTAGTTCTTTGTTACAAGTGTCTTATTGGCCATTTTAATGTTGTACCTTGAGTAATGCATGTAGTTCTGAAGGCCATATGATGAAACAGTCATCAGACTACTGTAAGGAGTCTAAAAAGCTACCACAAAGAGCTGCTGGGTGGATTAGAGAGGAACAAGAGCTCTTCACACATGAGCCCAAAGGACACTGTTGGATCATATTTGATTTGTGTATAAGATCATTCCAGGAATATTTGAACAGGTGATGCTGAACAGAAAGGGCAAAGGGAGAAGCATGGGGGTACAGACAGTAGACTGTAGGGACTATTTCCTGCAACTCAAAAACTATTTTTCACAAAAGGATTATAGACGTTTGAAATGGACAACAGGAATGCTTGTTGGATAGGGAATCAAATGATGCATTCCAGGAGCCATTGGACAGGTGAGTAAAGTGTAAGAGATGAGGTAGAAATGGAAGAGAGGTAGAAAATTAAAGATATTGAAAAGTGGAGACCAGACAGGTTTACTACCTCATTCTGGCATCAACTAAATGTAAAAGCAACTGTGACAAATATGTAGACAAAAATGCATATTTTTTCTTCCCAGCTGCCAAATCACAACCTTCCTAAATTAAGAAGCATATTTAATTTTTAAGAAACTCGGTTTTTCATTGAAAGACTAAATGCTAATGTGTAACATGTTGCAGGAATGAGAAATTTATCAGTTGGAGCATGTACTGAGGCAGGTAATCAATAAAACTCCTTTCTAATGGATTCATTGGGTGAACCTGTTAAAATACACAGCTATCACAAAGCATATGGACTGCAAGATTCTTGATCAGAGAGATTGTATGGGGGAACTTAAAAAAACAATAGTTAGGTTCTAAGTGGAAATGCAGTACATTTGTAAGAGGTAGTGCAGGATGTGTGAGATTTTTGTAAGTGATAATGCAGCATCTATGTAATTGATATGGCAGGACCTTTACAAGAGGTGCTACACAATGGAACAAGCAATAAGGCAGCAAAGAATGGTAAGTCATCCTGCAGGATCATTGTAAATAATACTGCAGACGCCTTCCGTAAGTGTTACTGTGTGATAAAGAGAAGAAAGGATTTCCATTTTGGTTTATGGGAATAAAAAGTCTGCAGTCAGGTGAAAAATGCATGTGTATACAAAAAGAAAACACAGAAGAGGAACCATGTAATAACACAAAGATGGTCAGTAAATGTGGTCCCAATGTAAACATGTAAACAGAATTCTGGAGTGGACTATACAAGGAAAGAAAATGTAATGCAATTCTTATTCAGGAAATGGACCCTTGACTTCTACTTTCTTATTGCCTGCAATTAATTAAAACAGCTTGAAAGAGATTCTAAAATAGCCATCTCCAGTAGAAAGGGTTGCTTGCAATGCTAGTGGTGCTCATATTCTTTGAGCATGCACAGCTACGAAGAGATATAGACCTTGAAAAACATTTTATTTAACATTTGTTTACCATGAAAGTCAGATCGAGACAGTGCCCATTGTCAGCATAGAGGCACTACAGATGCATGCCTTTGGAATATTAAAGGGAACCAGAGCATCTGGAGGAAACTCACACAAACACAGGAATGCCATGCAGACTCTGTACAGAAGGCATCCCAGCTGAGAATCAAACCACAGAACCTCTAATTGTAAGACACCAATGCTAACCACTGCACCACATCCTTATGTTGCAGAAGTACATTTTAAAGGATAGTTATAAGAGACAAGAAAAAAACACATGCTTTACAACAGAAATCAGAATCCAAGGGGGGAAAAAAACAGCTATACTGAGGCATAATGGAGTGGGGCATTTAGCATAGATGATGTGAAATATGTATTATACTAGTCAGTTTGTGAAATGAAATGAAATCTTAGGTTTTCCCATTGTAATCACTACTTCATTCACCACTAAATAACTGATAATATTTTAAACCGGTTCTGGGTTTGTTAAAACAAATTTTAGAAAAAATGTTTCAAAAATGTACTTCATCAAAGGATATAGGAATATATCAGTAATCTGCAATTTAACTTATTTAGAAATTGACACCAGATTTCTCAAATTTCTTTGCAGAAAAAACATTTCTGTATTAGAAACTCACAATTTTTGTGTGTGTTTCTGTAAATTAGCTTTGTGCTGCTGTATATTGTTTGTTTTAATAGCTGACAATCAGATTAACTGTGATCTTGTTTCTGAAGTTTTTATATGTCATGGCCCAAACTGATAAAACTGTAGTACCTTCATTTTCCTGACACCATTTGCATTTCAGCATAAACATTAAGAAATCATTCATATACATGGTGACATAGAAAGAGAAAAAAGTACCTGTAGGTTTCATAACTAGCAGGCAAGAACTGGATATAGGAGTTATTGTTATAAAGATATAAGAGATCTGTAAGGTGTTTATTGCTTGTGAGGTTCTGAGCTGAATATCGGAGAAATGCAAGAAAAGGGATGGGGATGTGATAAAGCCTCTCTCATCATCTTTGAAGAAGACCTGATCTGAAAAGCACTGCATCCATAGTTACATTTTGTACTTCATTAAAATCTTAACGTTTTGAAATGTATGAAAAAATTGAAATAATGATTAAAAAAAGGACTGCTACAAAATCCAGAATTCAAAATATCACAAGCTAATCCTGCAATATTATGAGAAGAAGAGACCCAGCTATAAGTCAGAGATATGCAAATATCTTAACCCTGTAACTATGGCATCACTGTAGGCATACCGTCAGGCCAAACACTGTAAAACAACTGGAGAACAGGTGGTCAGGAATGGTGACTTTTTACCAAAAAGAGGCAAGATCTTGGAAAAGCCTTTATTTCTGGAATGGGATGTTAAAATATTTCAGGAATTTATGAATGACAAAAACTGCCTGCATCCAATTCAATGCTGGTCATTAGTTCAGAAAGTATTTTGTGTGTGTGTGTGTGTGTGTGTGTGTGTGTGTGTGTGTGTGTGTGTGTGTGTGTGTGTGTGTGTGTGTGTGTGTGTATGTGCATGTGAGAGATAGCGTTTCTCTGTGGTGTGTGGTTTGGTTGCATAGGTAAAGATTACAATTAAATTAATTAAATATTTAAACACTGGGGTCGCAGTGAGCTCTCAGACAAATGTTTTATGTTGAACTGTTTTCTTGTCTTACAGCTTCATTTTGATAAAAAGCTGTTGTATTATTTGAAATTTGCTGTTATCCTTTGATTATATGCATTTTGCATCTCTCAGGACCTAAGCTTTATCCTCTCCATTACTGTTGTTAGATCCCCTCTTTACCCATTTAGCAGTATTTAAATAGTTAATTCACACCAAGTATCTTTCCCTCTACATGTGGCTTCTGGTCAAGTGAGTTTCTCAGTCATGTATCATCAAGAAGGAAATCAAATCCAAGACTACAGAGAGAACTCCATCACTAGCTCATGGCTTTAACCTCTGAACTATTCCATAACATTTTACATTTTTAAATTTTCATTCTATTCACAGCTTTCTGTACAAAGGCACAATGGTTTTTGTTTTGGTTTCATGATAATCATCGATAAACTAAGGCTGAAATTCATCAATGGTAGTGCTGTGGCAAGGGTGGGGTGAAGCAGCAGCTGCCTCTGCACAAGCTGCTACAGGGTCCCTGTAGCACAGTAGCAGCAGTGCCGATCCGTATCTTCAAGCAGTATATGCAACATTTCCCAGAAGCAATCTTAGCAGCATTGTGTTTCCTCTCCATATAATATAGGTCAATGTACAGTTAATGCACATCTTTCCACAAGCTGGGGAAACACACTCACCATCTGTGCAATGCTATGGATGGCAACTATCTGTGTCTGGGCTCCTGACCTGCACATCTGCTAAACAATTTAAGTGGCATAGCTGTATTAGGGAGAATATTGAAATCATTGTGGAACCACACCTCCCTGCATCTTTTCCCTCTCATGGTTATGCCCACCTAAGAGGTGGTGCACATATCTGATTTTGTGTAGGCTGGTAGGCAGTACCTCTACAGGATCCTCTGTAATGGTGGATGTGGCTGACCCCTATCCCCTGCAGTGTTGCAGGCAGTGTACTATATTATCGGAATGATCTGCTTGAAATTTGCCATAATCATCCGCAGATGATCTACTTACATCAGCCCCACGCTGTCCTGCTGTGCTGGGCCTTCTACCAATGGAGCATGCACAAACATGAACACATTCAACACCATTGTCAGCCTGCATACATGCCTCCACAACCACCTGTGGCATGCATACCAGTACATACAGAAATAATGCAAAGTAATACATTGGAAGATGTACTTTGCTCATGGTGGATGTTGCATTTACAGACCACAGGTGCCAGGAAGGACAGATATTTAGGAAGGTTTTTGTCAGTCCCTTAAAATGCACATCATCAAAGAACAGGTAGTAAATGACACTACTAACCTGCTGCTTCCTTTACTGACATATGGGTTGTTTGTAACAAGCCTGCTCCCATGTTCAAGCCACTGATGGGTATGAAAGGCTGGCCAATACTTCTGGCTGGAAAGCAATGTAGTGACACCTGTTAACTGCTTCAGTGCTGGTAGTATGCCCTTGTAGTGGACAAGTCTGTCACAATGTCCTGTGTCATATCTTTTGCATGCAGTTTCGTATCAGTGACCATTCAATGCACTTGCCACCCACAGTGATCACATCCTGTACCAGTCCCTGTGAAATCTGGTCTTGATAATGCTTGTCTAAGGCACCTTTTTCCAAGAGGCACATGATGTCTATGTGCAGGGTATGCAGTAACAGCTCATTCTCCTGGTGTGTGAGCCTTTCTAGGAACTGCTTCCCTCATGTGGCCATGCCAGTACCTGTACACCTGTAAGCAAACCATCTTTGCACACTGTACAATGTGACAGGTCCATGCAGAAGTTACCACTGTACCCAGTCTCACACCTCAGTTTGAAATTGTACCCATGCCTATAAATGTCTTGGAATCCCTCAACCCTCTCAACCCTTACTGCATTTAATTTCCACAGCATCCTAAAATCATAGCTTATCTCTTCAAACACTGAAACACTCCTGAGCTGTGTCAGTGTATTGGGGTCACTAATACTAATAGATGTTCCTACTCTCCCTGACATCCTCATCTAGGTTTGCAGTTGTTGTCAGTGTACTTTACCAGGCAGAACACATTCCTTAGCTCTATAAAGCTCCACAGCTTCTAACCAAATTTCTGTACATCTTAGTTGTAAGGCTCTATATGGTCTTAAGCAGAATGGATGGAGTACTTTATATCATGCTAACAGCAGAGAGTTTACACAGTAATTATACTAATAAAGCCAAATAGTTCCACTGTATGTGAATTACTGCCCATGCACAATGTGCTAGCTATACATGCATAAGTGTGTCATGGATGCTGCAGTTAGCACAAAGCATGTGACATGTATGCTCATGCGCACAGTATTTGTGTGCATGCAACATCAGTATTTAGTGACACAGAATTCACAAATGTGTACATGCTCATGGCTCTACCATATTGCTCCTCAAGTAACCCTACCAGATAGTCATAGCACCCTAAGAAGTGGTAGTATCATGGTGTGCAAGCATTTACTGTTCTTGATGCACACCTTTAAAAAAATGGACTCCTGGTATGACATGGGTTAAATGTTGACTGATGCCACTAGCATCATCCAAACGGGGGAGCAGCACTGTCAATGCTTTGATGGTGATTTGAAATGGATCAACCTCACCTGCTTTAAAAATTGGAGGTAAAGGTTCAGAAAACAGATATGTACTGTAAACATCTACTTTTGGAAACTACCATTGCCTCGTACAATGTACAGTAACGTGTACATGCATGCCTAGCAGTGCATGCTTTGTTTTGCAGCTTCAGAGGAACTCTGGCTGAACATGAGTGGTCGCCACAGAATGCAGGAGCACCTCTTCAGGCAGTGGGGATCTCCTGTGTCAGCCCACTGTATGCTTGCAATGTTTGTAGCATATGCAGGGAATAACTGCTTCCCATTATCTAGTCCTTCTGCAGATACAAATATAAAAGAGGAGGAAAAGCCACACTTACCTCAGTCTCTGTTAGACTCTGCCTCTCATGCTCCATTGCCAGTGACCACCATGTCTACTTTTCAAGAAGGGAATCATGGCCTCCCTGCTGGAGGTGACTTGGAGGGGTCACTGGTGCTCTTTGAATCTGCATCTTAGAAGGGAAATGAAGCCCCCCCCCCCAAGATGGACTGAAAAGGTATTCTATGTTATCCCAGCATTAGTTGTAAATGTTGTCACTGATCAGGTACACTGGCAAATGAATACCTGGTTTGGCAGAGTGAAACATCATCTGGCATGAATGGAACTGCATGACCTGCAGGTCCTAGCTATCAGTCCTCCCACCAATAAAACTGGTCATCCAGGCAAGTCAGCCTGTGTTTGTTGTCTTCTTGTCCAGTGTTACTGCAACCATAACAGAAGCCCACACTATGCCAGTCCTGCTGTGTTCCAACCCTTATGTATTATTTCCCATTTTCTGTTTATTGCCAAACACTCCTCATCAACAATTGTCCAACCTCTGTATGTATATGTCAATCCATTTATGCACAATTTTGAGAATTATCACCAGTCTGTCTGTATTCCATGCTTGTCTGGCTGGCACTGCTACCTGCCCTTCTACCACTAATCCACCTATAGTTAACCCACCCTACCTATCTTTTGTGGAAATTACAAAAGGAGCTCCAGCCTCAAAAAAGTACCCTTTCCCCACTATCCTTGCCTTATAGTTACCTTCAGTTTACCTCTGCTTGTTATTTTTATCTTTCATACTTTCTTATCTACCACATTTCCTTTTCAATTACATACTGAACAGGGCTGCTTCTTTGCTCTTTATACCCACATTGGGGTCATTGTGCTCAGCTTTACTGCCTTTCTAGTCCTAGCTAGCCACTAATTCCAGCCAAAGCTGTAGTAAGGCTGGGTTGAAGGAGGCTCAAGCTGTTAGGAAGTGTGACTAGCACAGTAGGAGAGGTGCTCTACAGTCATGGCACACCTTATTGGCAACACTAAGGCTGCTTAAATGACCATCAGTGACTCTGTGTTAAGAACTGCAGCAAGTAGCTATTATACATCAGAGGTACTTACTGAAGAGCTGCTATGTAGTTGCATAAAACTATCAGCTTAAGCTGAAGGTTTTGAGTCAGTAAACTGAAGCAAAGGGCCAATACAGTTCTTAGCTACAATTTAGCAAAGATGTTGATGTAGCAAAGAGCCATTATGTATATAAATAATGGTCCCTTATGTAGCTTAAATTCCTTTGTTTCAGTCCTCTACTTTAAGCATAGGGGGTGAAAATGGGGGCACTGCCCTGGCTATCAAATGATCTTTCCATAACTCTGGCTGCAGCTATGAGTCAGTACATTACATTCTATGCTGCACACTAATTTGGACATGTTGATCTTATTTGAATGTAATATCAGTCATGGTAGCCACACATGCTATAGTACTGTCCCTGACACAAGGTAAAATATCATTGCTCATCCTGTTGCCACTGCAGCACTCTTTTTTTGCAGTCATTTGCTTGAAAATCAACCGCTATCCCCTACTTCCTATAGCTTTACTTATCACTCCAGAGCTTCATGCAGTGATCCCCTTAAATATAAATTTGTGCAGATGCCTCTGAATCTCACCCTACATCAGCCTAAAACCAAATCAGCGCTTTTGAAATGACAACTGAAACTTTGTATCTGTATTGCATCACATTGATAGCCACTGCTTGGTTCCTGTATAGTTTGTCAGCTGTGGTTCAACTGAAAGCAATGATGAAGAAAATATTTTTTAGCAGAGCTTTAAGAGACACAAAAGATTTTCATGCTGGGAGAGATGTCTACTGCAAACCTTGACTTACTATAATCACATTTGAGGTCACTGCAGCTTGGGGCAAGAACAGTGTCTTGATTAGAGTAGCTAAACTTAATAAATCAATAATTTGTCCAGATGTGTAAAATAACATTCCCTATTGTGAAGCTGTCTGGTTTCCATGCATTCTTGATGGTTTCTTTCTTGTGCTGCTAACCTTCTGTTTAGCCTAACTATACTTAACCTATGTATACAAGACTTTACTCACCTGTACCTTTTTCCTTACTCTGCAGTTAGGCTGGCAGCCTATATTATACTAGCATTCATCTAAGGGTCATTAAGCTTTCTTTTTTTTGGAGGGGGTAAAGGGAAACACCTGCTACACTTGTGAATGCATTACACTAACTCAAAGCTGCACTGGCCCTGTTACTACTATGTATAACTGGAAGGTGACAATATAGTGACATGCCCACTATTAAGAGAAATGACAAGAAGAGCGAAAGTGTCAGCGCATTTTGTACATTTTCCACTTCAAGCTGTCATTCGCAACTGAAAAGCAATGCATGATTGCTCCTCTGATTATGCAGCAAGAAACCCTAATCCTGTTTGCTTTATTCTGCAGTTCTTTTGCCTGTTTAACAGGCTTATTTTAGCCTTAGCTGGCTGTATTCATTGAAGCATTTTTCCTTCCAACTGCTTTCACTGTGTTTTCACCTCATGAACCACTGCCCTGATGATGAAGGCATTAATTTACTGTCCTCTTCCACATCATGTTTGCACATTTGTCTGTACTAAACTGTTCTGCTAACTATTCTTGATTTGCAACAAGTAATATACTGACAGCTCTCACTCTTTCCTTCACTGGTAATTATTTTATTCTGTGGTTATTCTAAATAATATTCTCTGTCGTTTTACTGTGCCCATTATTTGGGCTTTGTTTCGTTGAACCAGCTGTCTATTTGTGATTTCCGTGTCTTATATATTACATTTGCCTTACCTGTTACAAATTATAGTCTGCAGTTATTTGTCACTGTATTTCATGTACATTTTTATTTTATTTATTTAATTAATTTATTTCCGCTAGTCAGTTTTTTGTATTTTTTTCCATGGTATACCTAAAATCTGCATTTTTCCTTTTTGTGCTTACCCTAATACCTAAAACAAAATTAAGTAAATAGGGGATAGCACAATGGGTTGCAGCTGTAAGCTGCTATTAGATAATGTCATCTAGGGCATGCTTTTATTCTCTACCCCTGTTTTCCTATCTGCTCCAGGGACAAGTCTGAAAAGTGGCACCCAGTCTGAGGAATTTTACTCAGAGTGTATGCAAATAGAGAAGCAAGTTCATGTATAAGAGTAACACTCAGGTGCGGCACTATTCCAGTCATATCATCTCATCCACCCCCACCCCGGCCAACATACCTCTTAACTGTCCAGAATTTTGCAGAAACGTACAGACTTTTGCTTTATATTTTTAGTCTGTTCCTCATAAAATTTGTGGTTTTCTGGCAAATCATTGAGGATTGATGTCACTGAATAATGACAAGCTTCATATCCTTCAGAAAACAATTGTAATGCAAAACCTATTGTTCAAGCAACTTTATAAGTTTATAAGAGCAATGTGTATACATATATATAGCTATATAAAATATCAGTCCGTGATTTGGGGCCATTGTTCCCCCATTATGTTTGGCTTTGTTCAGATTTCTTGCACTGAATGGGTGAAAGGTATGCTGGCTCATAGAGGTTAACCTGAGTAAGTCAGCTTTTTTGCTGGTATTATATTTAATATGAGCATCACGCAATGCAGTAATTAGCTCTGTTGCCTACTGCAGCTATTCTCAGATGGCTTGCTTATTTATGGAGTCTGTAAGCCCTCCCTGTATTTCCTTGGATGTTTGCCTAGTGTTCTGGTTTCTACCTACATCACAAAAGTGTGCAGCACTGGCAACTCCAAATTGTCCCCTAGAAAGAGTTGAGGTATATCTGTGTGTGTGTGTGTGTGTGTGTGTGTGTGTGTGTGTGTGTGTGTGTGTGTGTGTGTGTGTGTGTGTGTGTGTGTGTGTGAGACAGAGAGATGGTTAAAAAGGCCTGCTAATCTACTTCTGTTCCCTACCTGCCTAGTTAAATCTCTGGCTGGTGACAGCTGTTTAAGATTGCTATAAAGGAGTCAAATGCAACTTATAGCATTAGATGGCTATTCAATATACAGGCACATTGTAAATCAGTTTTTATGTAGTAAAGTAGCACTTAAGTTGCAGTTTATGTGCCATTGTTTGTCTTAAGCATACATTATCTATCTGCCTTGCAATATTCTGTTCTATCTATACTAATCGAAGTTCTGAATGTAGCCCAAACACATAGACTGTAAGCAAAGCATGCACAATCTGTTTGCCTTACACACAATGCTTTCCAAATTTCTCCAGGATTGTACTTGGGATATAATGTAAATTAAGAGGAGAAATTCTGATACTGTGAGCAGTCAGGTTTTGTAAAATGAGACTTATGCACAATAGTCCAATATCCTGGAACAAAGAGGCAGCAGCAATTAAAAGGCAACCATTGATTTCCCCTAGATGTCATGCAACCTTAAAAATCAGCATGTGACATTTGTCTTAAATATCAATTATACATTCTCCTGACTCATCATTTCACAGCCTGGCATTTCCCTTGTTGTATTCTCGTGTACACTATTTCACTGACACGACTTCATGACTCAACTGTATGTTTGCTTTGTTAATCACGCAAGCACCTCCACTTAATTTCTTACACAACACATTATTTAATTCATCTAAAAGCACCAAAGTAGATAAATGGGCTGGTCTGAGGCCTTTCATTTTTTGTCTATGATCCAACCAGAAGCAGACTGTATTAACAGAGTATTATATAAGAGTTTCAGCGAAAAAAATAGTTAATAAATAAAAAGCTTACATCTCAGCAGAGAGTTGATGTAGACAAGGGTTTATGATGAAGAACATTTATAGAGAAGAGTGAAAGATGAGAACGTGGTTAGTACTATGATATCTAGAATGTGGAAGAGTTAGTAAATAATCTGAACACACTTACCCTCAGTGGACTCAGAAAGGTAATATAGAAGAACACAAAGACTATTTACCTGCATCATGCCCTTATCTAGAAGGCCAATATTTTGTGCCTACACAGCATAGTCTTTCATTGCCTGCCACCCCTCCCTAAAAATGAGCAATCTGTCCCATTAAAATGCCTTCACTTTGCTTGTCAGAAGCTCTGTAGCTATGGATAATTATTTTGGTTCCACTGATTACACCAAGCTACAGAGCACGGCAGAGCATGCTGTTAGTGGCTTCTATTTTTACTTTGTCTATACAAGGCAGTTAATAATAGGCTGGAGCAAAATCCACTGCACAATAATAATAACTATGTACAGAAGTGACATGACTCCAATTAAAGGTTTCCCACCTCCTGCATTTACTCGTGAACCTTTATAACATGTTATGGTTATGTAGTGTCAGTGTAAAGTAGCTTTTAGTTCTTGCATATTATAGATGACATAAAATGCAAGAAAAAATAATTATAACAATCTTTTTTATCTGACCAGCTGTCATTTATTGCTTGGTTTATGTTGTACATACTGCAGGAAAGGAGGAGCTGCTGTAATTTGGTTCATATTATTAACTACATCAAATTGTTCAGCTGTGGTTCACATTGTCTTCTACTCATATCAAGATTTCCATTCTGGGTCACAAACTAAGACTAGTAGAGTGTGAGTTCAAAATAAAATTGGAGAAATAAGCAGAAATAGTGGAGGATCCCTGAATTTCTGTATGATTAAGCTGCAACAGCTTATGAGTTGGGGGATATCTCCAGGAATCAAAAAATGTGCACTTATGCATTCAACCAGAAGAACATCTCTAGGAAGACTGCATCAGGTACTGGTGGTTTACTACTTCCCCAGCACACACATGCACTCACCACTATTAGAAAACAAACACATATGCACACTTGTGCAATTCACACAAGCATACACTCACTTACACATAAGTATGGTGAGCCTTGTTTTCTGGAGAATTGTTTATGGATGAGTATATTTGAAGACAGTGTATATAAGAACATGTATGGAAGTTTTTTTCAACTCCTTAGTAGTATGTATTAAAGCAATGAACTGTTCTGGTTTTATGAGAGATATAAATGCGTACAAATGTCAAAAATGCATTACAAGATAAGGCGCTCCATTTTCTAAGCTTCTTGTCTGGTTCTGTATCACTGTAATGGCACAAAGAGATAATCCGTCTATCTAGTCTGCCCTTTAAATGCATTGAATATTCTATCTCACCTGTTTACTACCATTCTTATGCTTATAAATACCTTTGTTTTTCACTTCACTAACCATTTTGGTAGTCTATGCTAAGGATCTATAACCCTCTCTGTGAAGAAATATTTTCAGAGTTGCAAGCAGCACAGTGGGATAACTGTGCCACTCTTTCATCCTCTGTCCTTCATGTCCATTCACACATCTGTGGCATAATCTTGTACACCAGTGTCATGTCTGCTCATTTCTCTTTTGTATTCTCTGCTCTTAGGCGAGAAGAGCTCCACCTCTTTTAGTCTTTGATCTTATCCATTTCCCACCACTCCATAACTCTTGGTAATTTTCCTCTGGATCTCTTCAAACAGTTGTGTGTCACATTTTTTGTGGCTGGATAACTGCCCACGGTACAAAGGGTGGAATATGAATGAGGGCCCAGTACAATGGAAGCATTGCCTCCATTTCTGGACTCTCCTCCAAAGGATATACTTCAGAGTTCTGTGTGCTGCTACCACTGCAGTCACACTCTGTTTGTGGCTGTCTAAACACAATGTAGTCACACACACACACACACACACACACACACACACACACACACACACACACACACACACACACACACACACACACACACACACACACACACACACACACACACACACACACTCTTTTCCTGCTCTGTTGCCATCAGTTTTATTCCTCTCCCACGATACTTCTCATCAGGGTTACTGTGGTCCAGGTTCAGTGTTTTTCATTTGCTGTCATCCTTCTCATACTTTACTAAAACTTCTAAATCCTTCCATAATCTTCTAAATCCTTCTCTAATCTCTGCCTTTCTTCCTCCGGTGCTATATCTGTTTCTGTGTCAACAGCAATGAGTTTACTCCTGGTGTCTGTTCATTAGATATGTCTAAGACAAACACACAGTTGAGAGCAGATCCTTGAAGTTTACCATTAGTCCGTATTCCTGATCTCCCTCTCATCATAACGCTCTATGTCCAGGTATTCAACCTTATAGCAGTCCACTTTTGTTCCCCAGTCCTGATCTTACCCTCAGCTGCTGCTGTCTGGAACTGAATGAGAGGTCTTGCTGAAGTCCAGGTAAGTATGTCTAGTAGTGCACTCCCCTGTCAAGTTCACCTGTAACCAAGTTGGAAATCTAAACTGAGTTTGACTAACATCTCCTTCTAGCTGCAAACATGACTGCTGTTCTAGGGAAGAGATGGACATCCTGCAGAATTATTACAAGCTATTGCTATTAACAAGCTTGTAGTTTCCTGAATTTTCCAGCTCACCCAAAAGGTAACACACATGCAATTTTCCATATCTCTGACACTTCCGAACTACCCAGTGATCTGGTGAAGATTTATGTCCTGTGAGATACCAGCACACTGGTCTGATTTCTGAAGACTCTGGCAAGTTTTCCATCTGGTGTTTCTGATTTATCCTTACTATTAGAAGCCATTTCTAATAAGTGAAACCTATATAACAATTTATATATAACTTATATAACTTAATAATTGAACTCCTGTGAAAAGCAAACCATGATATCTGTTATATAACTAGCCTATCAAGGGGCTTATTTTATGGATGTTCAATAACTAAGTGCAATACTAAGGAAGCTCACCATCACATTGAAGGACAGTAAAGTGCAATATATAAACTGTGCAATAATTTAGTCTATTCATAGATAGGCTGCTATTGTTTCCATTTTATTTTGACAATATTACCTTCATATTGTTCCTTGTCTTCCTTGTCCCCTGCTCTGTGATGGGTGTGGGTCACTGCTGTCCTACTTTACTTACAAATTGCTACTTTTTAAAATTCTACTGTGATATTTTATTAACTTTTCTCTGTCTATATGTGCACCTGTTTCCTGCATTGAGAATGAAGCATTGTAATTTTGTTCAGCTACACTGCTATGTAGTTCTGAATGAAAATAAAGTTTTCTTTGACTTTTGACTTCGACCATTTCATTCTGAACCTCCTCCCTCTCCAGTCTGGTGTCTGTTCACTGTTCTGTCCACAATGCCCTACTTCCCTTCCAGTATGGCATCATCTTTTTCCTTTCCTTGGTGAAGACCAGGGTCAGTTTTAGCATTTTGGGGGCTTGCAGCAAATGTCAGTTTGGGGGACCCCTGGATACTTCCAGTCAAAGTATCACCCCAGACACTGCCACTTTTCCTAAGCAATATTTTAATTCATGCTGTATAGTGTTATAAATAGTATGCACAGACTGAACCGTATTTACAATGCTCCTGCATAATGACAGGTCTGTGCTCTACACTATGCCGGCCCACCTCACAGAGGGACATTCATAGTTACTGGCATTTAGTTGCAACAATGATGTATTGCAACAACTTTATATACAGGGCTGGACTTGGGTGAAATGATGCCATGGATACTGCCCACTATTTCAGCCTGTCCCATCCAACACACATAAACATCCTCCAGTGCTGACCTCTGACCTCCCCACATCCTGAGCCTGACACCCTATGCACATACTTTTTTTCTTCCTTTTCTTCAGCTTTTTCAATAAGCCATGACTTTCTATGTGCTTTGAAATACATTTTAAAGTTTTTTTCCTTTGTATATAATCTTTTCATCCAGTGATGGCTCAGACAGAAAATATGATGAAATAAATACATTCAGTGTTGCTATTTAACTTTAACTTTCCTTGCATCCTTTTAGCACACATTTTCTGAACAAGACAGCAAAGTATTAACTGTTTAAGAAAAAAACTCATTTAAGTCAGGACCCCTAGAAACCACAGGGTGATAAATGCCCTGGAATGAATGTTAGAGAAATGTCCTAACCTTTTAATTCAGTGGCCTGAACAAAAATCATAAGTAGGAAAATAATTTCAGTCTTATTTGTTTCTTTCAAGGAAGACAGAAGCTGTGCCCAAGACTTAATAGTCGCAGCTGACAAAACAGTAGCTCACAATAAACTAACAAGACAGTTGTTGTGAGGACATGCAAATCCTATCTGGGAATATTGTCTGCCTGCATCTCCCAAAAAAGTCACTGCCTGTGCATCCCTCCATTGCTAGTCTGTGATGAAAGCAGAGGTTCAAATGGCCATAGTCATGTATTTCAAGTAACTGTCCTAATGTGTGGTTTATAAGTCAAGCTGTTGCTCAATTCACCCTATACATGGGTAAGAGATTGTACTCCCTTTCCCAGAGAACGTCTGTCTTCAAATCCATCCACAAGGCAAGCAAGCATTCTAATGTGCAGTTTATAAGTCAGACTACTGCCCAATGCATCTCTCTCTCTCTCTCTCTCTCTCTCTTTCTCATTCAAATGCTGCTTCAGTTAATTTAATAAGTGCATTTGTTTTAAGTAGGGTAGTGGTATGCACACTAACTCAATCATCATATTGTAGGCTTCCCTCCTCCCATCTCCCATCCCATCACATTCCATCCCAACTTTAATATAACATTGTTTTCTGTCCAGAATTACTTCACTCTCTCCTCACACGTCCTCTTTCCTCACTCTCACTCCCGCAAAGGCAGACATCATTATATATGCCTGACGTATGATTGTAGGGAAAGTTAAAAAAATTACAGTTATACATACCTCTCAACTTCTTGGAATAAGAAATCTGAACAAAGCCAGAAATGCTGGGGGGAACAAAGGCCAAGAAAGAAGGACAATTTTTAAATATTGCTCTTACAAAGTTAGAAAGTTTTAGAGTAATAGGTTTTGCACTGACATACTTTTTCTGAAGGAATGAAATTTGCAACTCAAATATCTGTCATTATTTTCGGATGATATTCCTCAGTGATTTGCTGATGATTTGCCAGAAAAACACAACTTTATGAGAAACAGACCAAAAATATGAAGCAAAAATCTGGACATTCTGTGAAAATCTGTACAGTTAAGAGGTATGTTACAGTAATGTATTCTACTTTGTGCTCCCATACAGTTCATTGCCCCTACCTAACCTATAGTAACCTTCTTTGTACACCTCTGAGGTCTGTAGGGAAAGTAAAACAATGACCACACTGTTGCCAGCCCCACCACAAGCTATAATAACCTCCTATGCACACTTCTAAGGTTTTATTGTGGTGAAAATTACACACATAATAACTTTCCCATCTGCATCCCCCCCACACACACACAAACACACACACACCCTAAAGCAACCTTCTGTACAAACCTATGAGCAGGGCTGGTTTTAGAATGGGTGCAGTTGAGGGCAGAGGCCAACATTTATACAATCTGGCGTGTGGAGCCCACGATAATCCACAAGCTGTAAGTGTCTGAATGTTCTGTGATGCATTTTATGCCTTAGATTTAAAATATAGACATTTATATATATATATATATATATATATATATATATATATATATATATATATATATATATATATATATATATATATATATATATCCCTGGCATTATTGTGTTTGTACACAGATTAAAATCAGTAATATTTTTTAAACACAAACATACACCCACACACAGACACACACACACACACACACACACACACACACACACACACACACACACACACACACACACACACAAACACATAGCCAAGAACTCAACTAATGCAAAGCACTGTGAAATGGCAGTCATAATAACTGCGCCACAGTGACAATGAACAGCTGTTTTCACACACATCCCTCTTCCTCCCAGAACACCAAATGTCTCCACCTATCATGCTTGAGGCCTATGTTTGTGATAGTAAATGAAAGAAAACATGGCTCACTTGTTAATCTTAAATACACTGCAACCACATCTCCACACACACACATGCATAATGGTAGTGCTGATGAAGTTTGTGCTATAAAGTGAAACATCTATACCTGGCTTGTTATTCTTACACTGCAACTCACACACATATACACATATAATACAGCAATACTAGTTTTGTATTGATTTCAGCAAATACATTGTGCAACACTGATATTGCCACATCGAATCAGAGTGTGTTGTTTAAAGGTCATCAAGCAGTAGCAGGGGTACATGATCTATTTACCTCAGCATGCAGTAATGCATACATGTCACCCTCTCTCTGATTTCACGTAATGTCCCTGACTTGTCTCATAATTTTGCTCTATCCCTCGTAAAAAAGTTTGATTTGTTGGTAAATGATTCAGGATTGCCATCAGTAAGCCCATTCATCAGCATTTCATACTTCTTATTGTCAAAACATGCATGTTGATACAAAGTCTGTTGTTATATTAACTTTTAAGGGAATTAGTTATTATTTAAAGTTTTGCTTATCTTGATCCTTTATTCTGCTGTTTTTGGCTTTGCCCATATTTCTTGAGCAAAGAAGTTTAAGAGTTATAGTATCTGGCATTCAGACCAGTATATATAAAACACCATGAAACAAAAAATCATCCCGGAAGATCTGAAGCATCAGCTCTTCTTAAAAATCCAATGTTTGCATTGATATCAGTCACTCTTGGCTGCTGATCTCTAGTGCTTACCTTGCTCATGTTCATTTGATAATTACCAGCTTTATTCTAACAGGATCATGTCACAAACCTGCTTTTCATGAAATATACAGTTACAAAATTAATATTTTCTTTCCTCATTTTCCCCAAGTAGCAGCTACTTTTGCGTGGCCCCCATACAGTTAAAGCTGATGGGGGAAGGGGGGGTTCCAGCCAAACGTATTACTAGTGCCTAAAGTTGGCTGTAGTGTTACTTTTAGTGGAGGAGATGCCCACCAGAAGGATTTAACTACATCAAGGGAACTGTCACTAGTAAAACTTTTAATGAAATTGTGAAGCCTATTATTTGACAAAATGCTATACTATAACCAGAGATATCTTTCAGTTTTAAAGGAGATACAAATAAGAGTTATTATTCTGGTCTTGGTTTGGGAGTGCCTTCTGTGTGGAGTCTGCATGTCCTCCCAGCGGTTGGGTAGCGTTCGAAAGACATGCGTGCGTAAATGGGCATGCCTTCGTTGAAGGTTGGGCGTCGAGCTGGCACCTCGGTGTTTCATAAAAATCTACTGCCAATCATTAGCGGACCGGAGTTCTGCTGTGGCGACCCCTTACTGGAAAAAAGCCGAAAGACAAACAACAACTATCCACCCAGTTTATTAAGTACACAAGATTGCTGTACTAGCTTTTGTTGCTTTGACAAACATGTTACAGAATATCAAAATACAATAACTTGCTGTAGTTTGAGGACCCCTCAGGATTAGGGTCCCTCCAGTTACCACAGGATTGCTGGTTCCTAAAGCTGGCTATGGTGAAGACTAAAGCAAAATGTTTTATTACCTCGCTTTTCAACAGTTTTCTGTGATTTCTGTTTCATCTTTGCTCAAGATTACCCGGTTTTCTTGATTCAGTTCAATTTCACCTTTACTGACTTCTGCTAGCCTTCTTGAACTGTGTCTTCTCCACCTTTCTGTTCCTCCTTAGTGGCTCTTACAGACCAATACTTTTGCTCAAATTCATGGCTGCATGTTCCAATTTGTCAAACTCAGCCTTCTGTAACTATGTCTCATATCCTTATCTATACTCTTGGGTATCCCATCCATAACCCATTTCCATAGTTTGTTTGCTCTGTCAGCTTATTCCTAGTTTCCTGTTTCATCCTTGACCCTCACCCCTACCCCCAGCCAGCAAAGTATATTCCACTGTTCAAAAATCCTATATCATATTTGTCTTTGCATTCTTAACTTCTCGGCTCTGAATCTCATAATGTCACAATCAGAGTGGTCTAAAAGAGAGTTAATGTGGACACAATGACCTCCTCTCTACACTGCTTAGGAACACATCCAGAACTGTAACCATTCTGGTACAGTCCTGCAGTTTATAAGGCTACCTATGTTCTAAGACCTCTGTCAACTACTGCTCCCTCTGTACAGTGGTCATTAACTTAGAATCTCCTAGTCTGCTCCTGGCAGATTAAATTCTCCCATGAGTTTTCCCTGCTTTCTTCTACACCACAGTTAATGACTAAACTTATTACTGTAGACAAGAAAGCTTCTCTGCTCAGTCTATTTTCCTTTTGCAAATGTATGTAACTGACATGGCCAAGGCAACAGTGCAGCCAGAAAATAAAAGAAAGAAAAAAAAGAAAAATATGATGGCTCAATGCTTCAAATGTTGGACACTAGTAAGCCTTTTGGGTAGTGTCTAAGCTTCTAATCATCCTTCACAACTGGAATACAAAATATACACCTTAACCACTGTGAGTTATCAAAGTGGTTAAAGTGTTTCCCCTCACAGGTACAATGTACAGGATTTGATTCCCCTTCGAGGAGAAAATGACCAGGCTTAAAATGTCCCACAGTCACCTAGCCTAGTACCTACCTTAAGACTAAATGCAAGAAATGCACGATGATATCCTTTGAGAAGTCTGCCACCACTGGTAACTGCCATACTAAACAGGCCCCTAAGAGTCAACGCAGCAGTCAGGGATTTGGAAACACATCTAGAAATCATTCAATGTTGCACAACTTATAAACAAAGTTATGGGATCTAGGTCCAGAGAAGTCATTGTTCCACTGTATTTGGCACTTAGTAGACTTATCATGGAACAGAATGCCACCTCTGGTATGTACTCATCCAGGGGACATCCAACAACTGCAATGTCCTTACTCACTAAAAGAATATAGGGCATAAATAGCATGTCCTATTCAGACTTTCTCAAAGCCCAATCCCTGTATTCTGTATCCTACAGGTTGCTGAGAGGAAACCTATGCTGCCATCTCTTTCTGCCTATCCACAAAACAAAACTTAAATCTTGCCTGTGATATAAATAGGTTCTGCTGGAGAGACAGGTATGTATCCCAGAGACTGCCCCTTCTCTGGAACAAGGTTTCCCATCCATGTGAATATGAGTTTCTCCCCAATTCAATTCAGCTGTAATTTGGAGAACTGGATAAGGAACATGAAATTCACCCCTGGTTGGGCACCTATGCCTCAAACTGACACAGGCAGATTGTAAATGTTTAATTTTCAATCCCCTGCTTACACCACCAAGGAAACCAGAACTTGTTAGAGATTTGGCATGTATGGTTCAGCTTAAAAAGGTCCCAGTGATCGTTAACCTACTACACACATATGAGCCTATGAACAGCAATACTCAAGAATTAGCATATACAACCAAGCTGAGAATGATGGCTTCACAAGAAAGGGCATTCAACATCTGATGGCAAAAATTGGTCTTTTATGGAGATTGCAATACTACTTAACAGCAGGAGACTTCAAGTAGTACCAAAGGCATTTTCAGAGCACAGTGTGGTCATCTATAAATTAAAGTTTAAAGTAGATGACAAAGAAAACAGAAAATCCATAACAATTTAATAGTGACCTACTTAAAAGAGGGCACAGGATATGTTGATGTAGTATATTTCCCTCAGGGTAAGCTTCCAGAGGCCTTGAAGCTGATGGCTCCTTTCACAACTGAATATGCTCAAAGATCATTTAAGCCAAAGGCACCCTCAATGCCTAACCACACTCCATGATAAAATCTTTAATTTACTGAATTATACTGCAGAATTAAACTACTGGATGTCAGAATGGGAGACTAAGGATTTCCAACTGCTAAACAAGTTAACCAAGTTATTTCAAGAGTAATCAGCAGACATCGGGATGACAGGAAGCTTTGCAAGTGTCTAGTAACTGTAATATAGAAACAGTATACTAACGTTGCTTAAATATCCAGTAACAGTATTCGTTAAATGAAAATGTGAAGAAAGATCACCCAACACCCTAGATGAAGCAGTGATTTTGTTGAAGACCTGCCAGATCTTATGAGAACAGCAACAGTCCGAAGCATTCTATCAGACCCTGAATTCATGTCAGTAAAGCTCAAACACTACCATCTGATCAAAGAGAGTTTGCTGTGGCTCCTCTGAATCCTGATCAGCTTTCACGTACCAGCCACTATAATCAGGAAAATGGACCACCACAATATAACCAGCTGGACAACTGACCAAAGCCCTTTCTTTCTGACTTGCCAAATTAATAGAAGGTTCTACAGGCAAGCACTAACACCAAGGAGATAGAAACTCAGGTCTGTAATTTCTAACCAAGAGGTTAATTTGCATTTTAACTTTTGTTATTTTGTAAATTAACAATGTTGCTATTTGCTACAAGTGTCGTGAAAGTGTTATATATAGCTTCACAGCTGTAAGTAAACTTTCATGTTCTTAATTCCAAGTTAAAGCATAAAGCAGCTAAGAATCATTGAAAGATTGCAGATGTCATATTACTGCAACAGGCAAAACTAGGTAGCATAAGAGATGTCTATATAACACCCTTCAGGACTCAGTGGTGTACAGTTTAGTGTCAAGTTTTTTTTATTTATTTATTTTGACATTTTTTAACTGGGAAATGTCCCAGAGAGCAGAAGCCATTTTTCAGTGGAGACCCGAGGAGAAAAGCTATGTACATGAAAAATTAATATGATGCTCACAAATACATGAAGTTAACAAAACAAAGTTAATTTTAACATCAAATTCCAAGCAGGGTTAGCAATATTTAAGGTTTTGGGATGGTCAGTAGTATAGTCAGTAAAGGACTGGGAAGGCAAATGGGTATTGCTAAAAGGTAAAGAAAGCAGAAGGCTTTCTGGACATAAAGAATAATGACAGCCCTAATGAAGACAATCCCACATTATTTTGTCCACGTTTCTGAACAAGTTAAAAGGCATAGCAGAGAAAATATTCCAGTTATGTTGGCAGGAAGACTTTAATGTAGAGCTAGATTCCTTAATGTGGAAATCCAAAATGGTGAAAAAACTTTTGAGAGGCCAAAGTGTCCCAAGCACCCAGCTCTACTATTTAGGTCTATGCAATCCTTTGACTATACTAAATAAAACAGATCAATGATCACTCATTTTTTTACTGCGGTGGTGGTGCTGCGGTAGCGTTGTCGCCTCACAGTATGAAGTTGTCCTGTTCGATTCTCAGCTAGAGCATCTTCTGTGTGGAGACATGCGTGAATGTTCATACCTTCGTTTAAGGTTGTGCGTCGGAGCTGGCAACTCAGCACGTAAAAATCTACTGCCAATCATTAGCGGACCGGAGTTCCGCTGTGGTGACCCCTAACCGGGAAAAGCCGAAAGACACAACAACAACAACAATGATCACTCATTTTCCAAATGATGGCAGTCAGATATGGATAGAATATTGCTTCCTCTCTTACTTCACTCTGCAAGAAATTACTGCTGAAGTAACGCAAGTCTATCCTTTCACACCATAAAGGAGTTAGGGTTTCTTTTTCATCCATTCTGATGAAATAAGGTGATCAGAAGTATTGGAGACAATCTCCTTGTATGGAAAGATAGAAATATCCTACTATCTGCAGCTATACCTTTTGAATAGTATGCATATCTTGACATTGTAGAAATCATTACAATTTAATTTTAATGCAATACGGGAATGGGCAAAATCACATCTGTACAAGCAAAGCAATACAACTGAGCCATTACAGATTTTGATAAGTGCAAGGCAAATAAATTTAAGAACCTCCTCCTCCTTCACAGAATTCAAGCTGAAAAGTTAGAATTAGCTGCAAAGCAACAGTAGGCCCAAGAGTATGAATTCTTGGGCGCATTCTACTAGACTTAAAAATAAAATATGCAAGAAATTATTTGGATAATGCTTATCACAGTAATTAAAAGCTTCCATACTGAACTGAAAGTTCAGCACTGGTTTAGTTTTTAGTCAAGTCTAGAGCAAAAGATGCTGTTAAAATCAGAGGATAATTAGTAGGGCATACAAAATGGTGTCTGATATAATTAGTAGGGCATACAAAATGGTGTCTGATAACTGTAACACTCAAAGCATGTTAAGAAAGATTATGTAAGGAAAATGGAAAGGGTTCTTACAAAGGAACACTGGGCCAACATCTCTATGGCTCCCAAATATACAACAAAGTAAAGTTTATGATTTTTTCTTGGAAATGTTTGCATAGGTATTTTTATATCCCAAAGCAGTCTTCCGAGAATTTTCCTACTCTTGATAGCAAATGCTAGAGGTATATGGGAAAAAGAAGTAATTGGGAATATGTTTTTTGGGGAGTATAATGAGCTGGCAGACTTTAAAAATTCCCTGTGGTATACTTTTTCAGAAATTTTGCAAGAGCAAATGATCCTTTTGAACTGGATAGTGTCATAATTTTGTAAAGCTTTTTTAAGCTTAATGCTATGGGCTGCTGAAAAGGCAGTTACTAGAAAATGGAAACCAAAAACTAAAACAACTATAACTGATGTATTGAATATTGTAAAGGAGAGAAAAGAACTAGAGATCAGTTCTTTAGGAAAGTGAAAATGCAAATTATATCGAAATAAATGCAAATTTTATTTTGGAATATGTGCAAAATAAATGTTCAAAGATGAGAAGTGACATTTAATGGAAGGCAGGAATTGAGCAATTCATGTACTGTTTTAGTGAAAATAACTGTTAAAAAGAAAACATGCATTTTCTTCTTTCGGCTTTTCCAAGTTAGGGGTCATCACAACAGATCGCCTGTCTGCTCATGATTGACAGTGGAGTTTTACGGTGTCAAGTTGCCAGCCTGGCACCCATCCTTCCACAGAAGTCACACACACACATGCACAGGGCCAATTTAGAGTGTCCAATCCACGCATGTCTTTGGGATGTGGGTGGAAACCAGAGCACCTGGAGGAAACCCACAGGGAGGACATGCAGACTCTGCACAGAAGGCACACCAGCCGAGGATCGAACCAGAGAACCTCTTGCTGTGAGACAGCAATGCTAACCACTGCACAACCATGGCTACCCTAAACAGAAAACATGATTACTGAATAAAAATAATGAAAGATATCACTGGTTTGTATGCCCATGTCATTGTTTAAATTGTGATTTGATAAACATGTCTGAAAAACTTCAGCAAGTGGTAAAGATCCAAGGTATATATTAGCTTCTAGGTAGAAATCCCTTGTACTAACTTGCCACACATTTATGGGCATTTCAATGTATTCATCTAACAGTGCAAAGATGGAAAAACTTGCAGCTTCTTGCATGCTTAGGTGCATCTAAATAATAAACAAATGGGCAATATGATATCTGTGAGTATACTGTAGACAGTCAAGTGCATGTTCTATAATATATTATACCATGACCACCGAAAAACGTGCACGCTGATTGGCCAGCGTGCCCGTTGTAAATCGAGTTATACTAATGGAAAAAGGTCCGCCCGGACTTTTCCATGTTAAATGGGTTTAACATGCGAGCAAAGCTAAATAAAACAGCGAAGATCTCCGTTGCTTATTTTAAAGCTGTCTTGCTATGTTAAACCCATTTAACAACTAAAAAGCAACTGAGACCTTGCTTTCTCTTTTTGTTGCCCACAACTCTGATGTACGCGCGCGCGAGCGCAGTACATCAGAACTGCCACGGATGCCAGACATCTGCGGAAGGGCAGTAAACAGGCATTATACTATGCCATTATTTAAGAAAAGTAATAGTTTCTTTTCTTAAATAATGTCATATAATAGCAATAAGGTTGGGGACCAAACCTGCTATATTAGCCATTCTGGAATTCCAGTTTATGTGTCATTCTTTTCTCGGTTGCACAGATGCATGTTGCAGAATCAGATTTGTATAATTATTATTTTATTTTCTGATGCTGTTATCCTGGTGTCTTTTTTTAATTTTTGATGTTGTTCTGGTTGGCAGTTTCAAGAAGAGAGTCAGGTATCTGCCAGCAACTGGCTAAAACATTTACAAATCACAACACTGACAACATTGCCAGATTATGCTTAAAAATTCTGGTAAGAGGAAACTGATTATACTGTTAGATGGGTTTTATTCCCATAGTTTGCTATAAGATAATGGAAAAATCCAGCACAATGCATCTTTTTTATGCTTCTTACTTAGAAGGTTTAATTCTTATTTAAATATGCGTAAGACTAGTCTTAGTTCAATTGTCAGTAAGGAAAGCAAAACCACTGCACCATCATTGTCATGACAATAGTCAGTCATAGTGGTCTACACCAAGAACAGAACATTTGAGTATGTCTTTCTTGAAAGTTTGATTTAAAAAGTCTAATGTGTACAGCTGTCCTGTACTTAAATAATTAACTACTGCATCAAGGAATTTGCCAAGTAAGACATTCCACTGAATTCATGAACTTCTTTAGATAAAAGAATATTTTCTGCTGGGAGCATCATGAAGTATAAGTTAGAAACAGTCATGAAACAATCTTAATAGGAAAATCATAACATGAGCTCAATGTTTGGGAGGGGTTAGGAGTTAAGTACAAACACAGACATTTTCATTCTGACAATTGAACTATCATCAGGATATTTTATTTTAACCTATAATCTTGTATAATAGGCAAGACATTAATCCATCTTTCACTTAGCTTATACGGGTTGCATTAAGCACTGATGTCAGACAGAAAGGCACTTTCCTCACTGTTCAGTAATACTGAACATTGTGTGCAGGAAACTTGTTTTGGAAAAAATCTCTAATGCAGCATTGATTGAAAGGCTTTTTATCCCCAGTACATTCACAAAACATTGCACAACATATATTACAGGGCTACAGTAAAAAATACAAACATGGATGGGAGAAAGCATACCTTTTAACTTTACATGTAACTGTTGATCTTCTTCTTTCTGCTTTTCCCGGTTAAGGGTCGCCACAACAGATAACCGTCTGCTCATGATTGGCAGTGGAGTTTTATGGTGTCAAGTTGCCAGCCTGGCGCCCAAGCTTCCACAGAAGACACACACATGCACACACTCACACCTAGGGCCAGGTTAGTGAGTCCAATCCACCAGCAGTATGTCTTTGGGATGTGGGAGGAAACCGGAGCACCCTGAGGAAACCCACGCGACCACAGGGAGGACATGCAGACGCTGCACAGAAGGCACCCCAGCCGAGGATCAAACTGGAGATCCTCTTGCTGTGAGGCAGCAACGCTAACCGCTGCACCATTTGACTAACAACTCATTCCACTGGCAACCAGCAATTCACCACACCCCAAGCCAAAGTTATACATGTAACTGTTGATAACGTGGTATATTGTCTTAGTGGCCTACTAAAAAATGTAAGGAAAAGGCATATGAAGAAAAATGTAAATATTTCTATCCCACCTCATAGCAGAGTTATCCTGACATGTCACATATGGTAGATAATTAAAAGAAAATAAGGGTATGTGGTATACCTGGAAAGGGATTTATACAAGTAGAGACTACTCTACCCACTGAATGATTATGCTTACAGAATTAATTTTTGGCACGATAGGTGGTTTCTCCTCCGGCATGTTTTCCCTCAAGATAATGTACAAAGCAAAGCATATCTTTTTACACTGCTTGTAAAAATAGAAATGCACTTGTGGGAAAAGAGAGAGAAAGAGGAAGAGAGACTTGGTTCCTTTTTGAATTATTAATGGTTATTGAATATACAACTTCTCTAGCCAAGCCTTTTAATTATGAATATGCTCTTATTAGTTTAAATGTCATGTTGTGGTCAGAAAGCAGATGGTTTTGCAGAAACATGCTCACACTTACTTTGCATTAGATTTGTGCTGGAAATTAATTATAAGATGATGATAAGGCATTGGCAGTCTATGATACAAGCAATTAAAAGGTCAGCTATAAGTGAAGATACAGCATTTACTTTCATCTGTAGTTGTTCATTTACTCTCTTCCTCATGATATAGCCATGTGTTTTTCATACCAAAAAGAAGAATCATGCCATAACCAAAGAAAAGACCCCTGTTATCTTAACAGACAATAGCAAATATTAATGAAGTTTGCTCGAATCATTCCACTCACATTGCGTATGAATGAATGTCAGGACCAGCAAAAAATGTTTGAATTTTAACTTCTGACATGGCAAAACAGAATCAAGTTACTGAAGTAAAAACTACTATCATCCTCTCAACAAGCAGATACATTTATACACATACAAAAACGTATGCCTAGATACGTGTACATGCACATATATGTATGCAAACCTAAATGCATACAGCTACAGCAAGAAGCGTACACACACCTCTGTGCATATATGCATTTTGCTAAATGGCACTGGGACCCATGTTCTAAACCTTCTGCATGACTGCTGTGGATAACTTCCAGAGCAGATGGTCCTCTACATTTCCCCAGTTTCTGTTACACTTCTACAACACATTTAAATGTATGTTTCCATTGCTTTTTCTCCCTTCATATATGATAACTACACCTTCCTATGTGCCACTCTGTGAAGAAATATTTCCTCATATGTGGGTTACATTGGGTCCCTTTTAGTTTGAAGACACACACTTCCCTACCTCCCTTGTACTTACTTCTTAGTTCTATCTTGTCACACTATCTATGTTATCTTTATGAACCCAAACCATTTTAAACTCCCATTTTTTCTATAAATCATGTCCCAGGCTGTTATGCCATATGTCTCCTATTCCAGGATATTTATCATTTTTGCAGTCTTTATTTTTGTGAGTGTGTCCGGGAGGCGACTCCAGGACATAAGAAAGTATTCCAGCTAAGACTCTTCAGTGTTTTAAAGGGGGGGGGGGTTGCAGGACTACTTTATCCTGGTGATGTACCCCATTATAAAAGCAGCTCAGTACTATCTTACACTTAGCTGCCAGTCTTTCACTCGGATCCTTCTGGTTCATTACTACAGAAGTCATGACCTTTTATTCTGATTGCCTGGCTCGTATTCACAGATTGTATTACATGTCAGTATTGTCCTTCTTAAGATACAGATTCCTAATTTTACCTGTTAGCATTTCACTACATAGTGATAGCACAGATGATGTGAATGGAGACTAGTAGGGAAGTATAATTACTAGGTTGTTGCACAGTGTCCTAGTTCTACACATAGCACTTGAATGTAGATTTTAATAGTATAAGAAAGTACATTTGTCTTCTTTACTGCTGCTGTAGCCTGTGGGCTGTATCCTGCCAAGGAGACAGCACCCAGACAGCTTCCCAAAGCTCTGTCCTCCTCCCACACGATCACTCTGGCAGCCTACAGACTAATCCCTTTTGGAGGAAAGTAAAAGCAGGCAGAGTGATTAAAAATCTTCAGGACTTTCTTATCTCAGAAGAGAAAAGAAGGGGAGCTAATCCTGAAACAATCACAACCAATGTAACCAACAAAAGACTAACAACAACTAACAAATTTTACAAGCTATCTACTGTCGTTGTCAGTATGGTTTTATACATTTATATATATTGATTTTTTATAGATTATTTATATAGTTATATATAGATTATTTATTTATATATTTATAGAATTATATATTTATCAAAATGAATCTATTTTTAGTTTTAACTATTATGCTAAAATAAATTAATTTGTTTTAGGCTTGTTGTACTGGTCAATATTTAGTAACAATATTAATAATACTATATTTGTTTTGTATGTGATATTGTGTTTTTAATTTATTAAGAATACTATTATAGGAAAGTTGAGCTGAGTGTTTTTATTTGTGTCTTTACCACTTTAAATGTGGGTTTATCTTCTAATTGATTGTGCTATATATTATCAATTGTTTAATTGTATGTTGTCTGATGAAGTTGCTCCAATGTTGAGTGACGAAAAGCGCTTTACAATAAACCAGTGTTCTCATTTACTTCCTGTGGGTGTTGCTTGGAGCCTTTTTTCTGGACTAGTTTGTTTCCCTGATACTTCAGTTTGTTTTGTGTTTGTTTATGGCTTCTAACAACCTTAGTGAAAATGAGGATTCTGTCTCCCCTTCGCCATTTGGTTCTGCTGGAGGAGAAACTAATTTGAAAGAAGTTAACCTGATAGCTCTCATACTGGCGTTAACCCAGTGAGTCGACACATTATCTTCGCGACTGGACTCTCAATTTCCAAGTTTAAATATGAGTAATTCTCATATTGTAGGCTCGTCTGACCCGTTGGGGTCTATTCCACTAGGACAACGGACACCTCCTACTACTATGAGGTTATCGAATTCAAGCACCGGAAGCCGTGGAATTAACCTGTTGCCACCAGGTGAAAATGACACTCAGCTACGACAACATAATATGACTTATAACACCAACCTTGGACAAGACAACCAGTTACCTGCATATTTACCAGGCTCACGGAACTTGCCTAACGCTAACCACTTGAGTGATGGGAACAACGAGACCAGGGCAACTACAAGTACTCATGACAGGGTTGGAGAGCTTATCGGAGCTCCATCTTTTCAAGACTGGATTTATGACACCAAAAACTTAATGTTTGGTCAACCTAATCCACCGGAGCGACCGGCTGACAATGCTGAGACATCTGAGGTTAGTGCACAATTACTCACAAATAACCTTAAGTTACTAGACGCCAAACTACTTAAAATCAAAAAACTGCAATTAGAGGTTAACTACTTCCAGGAATGTAGTAGACAACGCATAGTCCTGAAGGGGCTTCGGCACCATACATATCCCACAGGATTAGTAGCTAATTCATTATTTCATCTTGAACTTAATACTTTGTTTGATGAACAAGGTTTTGCGCTGATGGACTGTATTATTAAGCATTACAGTATTCAGATAATTGATTTATCTAAGGAAGTCGCTGAACTTAATTCCACTATAATTAATCATGTTGACTTCTTTAGATATAAGTTTGAATATGACAGATCTTTTAACTCCATTGATCAGTTATTGGTGAAATTAAAATTAAATAAAGCTAAAAAACTTAATTGTGATAGACTGGCATACGACAATGGCAGAGCGTACCCAAATCCCCCCATGTCACAGAATGGACTTGCTAATGTATCTGCTAATTGTCTTGCTACTACTGAATCACACCATGATGAATTAGATCCTAGTCTGGATTATGATAACCATAACTCAAACAGTAGAGATGGAAATTCGAATAATAATACCTGGGTAGGGCGACTCAGGAATGGAAAGCAAAAGAATCCTAATGGAGAACAAACTAACCAACACTATTCGAATAGACCAGCATACGATGATGAATACAATAATTCCAGCTTGGGTGCTATACCAAAGAGACACTATAACAATAACCAGAATTTTCAGAACCAAAAAAACAAATTTCGCCCATACAACAAGCCAAAGACGTAATGAATTACACTATTGGTCCAACTATCATTCACAATAAAACAGGGGACTTTAACATCTACAATTTCTCTTGTATAGAAATAGATCCTATTTTGGTTGAACTTTTGGCTAAAGGACAAACGTTTGTCGCTAGCAAACATATGGATTTAGTCCAAAGTATAAAAGATCTAAAGCTGTTTGTAAGAAAGCTCAACCTTAACTTATTACTGGGAAATTCTTCAGCTTTAACAAATCCCCTTAGAGTAGTGAGTGAGTGTAACCCTATCTTGCACCCCACACTTCACACTTTTGAACAACTTATGGAATTGGACTTGCGCTGTCTTAACAACAGCCAAAATAAGGTTTTTTGTAAAGATGCGAGACTTAGCAACATTAGTACAGATGAACTATCATCTTTAAATCACTAGACATTAGAACTATAAAACCTGATAAAGGTGGCGGACTAGCTATATTTGATAACTGTGACTATATTAACAGAGTAGAGCATATTTTGGAGAGTGAAACATATGCAAAGGTGTCTATTAATGAGGTAAATACTGCATACAGTAGGATTAAGAATTATTACAGTGATCTTTTTATGGACGGATATATCGACATAGACGTATACCATTATATAACTATGAACTGGCCTAGGATTCCTATTTTGTTTGCGACACCAAAAATTCATAAAAACATTATAAATCCACCATTTAGGCCATTGATAGACGGACATAATTCTATTACCTATGCTTCGGCAAAAGTAGTTGATTATATTTTGAAAAAGTATCTTAAAACAGAACCACAAGTCTGTAAAGACTCGTGGCCTTTCCTTGAGAATTTAAACAAAGTTATATATAAGGAAGAAAATAATTTTTTAACTATAGACGTTATAGACTTGTATACGTCTATCCCCCATTTAGAAGGCATAGAATGGGTAAACTTGTTCCTTATCAAAAAAGGTGCACCATCAAATGAGATGTTTACAGTTACAACTTTACTTGATATTATTTTAACTAATAACTTTTGCACATTTAATAACAAACTGTACCTACAAAAATGTGGGGTTGCGATGGGCTCACCATGCGGAGCCAGTCTAGCTAACACAGTAATGGTGTACTGGGAAAATCATTTCATCTTTCAGAATACCGAGTGGACTTAACACATTAAATATTACACTCGGTTTCTTGATGATATTTTTATTTTATTCCAAGGACCAAAAGAATTAGCAGACAATTTTCTATGTTATTTAAACAATACTACTGACTTTTTCAAATTTACATCAGATTTCCAAACTTCGTCTACAAATTACCTTGATGTCAATATATTCAAGGACTTGTTAGGTATGCAGTATATTGCCAAAATACACAGAAAAGACACCTTTTGCAATTCTTATCTCCATTATACTAGCCTACACCCATAAACTCAAAAGAAAGCTATAGTCAAAGAACAGCTGATTAGAGCAGCTCGCATGACAACTTTGCTTAGTGATTTTTTAGCTGAATGCAGCTTACTAGAAATGTTATTTATTGAGAGAGGTTACCCGACTGACTTAGTAAATGATATTTCTCACGAAGTTAAGTATAAAAGAGACAATGGCATTATAGTACCTATACTACAAACCAGGGAAAGTCTTAATAGTACTTTAAGTGTATGCTCTGGTATAGAAACCGACCTCAATACTGACAGTTATACATCAGAAGTTGACATCCTTGACATTAGTGAGTTGGAAGTTAATAAAAACTACCAGATAAGTTACATTACAACATTTAGTATGGATAGTAACATCATTAGAAAGATTTTGTACAAAAACTGGGTAATTATTCAACAAGATAAAAATATTAACTTTAAATTCTTGGAATACCCTATTTTAGTGTATAGAAAAGGGAGAAACATCAAAAACATTCTGGAGACAAATATAACAAAAAGTTTCACTAATAGAAAAGGGATGTCTAACTGTGGTAGCTGTAATATGTGTAAATACATGTCTTGCAGCGAGTATGCTACTATTAACAATATAAAATATAAAATCAAATATAAGCTTAACTGTAATTCAAAACTTATAGTGTATGTTGCTACATGTACTCTATGTTCAGCTTTCTATATAGGAAAGACTGAACGTCGATTGAAAGAGAGAGTGTATGAGCATACATACGCGATTTCTAATGGTAAGACAGACAACGCTCTATTTAAACACATTACAGTTAACCCAGGACATAATTTCAAATTTACAGCTTTTGATCAGATTCAAACTGACATTAGAGGGGCTCCATATAATCTTTTATTAGAAGACCGTGAATTATCCTGGCAGTGGAGAACAAATGCTTTTTTTAAACCAAGATTAAATGAACATTGCAACATTAGTTGTTTACTGAAACTTAAAAGTTCGGATAGAAAATAAACAAATAAACATGTTCCTAGTAGAAGCTATTACATGGTTTTTACAAGCTGTCTACTGTCGTTGTCAGTATGGTTTTATACATTTATATATATTGATTTTTTATAGATTATTTATATACTTATATATAGATTATTTATTTATATATTTATAGAATTATATATTTATCAAAATGAATCTATTTTTAGTTTTAACTATTATGCTAAAATAAATTAATTTGTTTTAGGCTTGTTGTACTGGTCAATATTTAGTAACAATATTAATAATACTATATTTGTTTTGTATGTGATATTGTGTTTTTAATTTATTAAGAATACTATTATAGGAAAGTTGAGCTGAGTGTTTTTATTTGTGTCTTTACCACTTTAAATGTGGGTTTATCTTCTAATTGATTGTGCTATATATTATCAGTTGTTAAATTGTATGTTGTCTGATGAAGTTGCTCCAATGTTGAGTGACGAAAAGCGCTTTACAATAAACCAGTGTTCTCATTTACTTCCTGTGGGTGTTGCTTGGAGCCTTTTTTGTGGACTAGTTTGTTTCCCTGATACTTCAGTTTGCCTGGCTCGTATTCACAGATTGTATTACATGTCAGTATTGTCCTTCTTAAGATACAGATTCCTAATTTTACCTGTTAGCATTTCACTACATAGTGATAGCACAGATGATGTGAATGGAGACTAGTAGGGAAGTATAATTACTAGGTTGTTGCACAGTGTCCTAGTTCTACACATAGCACTTGAATGTAGATTTTAATAGTATAAGAAAGTACAGTTGTCTTCTTTACTGCTGCTGTAGCCTGTGGGTTGTATCCTGCCAAGGAGACAGCACCCAGACAGCTTCCCAAAGCTCTGTCCTCCTCCCACACAGTCACTCTGGCAGCCTACAGACTAATCCCTTTTGGAGGAAAGTAAAAGCAGGCAGAGTGATTAAAAATCTTCAGGACTTTCTTATCTCAGAAGAGAAAAGAAGGGGAGCTAATCCTGAAACAATCACAACCAATGTAACCAACAAAAGACTAACAACAACAACAATGACAATTTCAACAATAAAAATTGTAACTCGCATCAACTATGTAGAACAAGGGGAATGGTGGGTGAGTGTGATTACTGTAGCAGTGAAGAATTTGAACATCTGCTGTTATGGGTAAATGCAACTGACAACTGCACTATGGCCGTCATTCTCACTACTGCAGTAGTCTACAGCATACCCAACCTAAATAAAGGAAGGATTAGGGTCCAGGATCCCCTGGAGAATGTTCATTGCAATGCCTGCTCTAGACCTAGAGAAGGAGGGCCCTAGTAGAATGGACCCTAACCCTGCATTGAATGTTTTTCCCATGGTGGGAGTAACAAAACACAATAGAAGAAGTCAACCATCTAACACAGTCTGTTTAGACACAGGTTGACCTTTCTTAGTCCCCGTATAGGAAATAAATATCTGCACAGCTTTTCTGAAGGACTTGGTTCTGTGAAGGTATACCAAAGTTGCTAGTGCACACCAAAGGAATGAAGAATTTTTTCTCCCCTTTTTTATTGTCTGCTTGATTCAAAGTGAACCCAGAACACCTTAGGCATTAATGCGGGGTTAGTCCACAGAGTGACACTATCTCTATGGAAAAATAGAAAGGTTACCCCTCCAAATCAAGTGACCTTGAAGCTCAGATTCTTGTCTTGGAAATGGAAGAACAAGAAATTTTCCAAGTAATGAACCTGAACTCAAAGAGACAGGTTCAAAACATGACAAATTCAGTTTCTCCAGTACAAAATTCAAGGGAAAAATTTGCTGTTCCAAAACACATACACACAAAACAAGCACACCAAACAAACAGCAATCCACACACATACACCTAAATCTTACACCTAACCCTACACTAAACTATACACACACCACTAACTATCCACTTACCTTAACCCAAACCCTAACCCTAAGGTCCGTCGCTATCGCACACTCACCTCACCCACACCCTAACCCTAACTCACCTACCCTAACCAACACAATCCCACACTTACCTGACCCTCGCCCTAACCCTAACTCACCTAACCCGCCCTAACCCTCATGTCCACACAGTTGCATACATACCTAACTCGCACCCTAACCCTAAATTACCTAACCCACACTCAATCGCACACTTACCTGAACCCGACCCGAAATTTTCCACCACAGCGCTGAAAAGACCGAAGCTTCGATATTTCAGCTTTTGCTTGATAGGAATCGATATTAGAACATTCAAAGTTTTGAAACTTTGATGTTCTAATATAGACCCCTTTTATAAACTACTTGACTACAAAGAAGAAGAAAGAGGAAGATCCTTGGGCAGACAAGCTGAAATTGCTGCTAGATGCAAGATGATAGTCATATCTCTCAACCTCTTACCACAAGAATTTTGGACAAAATCCAAAAATATTTTTTTTGGTGGGGGGGGTCCAAAAATAGGGATGCATTTTGCTCTTAGAAACTTAGAAAGTTTCTAGATGACAAGTTCTTGTGTTATTATGCATTTTCTGAAAGTTTTGAAATCTGAACTCAAATAAATCATTCAGTGAATTTAATCCTCATTGATTTGCCAGAAGAACACAATTTTTGAGCAACAGACTAAAACTATGAAGTAAACATCTGGACATTCTGCCAAAATCTGGACAGTGGAGATATATGAAAATAACAACTCACATAGGTATTTAAACACCAGGAGTGCAAACTTCTTGATGTGACCCTGATTATTGGTTAGGTACCAAGAAATTCTTATCCATTTGCCAACATATGATTTTATCGTAGTAGGCTGTTTTAGCTCCATCAGTGCCTGCTGCATGTCCTCATGAAAAAGATGCCAAAAATGTAACAAAATTGAATCATCCAGGTAGTCATTTGCAGTTACTTTATGCCAGGGTGTTTCATCACCCCTCCCCTTATCATGTGTGAGTGGATCCAGTCTGTGAGGAAGTTTGTTGTAAATACCCTTTGCTAATTCCTTAAGTAGGAATAATCCATTTTGCCTGGGCCAAAAGGGAGTCAACTCAATTATTTTTGTTAAATCTTTCTGAATCTAAAGTAGTACTTTGGAAATCACTGGAAAGGGTGGAAAAGCATATAGAAGCATCTCTGACCAGAAGAATAATAGACCCTCTGTTCTCCAAGCTTGTTTATAAGGAATCTTGGAACAGAATTTGTCTGGTTACCTATTTTTCAAGAAGACAAACAGCTGTTGTCTGTAATCACCCAAAGAAGTGCTAGTTGCCAAAGTACATTAAAGTGAACTAATTAACACAAGGAATAAAGTTAGACTGTTTTTTATATAGACAATCAACCCTATGACATCATATATTAATTACATAACTATAAGCCAACATTTAAAGGACCCATAGAAAAAAAGTCACAAATGTTAGTATACAAATGCTTAAAAAGTATTAAATATACAAAGCCAACATACTCCTGAAGTATGTATATATATTATGATGTCATAGGGTTGATTGTCTATATAAATGTCAATTAATTTGATTGTCAGTTGTCTGAAGACAACTTTATTCCTTGTGTTGGAGTTGTTTTGTCTTTGCCTTTGCTGTTTGGATTTATGGAAGATTTGAACACACCAACTTCGCAAGATTTATTCAACAACAGTGCCCCGATATCATCACTTGGTTCTAATTCAGAATCAGGGGCCATCTGCAAACTTACTGACTTGATTAATCTACTATCGCAACGAGTGGAGAACCTGGAGTATTTACAATTCCAATGTTTGGCTTCCGGTGCATCAGCACCTACGGTTTGTGCTCCCCCTAGACCGCAGCCAGGAACCTCAGGATCGCAGGATCGAGGGAATATAGCAGCAGGGGGCTCTTTACACAATGTAGCCGACGTATCTCAAAGACCAGGTGGGTCTGGATCTATCTCAAAGCCCTTAGAGACTTCAGAACTCAGTGGATGGCATAAATGCTGGCGACACTAACAGCACATTGGACTTGAATCAAAATGGCCCCGTAAGTACTGCATTTGCCGTTCCTAACCTAAATGAATGGTTAAAGGATGCAACTAGTTGTTTCGATGGTAATTTAGCTGACTTTCCTAATTCTAGCAGCAATATTACTGATATGAACTTGACTAACAACTTGAAGGTGTTCGATTTTAAATTATTCCGCTTCAAGAAATTGCAACTGGAAATACAATATTTGAATGAATTTATTCATAGACAACAAGGCCTTAGGAACTCTTGTTTCCATTAAGGATTTGCTTAATCTATTTGATAAGGAAACATTAAAAGTGGATATTAATGCTTTGGACTGTAAATAAAGATTTTTCTAGGTATAAGTATGATTTTGTGCATATTTTTTCAAGTATTGATAATGCCCTTTCTAAAATCAAGGAGACTAAAATGAAAAAATTGAAGAGGCATGCTAATGCTTATAGTATGAATTTAGCGTATCCCATGCCTCCTGGTTTTACTGCTCCTAATATGTTTAGGGACATGAATAATGGCCCTAGTGTTTCTAATATTGTTCCTAATAATATTTGTGGTAATAACGAGTTTAACAACGTTAGAGAGGATGACATTTTCGATGATGGGTTAGCTAATAAACAACCTAATAACAGAGGGGCTATCAATAATAATAACACCAATAACTCATATAGAACACCAATTCAGGGTTTTCAGGACAGGAAGAACAACAGAGGTTATCAGAATCAGGTACACCAACAACAGCATTGGAAAAAGAAGGGGCAGAACAAGAAGAAGAGGTGAATGTTCCCTTAATCTGTGATTTACCTGCTAATACCTCTTTTTATGAAACTATTGGCCCTTATAGTTGTGATAAGAATAAAATGTCAATATTATGGAACAGTATGCAAGATTTTAGGGTCTTTAATTTTTCTAGTTATACACCTGACCCAGTACTTATTGACATTTTATCCAAGGGCCTCACCTTTGTGCCATCATCTAGAGGGGATTTGGCTATGAGCATACTTGACCTAAAATCCTTTACTAGGAAATTGAACTTAAATGTTTTATTGGGATCTAATAGTAGTTTAATTTCTGATTTTAGAGTGTCAAGTATCTTCAACCCACCATTGCATCCATCTCTCTCACTTTTTGAAAGAATATGTGAGAATGATTTCAGGTCCTTGTATAAAAATAAAAGACTTCATAACATTAATACATTCAACTTAACACAAAATGAAAGAGAATTGTTATTTAATTTGAAATTTGTGGACATACGTATCCTTAAACCGGATAAAGGCGGTGGCCTTGTGTTCATGGATAATATTAATTATATAGAACGTATGTCTCTACTTTTAGATAATGACGCCTATATAGAAGCCTCTTTGAATGAGGTAAATGGTGCATATCAACGCATCAATGGATTTATTCATGACTTATTTTTGGATGATAGAATTGATATTGATTTATTCAATTATTTTACCATCCCATACCCTTTGACACCTATTCTATTCGGATTACCTAAAATTCACAAAAGTATGGATAACCCCCCATTTCGACCTATAATTGATGGGAGGCAATGCATTACATATGCATGTGCCAAATTCGTTGATGTCAAACTAAAGGAAATTTTGATAAATGAAAAGCAAATATGTAAGGATTCGTGGACCTTTTTGGATGCAATCAATAACATTCCCTTTAGTGAGGATATTAATTTTTTAACCATAGATGTCCGTGACCTATATACAGTAATTCCCCAAGATACTGGATGTGAGTGGGTTAGGGAATTTTTACTGGAGCACCATATGGAAGGGTCGAGCATTGACCTTATTATCTATCTATTAGAACTGATTTTGGGCAATTATTATTTCCTCTTTAATAATCAATACTACCTACAAAGAACGGGTATAGCCATGGGATCGCCTTGTGGGGCCACTTTCGCGAATGTCGTGATGGCCTATTGGGAGAAACATTTTTTATTTCAAGACAATTTGTTTCTAGGGAAGGCTACATGGTATACCCGCTACTTGGACGATATATTCATCCTTTGGAGGGGAAATATTGAGTCTGCTAAGTTATTCATTGATCACATTACTGGGTTTACGGACTTCCTACAATTTACATGGGACTTCCAAACCTATAAGATTTCTTATTTGGATATTGAATTGATAAAATTTAGTTGTGAAAAACAATATGTTTCAAAAATTTTTAGGAAACAATCCTACTCCAATGCATTCTTACACTTCTCTAGCTGCCATCCTTATTCCCAAAAGAGGAGTGTAGTTAAGGGTCAATTGGTGCGGGCAGCCAGAATGACTACATTGGATAGAGACTTTGAAGATGAATGTAACCTCCTTAAGGGCATGTTCAAATCTTTAATTGATGAGCTTATTAAAGAAGTAAGCAAAAAACGTTTGTTAGGCATTTTTACACCATTACTACCAGTTGTGAATAAACAACATGAGGGGGTTGTTAACAATGAAGATTCCAGTTTGACTATCATTGGTAATGAATTATGTGATGTAACCCGAGTTCAGCACATTCCGAATAGTGATAACTTTAAAACCAGTTTTATTACCACTTTTTCTATGGATGCATATGGGTTGCAATCAATTATTAATAAAAATTGGTTTTTCATAATGGAGGATAATTTGTTAAATAAAAACTTGGATCCATTACCTAAGTTTGTCTTTAAGAGAGGCAGAAACCTGAAGATGTTGCTGGAAAATAGTTCACCTGCAGTGTATGGCCCACATTGTGGTATGTCCAAATGTGGGTCATGCAAGTGGTGTAAATATATTAAAGTAACAAAACAAGTTACTTTAAGGAACATCTGTATCCCTATTAAGGGGAAGTATAACTGCAACACTAAAAGGGTTGTTTATTTGGGATTGTGTAAGTGCTGTTCAGTTTTTTACATCAGCTGCACTGAAAGGCCATTGAAAAATAGGATTCATGAACACATATATGCTATAAGCAGATTAGATTTGAAAAATGCATTGGCTAGGCATATTAAATCCTATCCCTCACATGAATTTAATTTTTTAGTCTTGGAAAAAGTTAATGAAAATGTAAGAGGGGGTCCTAGTGACCTAAAATTGGATGAAAAAAAACTGATTTGGCAAGTAAAATTGAATGCTGTTAGTGAACCAGGCTTAAATGAAGCTATTGCCTTTAAAAGTATTTTAAAATTGAGGGCTTTGCTGAGATGAATTTTTCTTTTTATTTGTATTTAAACATATTGTTTTATTTATGTTTATGTTTGTATTTATAGGAATAATATATACACATACTTCAGGAGTATGTTGGCTTTGTATATTTAATACTTGTATTTTTAAGCATTTGTATACTAACATTTGTGACTTTTTTCTATGGGTCCTTTAAATGTTGGCTTATAGTTATGTAATTAATCTATGATGTCATAGGGTTGATTGTCTATATAAATGTCAATTAATTTGATTGTCAGTTGTCTGAAGAAGTTTGCTGAAACAGTAAACGAAAGCGCTAACTTTATTCCTTGTGTTGGAGTTGTTTTTTTCCTCCGTTTTGGAATTAGTTCACTGTTTTTAGTTTTGTCTTTGCCAAAGTACATTAAAGACTTTTACAGCTTGAATCACAGCCAGCATTTGATATTTATGTGATTTCGTCTGACTGAATTGTCTCACACATGCCTTGTACTTTTTCTCCATTAGAAACTGCACCCTAAGTAAGGTACGAGGACTCTATCAAGAGCAATAGCTTTGGGGTATGGAGAGAGAAAAGTAGTCCTGGACTGAGAGCCATCTAATCCCTCCACCACTGTAAATTGAGCTTTACAAATCACAGCACTGGGGTTTGAAAAGCTAGAGGTGAAAATGATGGGTCTATATGTTTTTAGGAACCAGCATCTTACTATTTTCCAGGCTGCACATGAGAATCATCGGGATCATAGAAGTCATAAAGCTTAGAATTCTGAGGCATTCTCTGGCTGAAACCAGCGTCAGATGAGAAAAATTTTGGAATATGTCCTACTAAGTTTACACTTTGTCACACAGAATCATGTTTTAGGAAGTCTTATAGTCATTCTCATGCAAAAAGCCTTTCTACTTCAAGACAGTCAGACAGGATTTCTGTATGTTTATCTGAAACCCTAAAAGGGTTGGAATGGCTGAAAGCTTTACACAGATGCCAGGAGTCCTTAAAGATTCTGCACAAATAAGCAAGTCATCTAAATAAGGAAAACTGTGAATAGCTTGCAACCCGCAGTGAACCAACACTTGAGCTAAGCACTTTGTTAACACTCCTGGTGCAGCAGATAGCCCAAAGGGTAATGTAGAGAACTGCAACTGTGACCTAGTTACACAAAATCTCACGAACTTCTTGAATTTGTATGCTACTGGAATGCAATGTTAAGCATCCTTGAGGTCTAAGATTACCATAATGGGATGATTTTGGAGAAAGGCTAACAATGAGTGGAGTGTCAACATCTTGAATTCTGATCATTTCACTGTGATTGAGGAAGGACAGATCCAAAAATGGTCTCCACAGGTACTCCTTTTTTTTGTGACTAGAAACATTCTAGAATAAAAGCCCCTAGAACATGTTTTGTGACATCTGCTTCTAATGTGTTGGAGCAACTAAAGAAACAGGTCTGCTTAGTTTAGATGGTGTGAGGATTCCACAGCGAGGAGGATGAGGAGAATCTATCCATTGCCAGCTGTAACCCTCCTTAATCACATTTTAAGAACATCTGTCTGCAACTATTTGACAAGAAGCTGGATCACTGAGGGACAGATGATTTGAAAGTGAAAGGGGGAAAAGGGGAAGGAGGAAGGGTAAAGATGGCTGGGTCTCTTTGGCACAGTCATTCAAAAGATGATCTCTGTCCCTTTTTTAGAAATTCATTTGTTTTTAGAGTTTGGGATGGCTGCTCTCCTGATATTTTTTCTTGGGAGCCTGCTTGTTATTAGGCTGCATTATCTGCCTGTTCTGTCTTTTAAAAAGGGTAGAAGTTTTAGAAGGGAATAATTTAGGGGCCTGAAAAATCCTAGAAGCTCCCTGCATTAATTTACTTCCGTCATTTCATTGTTTGAGTACCTGAGTAGTGGCAGGCCCAAACAAAACCTCTGAGTCTAGAGGAGAACTTAAACGTTTCTGACTAAGTAAGTTGAAAAGTGTTCGTTACATACCCAAGTACACCTCCTCAAAACAGTTGCTGAAGCACAGAAGCAGAAGACCTGGAATCATTATCAGCCCAATCTTACACACCCCTCAAGGCATGTTTAGAAACTTCAGAAGTTATACACAATGCAACTCAAATGAGACACATCTTCAAAGGACAGAGAAGAAAATTCTTCCAGGCATTTAGCACACTTCAAAATGAACTTCCACTTATAACCCTGGTAGTTCAAGATTCTAAAGACTAATGCAGCAGAAGAAAAAAATCTCTTAGACAATCTGTCCTTCCACCTCACTCCTTATCCCCAGGAATTAAACTGGAGAAGGCAAGGTAATTCTTGCTGTTTGAGCTGTATGAGTGATGGCAGCAAGATCAGTTGTAAGAACAGAAAAGTTTATTTGAATGGGAACCCTACACAATGTATCTGCTTTTTTAGGAACTGATTGGACAAATAAGCATTAAAGGCAACTTTCTGTGCATCCTGCAAAGCAGGAATAATAGGTGGACTGAGTTAAGAAATAGGGATTTATTATTCAAGCAAATAATATATACTCTTATTCAAGTAAATAATATATGCCCATCTCTGGGGGAACATCTGTCTCTTCCCAAGCAAGAACATCCCTCAGTCTTGAAATAGTCTTAGAAAAGGAGAAAGTTTCCATCGGTACTGCTTCTGGATCTCTATTCACAGAGAGAGAGTACTGAGCTATAGAATCCTGAGATGAGTAAACCCTGTCTCTATTAGTATCGCATTCTTCAGAAAATTCATCCTCTTCCTTAGAAAGAGAGGCAACAGTATTAGAGGGTGGCATATAGGACCCAGAGTTGAATGACTGTAACAAACTACTGGCTAAGGTAATATATTTTACTGACAGGCACAATCACTTTATTTTCAATATAATTAACTTTGTTTTTTTTTCTACGTATGTTCTTAAGGGTTGAAGGGCTAGGGGACAGGGTATCACCCCAAACAAAGGGTATCTTTCCCCAGACTTCTCTGGAAAATCCTGTCCAAGTATCTCCTGTACCCATATTGTGTGGTTCTCCAAACAGGGCACTGAAACAGCTGCAGAGGACATGTCTGACAACTAGTCTGAAGTGGCCAGCAAGGTTACACCAGAGAGATTCAGGGAAGCAGGCAAATGGTCTGAGGAAACATCAGTAACCACTGCATAGTCACCCACCATTGGCTGAGGCATAGTAATACTCCAAACAGGAGGCTCATACTCAAGTTTCAACCATGTTTTTTTCTTTTTAGATATGTTAGAAGAAACACCAGCAGGACCGGAGTAGGTATCCCTGCTGTAACCAGGAAAGAAGTCTGTTTGCTGGCAAGATATGCATGAAGACGTCTGCTGAGGCAAGTGGTCAGTGGTAAGCATGAACAGCACATAACCCTTTCCAGTCCAAGAACCACCCTCTGTAACTACTCCCTTGCATCAAACGACCTGACTATATATAAATACGGAATGTTTTTGATGTTTTCCATTATTCTCAACTAGGATTGCTTATTTGTGTGTTTCAATAAAGGACATTCCATCTTTAACTCAACTGTGAACTGCCTGCTATTTTCTATTTGATTATTTTGGAGCACGTATTTTATAGTTATATTTTACTGTTTTTTTTTATTATGTGAACTAAGTGCATAACATAATTTAGGAAGTGAACATCACACACCCTCCACACTGGGAAGTTTCTTCTTGGTTTGTTTTGGACCCAGTATAGGTTGCATACTGTTTTTTTTTTTTTTTTCTAAGACTTCGAGGGATATCCCGGATTTCTCTTTTTATTGATTTTTGTTGTTTTTGGTTAGTCTCCTATCACTGAGCAGTAACACCTTTAGATTTCCTTGGTTTTGATTTGCTATGTTGGAAATACTTTCAGTTTGCCATTGCCTAAAAAAGGCACTATGGAGGACAATGTTTTAGCTAATATTCGAAAGCCTAAAGGGGAGAGATGCATACTATGCCTGGAAAAGCAGAATTGTCTGTTGACCATCTCCTTCTATGCTGACAAATACTGCACCCGCTTAGAATGACACCAGAAACTAGACAATTATTAAAGCCCGTCATCTTTTGTTCATAGTATGGCATCATCCTTGGAGAAGGTAAAATGTCACTCAGTGCTAGGCTCATACCAGCCTAGGACACATTTTCAGAGCTCCATGATGTGTCTCTTCATATAGTCTAGGGAGGTACATCTCAGGTCATTACACCCACATGGACTATGACTGTGTCATACTCATACTTGTAGTCCAAAGGTCTGAGTGCATGCATAAAGTAGCAGTTCCTGGCCCCGATAAGCAAGTGACTGTGACTTCCTCCTTACTCGGCCTGGTGAGAGGAACATCATTGTGTCTCATAATGAAGTCTCCAATGACCAGAATTTTGGATTGTGTGGTGACATGCCTTATGTGCCTAGAAGTAGAGGCTCCATGAGATGTGGCTGTAGGTTTACCTTCATTTTCTCGCACATGGTATGTGCGATCATCCTGTTGTGTGACCCATATTACCAAAATACGGAGAACTTCGAAGGATCAAATGTCGAAAATGGTTTGCTGGAAAGCCATTTCCGACATTTGATCCACGTGTTTGAATGGCAAAAAAGCATTCACTTATTTGCCATTCAAACACATTGTGAATCGGCATTGTTGTTTTTTACAGCCATGCTTTCGGCATTATGCACATCAGACACACAGCGTCCGACAATTCAAAGGTAAACCGTGGCTGTAGTTAATGTGAGTATTCTTTTGAAAGAGTGCATTTGGAGCTTTTGAGGTTGTTTGTTATGTCTACTTTATCTAGGTCATCTTTGGGGTTTAGGAAGGTTACATATAAGTGCCTCCACATATGTGGGTCTATGTGTCTGCCTTGATTGTGTGTGTGATGGGTGCAGCCTGTGTACCACTGACAACCTTATTGACACTAGGAGTGGTTTTATGTGAGAGCTTTGCCTCCAGTGACATTGTGTCAATACATCTCTCACATACCATATCAGTTTGTTTGAGAATTAGATGGTTGTCAGTAAACATGAGACAATTTCTACATTGTCTCAGGATGCCCATATCCACAAAGCTGGTAACACAGATACAGTAGGAATCTTCATATCCATGACAACAGACCCTTTTTCTTTAATTAGACAGATGGAGTAAGAATATAAAGTAATGTTAGGAGTATCTGGTTTGCACCTCTGGGGGCAGTGCTTGGTACTGTAAGCTATTTGTACTGTGTGCAGCTAGGTACTGGTGAAATTTCAATTCCACTTTAAAGGGAAGAATGTCAACTCAGTCTGTGTCTATACAAGGCACTGCTAAACACTTGAGGGAAAACTAATATGTAGACTGTGATGAGTTATGCATGAAGAATTTAGGCAGATATTCTCAAGTTAGAAGCAAATCAAACAGTACTTACTCAAAAGAAAGAATTAGCTTGCCAAGAATGATGAAAAGAGAGGAGTCCCCTGACTGGCTACTGCCTGGCTACTACTACTGCTGGTCTCACTACAGCTTCACGTTGCTGAGATATAATGCTCCTTTGTGTGTTCTCTCACCAGAAGAAAAACAGTAGCACCAATCCCAAGATGAGAAGCAAGGCACAGGCTGTATGGTGATTCACAGTCTTGTCCTAGATGATGCAAGGATCTGTTGGCTTGTTCTAGCCTTTTCCTGGTAGGATATTCCTTGAATATCAACCAGACCAATCTGGAAGGTCAAACACAGTCTTCAGTGCCCAACCAATAGCTATCAGGAATCAATGCACTCTGCTCTTTCTCTCACCAGAAGCAAAATATAAGCACAGATTTCATGCTGGCACCTATGGAGCAGTCATTTGGCTTTCCAGTGATCAGCAGTCTCCAGAATAGAATGTACCTATGCACCTTCTTTCACCAGGAACAAAACAGAAGCAGTAATCCCAAGATGACTACTGGAGAGGCAGAATGAGGGCTTGCCAGATTTTAAAGGTAAGATGGAAAAAATTGATTAATATCCTAAGAGCTGCAGTATGCACCAAGCAGTTAGATATGAAAGAGGGGTAATTTAAGCTTTAGCTATCATAATGGAGAGCCATAATTTAAGTGACAAGACAGATTGTAAAGGGGTGGGCACTTTATATTCTGGTTAGGACTACATTGGGATGGCCAATACATTTAAATAGTTGAAGGGAATGCTTTCACAAAATTATAATTTTGTACTTACTCACAATAGCCAATGAAATAGGAGAGGGAAGGAGATATGTGGTCAGATTAACATAAGGGACAGGCAACTAGAAAGACATTTCAGTGTAAAAACACTACAACACCAAGGTGGTGGATAGCATTCAACTTCTGTGTCACTCACAAGAGACACAGTTGTTGACTCTTTCCTAGTTTAAATATTTAATTAAAAGCAGAATACAAGTAAACACAATGTAAAAAAAATAAATGCCAATATACAAGACAGAGGAAGGCTATGAAGTAACACAAAATACAAGAAAGCATAAACAAACTCACCTTTTTCTCAGAGCAAGTTGTGGCAGAGTCTGGGTGAGCATTTCTAGTAAAAATGGATGGTAGTAAGAATGGGAAACAACATTTAATGCATCATTCAGCTATCAGATAAACATTTATTTTACATACACTTTGTTGACAGGGTTATTACCATTAGGCCAATGGCCTCTTTTTCAGGGGGAAGACCCAGGGTTGTATTCTTAATGCCTAGGAGAAGCTTGACCAGAGCACAAAGGAACTTCCCCTTCTCTTTTCGATAAGTGTTATGGGATCTTTTACATCCACCTGAGCTACCACCACATCAGGTAGATATGACGTCTGTTTTAAGTCTCATTAGAAGGTTTGCACACTAAGGCGTGCAGCACCCCCATCATGCTTGTAAGTGCAGTGTCACTAGTGGAAAATGTTATTCAACTACCTGGTGAGGGAATACAGTCCACAGCCTTCTGCAACAAAGGTTAAACTGCAGCATCTCTTAGTGCATTTGCCAGTTGCATACCAGATTAACAGTGTTTACCTATTCTCATTAGTTATAACATATACTCTGCAGTGATTTCTCATTGGTTGTAGTTTATAAAATTCAAAGTACTCATATATTTTCTTTTTACTACTAGACAGTTTATCAGCATGGTTATTTGTAGCCTAATCAGTGTACTTCCTACTAAGTTATTTCTTTTCTTAAGGGCTGGTGGGTCAGCCCTGAGGTGCATTTTCAGTTATCCGTCCTTCCATCTAGGTTTTTAAGACTGTTAGGGAGCTACTTTAATGAGAAGTGAGAGTTGTCCCACAGGAAAGGAACTCATTAAGTGAAGAATCTATGCCCATCAGCAGATTGTGTTTATATTTAGACATAGATTTTGGTCTCTTATATGGCTGTTTGTAGTGTTACTAGTTTTGTAAACAAGCAGAAGTTTATGTAGGACATGGTCGATTGAGGCCTTGTAGGCTAGGTAAAGATCAACCCGTAAGAGTTTGTATGAGATAGAAAAAAGAAAGAGAAAGAGCTTTAAGGTGTTCCCTGCACAGGTCATGGAACTAAGGTCCTTGAATTTCATAGTGAGGAAAGGGTTGGGGCCTATTTGGGTGATTTGTGTGGACATGTACATGCTGCAAGATTTATTGGTCTTTCAAGTTGGATAATAGGTTTGAACAGGCATGTGCTAAAGGGTTTATTATATTCTGTTAAGGACCTAATAAGGGAGGAGTACAGAAGGTTGATAAAGGGTCTACCTGACTTTGTCAAAATCCCATATTATCGAATCTCGCTTTTTCGACACTCAAAACATCGAACTCCTACTTCATTGAAGCAGCAGAACAATGACGATCTTCCCAGGGTAAGTAACCTGTTTGTGCAAGACAGTGAACTTTGCCCTTTTCCCAACTGTAGTATGATCTTGGAGTTGGTATATTTAGTTAGGAGAGGTGTGGGGGGGTGCATCCACCTGGGTGGGTTTGGGTAGGTGCAGTTTGGATTTTGTTTTTTCTTGGGTAAGTGGTTACTTAGGTATGGCAAGAGTGCAGGGCCAAAACAGTACCAAAAGGCACAACACAAAAAATGGCCAGCACAAAAATATAAATAGACAAAATGCTGCAGAATGCTATGTCTGTAGCATTCTGCAGCATTTTATCTATTTATTGTTTTACAATAAATAGTTATTGTTGGTTCACCTATTTTGTGCTGGCCATTTTTTGTGTTGTAAGTGGTTACTTACCCTGGGAAGGTCTTCGGTGTTACACTGCTTCGATAAAGTGGGAGTTTGGTATATTGAGTGTTGACAAAGTGAGATTCGATAATATATAATTTTGATGAATTGAGGTAAATCCTTGATAACATCTCTGCACCTAGAAGATATACCTTTGGTAACTAGCTTTTCAAAGTAGATAAATTTTCTAACTACCATCAATGCATTGTGGAAGGAGCTCTTTGCCTATAAAATTGTCTAGGTTTATAATGACTGTATTGGTTTTGCAGAGAGAGTTCCTTATTTATGAAGCAGGTGCATGGGTGTTTATATTTCCCAAAGGATGTGATATTGTACTCTTTAGCATATAGCTTCAGGTCATGGTCCTAGCACTATTTGCTTGTACATGATAGATGCTCTTAAAAGACAAAAGTGGATACCACAGAGATGGTAATGGCTCAAGATTTTCATTCTTCTGAAAATATTGTCACCTTAGAGAGCCCTGACATCAGTCTGGACACTGGAGAAATAGATATCATATAGGAGTAGCCCCAGTACAATGACCTGGGAGATCCCATTAGTAATGAGCCTTTTACAGAAAAGCATGCTCCTGATCCTAAGTGGCTGGGTTATGTGTGCAAGACAGTATGCAATGCAGTGAGTTATATAAACTTATTAAACTAAATATAAGTCTGTATTTATAAAGCCTAAGCATGGAATGGTATTGCAGAGGCATTGCCCAGATCAAGGTATAGCTGTGTGCACTGACATGCCCTTAGCTAATGTCTCACTGACCATTTCAAAAATGTTTACTGCATTAGTCTCAGTGACTTTTTCAAAGATGTTTACTACATTAAGCAGGCAGAATCTTCCAAACAAATCCAAATTGGTTTGGGTCAATTGTTTCAAAGCTGCCAATCTTCTTTGTTTACTGTGTTCTTAATTATTAATTTCAGTGTCTTACAGGTAAGGCTAAGCAGGCTTTATTGATCTATAGTTGCATACATTGGTGATGCAGATACCTTATAGAGAATGATGACCATCACTGTTGTCCATATTTCTTGCGTGTAACTACTGGAGAAGCTAAGGCTGAACTGAGTCAGGAGTGGCTCAGTGAAACAGTGCTTCATACAAATAAGAAAGCATCACAGTGTATTATCAAATCCCATGGAGATAGTATTTACCTCAAAGAGAACCTTGAAAACTTGCACAGAGGTTATTTTGGGGGGTGTAGATATGCTGTTATACAAGGGAAAGACTTGGGGACAGATAAGAAATCTGTACTAAATTTATTTTGTTAACATGTTGGCTATGCCTTTAGGGATGTAGTGGGGGTACTATCATGCATCACCACATTCCAATACATGCTTGGCTAGAGATGACAACTTTCAGTTCATACCTAGCCTTGGTGGATTTGGCTCTCTAAGCTTTTGGTTTAATTTTGTGAGTTCTGTTTTGGAACATGGGGTTTTCAATATATTTCTAGGACTGAAAATCATTTTTTTTTTGGTTAGTTGGTCTATAGTTGGGTTGCGCCAGAGGAGTTTGTTCCTAATCTTGGCACTGTATTTAGGCTAGATCAGAACCAATCCCTTTATGTAAATACTGAGATAAAGAAAAGTATTTATCTACAAATGCATGATATTTCAAGACTGTCATTTCCAGAGAAATCTCTGCCTTGACTTACATTGACAGTGAAGCTGCTGATTGAATTGCCATAATCATAGTGATTTAGTCATTTTTATGGCACATTATTAAATTATAAAGGCATGCTGTACATGGTTTTCATAATACCACCTTCACTTATATAGCAAGTCATTACTTGATTTTCAGGAGGAACTAATTGTTTCTTTATAAGGAGCAAGATATAATGTTCTGAAGAGTAATAGATTAATTGCTAATTTTCTTAACAGCAGTTGCTCTGAAAATAATTATTTTCATTTCACACATGAAAACGTCCATACTATAAACTCCAAACCCTAATTTGACAATAGTTATAAATTCTAGATCAGTAGCTCAATTATTTGCCTTTCTTCCAAATAGAATAATTAATTTCCTGTTAAGATTCTTAAATTACTTTGACACACTGAAATCATCTCACTTGACATCGGTCATATTTTTGCAAAGTGCACTACACTGTAGCTGCACACGGTTTGTTAACCCATCCTTTTGCTCCAAGTGGTATCTGATTTTACTCATGGTGTGCTGTTTGGCTGTTATTAGTTTTGCTCATTACCTTGTCCATATAAATGTCATTCCTTGTCTCAAATGATTCCAGTTACTGCCAGAGATATCACCATTCTTAATGATGCTAAAGTATAAAACTCATGTTCCATTGTGTATGCTTTTTCATTTTCTGCCTTCTGTCTACAAAACATTAATACATACTGTGACATTGTGAGGTATTGCCAGCCGTACCAGGAAAAGTAAGGACCTGCATGTGTGACATAGGGTTGCAGGCATATGACATGATAGTGCTGCAAGATAGTAGGGTCACCAATGCAAATGCAGATGGACTCTCAAGACAGGGTATGGGTTAAAGTGTTCAAGACAAGTCCAATTCTCTCAAGCAATATTTTTCCAGGGTCACTTGAAAAAACAGCTTGAGTTTTCAAAGGGGGAGAGAGATGTGGCATTGTGAGGTATTGCCAGCTGTACCAGGAGAAGTAAGACAGTATGGTTGGCTGAAGTTTTGTAAATAATCTTATGCCATTTGACTGTTACATTGACTTGTACAGATGCTTGTATTAAAAATGTATTTATAAAAGTTGCTTATGTTAAAAATGCTGCAGCAGAATCTTAATAGAGTTCTGAATGTGTATTGTGTCAGAGTCAGGTGACTAGACATGATGTCATTTTATAACCAGGGAGCTCTGGCAGCAGCAGTTTTTTGCTTGTTTTTGTTTTTCTTTGGAACCTGAAATAAAATATCTGTGCCAGTTATAACAGATCAGTTGTTAGTTGTACAGTTCAGTGTGTAGTATCTCATCTTTCCTTGTGGAAGTAAGCATCTCAGCAGTATATCTTGTCTCGTGATACTAAGTGAGTTAGCTAGGGACAGTTTCTCTTTAGTTCGGTTAGGAATAATACAGTGAGATTAGTTTAGTATTATTTTCTTTTTTATTTGCATCTGTGAGATTCTGTCCATGTGTTATTTTTATAGTTTCTGTGGCTAAAACTCTGAAGTTTATTGTAACTAAATATTAAGTATTCTCCTGTTTTCTATTTGTTATCCATTAATAAATATTTTTATACATTTTCAGTGTGGCTGATCTTTTGGAGAATATGTTTAACCTCTTGACAGTACTTGTGCTTATTTTAGTGACACTGTGGCCACTCCATTAAGCCTTACTGATTTTGTCACACTCTACCATTAATACCAGTGAAAGTTACTTTTGGCCTGCTTCTGGTGAGGAAGCTTCCCCAGACCCTTTTCAGTGTGTACACCTGCAACACACTTGATCTACCTGCATCATAACAGCATACCCCCCCCCCCCCGTAGAAACTACAACATTGCCAGATAAAACCACTGCTATGGTCTGGTTTCTCCCCACAGTTATTTAAAGCCAAGAATAATACTTTTTAATAAGGATACCTACCAGACAAGCCTGCATAGCACACTTGATCTACCTGTATCATTGCAGCTCGGGTTCCTTCCCCCCAGCAACTGCAACATTGCCAGATAAAACCCAGCAACTGCAACATTGTCAGATAAACCCATTGCTATGGTCCAGTTTCTCCCTACAGTTATTGCAAGCCAATAATAACACTTTTTAATAACGATACCTACCGGACAAGTCTGCATAGCACACTTGGTCTACCTGTATCATCGCAGCTCGGGTTCCTCCACCCCCCCCCAGCAACTGCAACATTGCCAGATAAAACCATTGCTGTGGTCCAGTTTCTTCCTACAGTTATTGTAAGCCAAAACTAACACTTTTTAATAAGGATACCTACCAGACAAGCCTGCATAGGTGACTAGATATTTACAGCTCTTGTTATTAGCATATGTGGTCCTTAACAGTTATGTTTTAAACACTGTGACTGTTATTTACATTTCCTTTTACAGCACATTTGTTACTTTTACTAGTTATTTTTTAAACATTGTTTTGGCCGGCATGCACACCTGCAAGGGCTCCCCCCCAGGCAACTATAACTTTGTCTATTGCCACTGGGTGGTATAACTTAACAATATACTTGCTGTATCTTGTCCCAAATAGATCTGCCTCCACACTGAATACTTGTAAAGTAAGGTAAGTACTATTTACTTGATGTTTTTGTCCCCCAGATAGATTTACCTTCCTTTGTATTAGTTGCACACCAAGGCCATAAGGTAGTGTTTCTGCAACTAACTTCTTACACTCCTAATTTCCTGCTTCTACCTCTTCCTTGCTTACACTTACATTACAGCTCCAAGGATTACACTTCTTAGGCTGATTGCTGTCCTTTGCAGGCTTCTGTGAGGGGGTGGGCCAGATTTCTACCTGCTTTTTCTGGTTATACCTTCCCCCATTTTGTATCTCCCTCCTCTAACTCCCTCCTCCCCCATGCACATTAACTAGTCTATATTAGTGGGTCCCCTTGAGCAGCGCCATTTTGAAAGTTATCTTTTGGGCTGCTTGTGGTGAGGAAGCTTCCCCAGACCCTTTTCAGTGTGACTGTATAAGTACATATAAATTAAACTAGTACAATGTAGCCAAACAGACACATTTGGTGTAAACAGAAACAAGTGAAAAGATACAGTTGGTGTACAAAGAAAAGAAACAAGTAAGCCCAAGGATATAATTAGAGTTAGTGTTAGCCCCACTGCGCTCACCATTGCCGCTCCCCTCCCTGCCCATATTCCCACCTGCCCCCACTAGTGTTACATTTCAACTAAACTTAGCCACTCCCCTCATGCTGACCACCAATCACTAAATCTGCCCCACCCCTGTACCCATTTCCTTTTCTTCCACTATTCCACATCCTGTAAAGCACGGTCTTCCATCTAACTACCTTACAATCACAAATAACACCTCTCATCATCCACCACACCCACCTCATCCCAAGCAGATCTTTCACTCATGACCAAACCCAATCAAACCATGTCCAAATTACCCAAACCCACATACATACACCTCTTACTGTTGCTCCTAGGTGTATCCACCCTCCCACTGCTAACCTCTATCACCAACCACCAAAAACAAATTAATTTTATCCACATATCAAGAAAAACTACTTCCGCTAACATTATTACAACACACCCTTTTGCTCCACTAGTCCCGTATCACTACCAAACCTTCTTTATTCACCACTATGCACACAGATTGCAGTCATCACTCTACCAGTCCCAAACAACTATAAATAACTTTAAGACCCTAAACAAACTACTCAAACTCTATTTTTACCTCAGAACCCAACTCATTAGCTGTGGTGATATACACCCAAACCCAGGCCTACAAAATCTAGGAGCCCCAATCCTCAACCTGAATGATACCCTACTCCACCGAGACAAATCCATGCTCCTCATTTTAAATTTAAATGTCAGACGTATACTAAACAAAGTCCATGGCCTTCAAGCACTACTCCTCTTTTATCAACCTGAGATAATCATACTAACATAGACTTGGCTTAAACCAGGCAACCACAACAATGAAATCACTCCACCATGTTACAATACAATTTGTAGTGATAGAATAGGTAAAAAAGGGGGGGGGTTGCTATAGTGTATAAATCTCACCTCAACCTTGATAAAGTAGACATAACAACCCCAGATGAACTCACTCTAACAAAACTAAAACTTAAGGATAGTAAACACATCAACATCATAGGATGCTACATCCCTCCAGGCAACAATATCCCCATTACAGAAAAACTCCAAGAATGGATATCTAACTCCCTCCCCCAGGAAAGCATAATATTAGGAGACCTTAATACTGACTGGCAAAACTGTTCCAGTCATAACCCACTCTCCCATATTAACCTACATGGCCTAAAACAACTCATCACTTCCCCCACAAGAACAGGCAAGAGAATCAAACACCAATCTACTCTAGACTGGATACTCGTACCCCACCCATCACTGATATCCCTAGCAGGGTGTCTACCAAACACCTTGAGTGACCACCAAGCCACATTCTTACTCAGATCAAAATAACCACAACTGACCCATATATCTATGCGCCTAATTAGAAACAAAAAGCACTTAAACCACTACAAGTTTATAAACGACCTAAAATGTGCATCTGGACCCCCCCTAAAAAACCTACCTCTTGATGAAGCTGTACTATATTTCAATACTGCCTTCTTAAACACCCTTAACCATCACGCCCCCTCCAGAACAACAAGAATTAAAACTAAATATGCCCCCTGATTAACCCCGGATTTAAAATCCCTCCCCAAAAAAAGAAACAAAGCCTGGGCCAACTACCTTAACAGTAAATCCCAGTTGTACAAACAAATATACATTGAATTACGTAACAAAGCCAAAAAACTCACCAAAACAGGCAAAAAATCTTACTACCAAAAGTTACAGGATAAGCACAAGAACAACCCACAAAAATTCAGGGCAGCAATTAACTCTATTCTACAACCAGGTAAAACAACTAACCCAACCCCAAAAATAGATGACAACCAAGAAGACATCCCCACTCAATTTAATAAATACTTCACAGAAACCATCCAAACCCTTGCAAACAACCAACCCTATGACAACATCCCCACCCATGCAAATCCACCCCCCCCACCCTAACTAACAATTGCCCCAAGTTCAGCTTCCACCCAGAACCAACCAAATCCATTGAAAAAATACTTTGCAAACTCAAACCACTGTCTCTATCCGCAGATAAATTATCCGCTGAATACCTCCACCTGGCTGCAGAAGCCATATCATATCCTGTCTCCATCCTTATTAACAGATCCATCTCCGCATGTATAGTACCTAAGCTATGGAAAATATCCCATATCATCCCTCTACATAATGGGGGAACCTCCCTAGAACTCAATAACTACCGCCCTATAGCCATACTACCCCCTTTATCTAAAATTTGAGAGAAGGTAATACACAAGCAACTAATGAAATATCTCCTAGAAAATAATCTAATAGCAACACAACAACATGGCTTTAGACCCTTCCATAGCACCTCCGCCGCACTAACAGAATTCACCAACATTGTCAATACTCACAGAAACAGAGGACTCCTTGTATCTGCCACCTTCCTTGACTTGTCCAAAGCATTCGATATGGTTAACCACAATAAACTCCTTCTTTCACTAGCAACTCTAAACCTTACCACCACTGCCATCTCCTGGTTCAAAAACTACCTAGAGGGAAGGAAACAAGCTGTTATGTGGCAAAACCAACTATCCCCCTCCCTACCAGTCTTCCTAGGAATACCCCAAGGCTCCATCCTGGGGCCACTTCTTTTTACCCTCTTCATGAATCAGCTCCCAAACAGTATTTCTAAAGCCTCAATAGTGCAATAGGCAGATTATACCACCATAATATGCGCAGCCAAATCAATTGACATCCTTCACTCCCTAACACAAGAATGCTTTTCCCTAGCAGAAACTTGGATTACAAACCAAAGGCTCATTCTGAACCCAAGTAAAACAAAGCCAGTGCTCTTTAGCTTCCACAGAGCCACACCTCCCACTGATTCTTTCTTCATCTCCTCCTTTAACAAGACCACAATCACCCCCACAAATCATACCAAACTCTTAGGGGTTGAAATAAATAATCACCTAAGATTTGACCTACATATTTCTATAACCATGAAAAACTACATAAAAAACATGGCCTACTGTATCGCAATAAAAAGTTCCTCACTGACCACTCCAAAACTACAATAGCGAGGACTCACCTACTATCCACCCTACTTTATGCCTACGCAAATCTCCACAAATCCGACCTAAACAAACTTGATAGTTTATAATTATAATTATAATAATATTATAATAAGATAATAATAAGACTACTTATCTAAATATGCCCCCTGATTAACCCCGGATTTAAAATCCCTCCCCAAAAAAAGAAACAAAGCCTGGGCCAACCACCTCAACAGTAAATCCCAGTTGAACAAACAAATATAATAATAAGACCTCTCCCATCAGAACTCATCACTGTGAATGCCTAAAAAAACTCAATTGGCTAGAACTACCACTACTACTTCAACTCAATCAACTATCACTAGCCCACAAAATAATACATAACTCTGAAAACACCCCATCCCTACAAAATCTTTTGCAGCCCTATACAACCACCAGGCCATTGAGGTCTAGAACACAAAACCTCCTCAAAGTAACCAGATATAACAATGAAGTTGGTAAATCTGTCTACATCCACTGTATAGCAAAAACCTGGAACTCCCTTCCTGCCCACATAACTGACAACAAATCCCCATTACAGTTCAAGAAACTTGTTAAAACTCACTTTGTGAATAATTGACTGTGCTCCTGTATCCTCCCTGGCTAATGTCTCATTAGAACACTTCACCTAACTTGAGTAACTCTGCTAAGCCAACCAATCATAGTACTGTACCCACTTAGGACTGTTAATCTACTGCTCATCCCATCTCTCCAGGAGTTAAGGAAAACTACCCCAGAAATGTTGAGCTCTCCATAAGCAACTAAAACCAGGAGAAGACATATTGTAAATCAATTTGTTATCCTTCTCAACGAAAACCAGGTGAAGACATATAGTGAATCAATGTGTTATCCTTCTCAACTATAGCGAGCATCATCTGCTCTCTCGGAGCCTTATTCTATGTCTCTCTGCTTTTACTCTGATAGTAAATCTATCACAGGAATTCTAAACTTAGGAATATCTTCTAAAATGTAATATTATATTGTAGAGAACGATTGTATCCTATCTGTTAGTTAATAAGTATGTCAAAGTCTCTTCTATGGAAATTGTATGTCAAAAGTATGTCCTTAAAACTATGTTTTGTAAAAAATTGTTCTCTTGGAGTTTTTCTCCCCGGGCCTCCACTGAAAATGGACTTGTAATCCAGTTGGACTCTCCTGGTCAACAAATGTAAAATAAGCCAATAAATAATTTGACACAGTATAAGTGGTTACCCTTTGTAAGACCCTTAGGGTATTTCACTGATGGTAGCAATCTACCTTGTAGTCTGAAGAGAGGGGACACTGCTGGTGAGTCTGTGTTAGCCTTTCCCAAGTGTGTGTGTGTGTGTGTGCGTGTGTGTGTGTGTGTGTGTGTGTGTGTGTGTGTGTGTGTGTGTGTGTGTGTGTGTGTGTGCGTGTGAAAAATCATATATTCAAGTGTGTGTATGTCAGATAACTGGAACTGGGATACAGTGCTCCAAAGTGAGTCTTGTCTGGGATCTAAAGAGACAGAGAGTGCAGTCCCAGTGGAGCGTGTTCTATGTGTACTGCTGAAGGAAATTGTACTTGATGCAGGCAGCTGCATTTGAAATACTGTTTAAATCCATTCTTGTTTTAATAACTGCCTCTCACCGGCATCACTGGTGAGGATTAAGGCTCCTTGATTACTGGTTTGGGGTAAAGAGAGGCCATCACACATACAAATAATAAATATAATTCCCTGGGCTGCTCTTCTAGTCATGAGCTGATCAGATTTTACCAAGAATCAAGCTATTTAATTTTCTCCAGTATATAAAAAAATGCAGCAAATGGTTTACTTCCTGAACAATATAGAAAATCTATCTTGTAGGGTAAGAACACAAACTAAATACTCAAATCTCTTTGTTTGTTGATGTAGAGAATTATGGCATTGGACAACAGAACCAAGATAGCAATTGTCTTCTCAGTAATATCTCGAACACATTATTTAAGAAGTACCACAATTTGACATTGATTTGTACAATTTAAGCTTTATGAGTGTAACTACAAATTTCAAGATGTATTCCATCTGCTGATAAGGAGTAGTAATTTAATGGAGATAAGTGGTAAATTCAATTATTCCACTGGGTATGTGGAAACAGTAGTATCTTCCATGTTTTGTCAGGACTGAGATAGTCATATGTATATACTCCACTGCTCAGCCTTAGGACCAGGTTTGGAGTGTGTGGGATCCCCAGGAAGATTATTGCAGACAGAAGGCCCTAGCTATAAATAAGTATCAGTGGCCCCTCAGCTAAAGAAACAAGATTAAGGGTGCCTAACAACAGAATTAAGGGAACAGCTTTCATTATGTGATTGAAGGCAAAGATATTCACAGCTTTTAAATGACTAATTCAAGATAGTATTCTAAAATTTTAAAATATTTTTTTACTGAATGAATACCATCTGAATTCTTCTGGGGTGACTATATTTGTATTCCTTCAGGTTTTCATCATATTATTTGTATTTTTCTCCAACTATTAACTGTGGGAAGTATGCTAAAATTAGCTTTGAACAGAAAAATCAATACAAAATACATAATGCCTTGGAGTATATTTTTCATATTACTAAGGCTATGAACTATTAATGACCTTCATCCTGTAGCCCCGTGTTTGATTTCTTCTATTTCCACTTCCAAACTATGTGACTCTGAGCAAACAAGTGAATTAACCAGAAAGAAAGAATGAAAGATAACATGTTTTTTTTTTGCATATCTTTTCCTGAAGCAATGGATCCCTAGTGAACACAATTACTTATTAACAGCCTAGTAATAATCTAATATTTCGTAATACATCTATACGCCTATATGAATACCTCAGTTTCACCTAAAAGTGTAAGCAATTCAAATTTGTTTTAACATAAACAAATAAAGACAGCAGGAATAATCTAAACAGTGGTAGCGACCATGCAGCTCACAAAAAAGTATATATAAATCCACAGAAGCAGTTCTTGAAGTAAAATCGTTTTTTATTGTGCACACTGGTAAGCATTTTCACATAAAGCTTCTTCAGACCAAAATCAAGATACCACATTACATTTCCCTCTTTTCTATATACTATTATCCAGCCAATCAGAACATTAGACTAATTATCTCAACTTTCAAAAATATAAAGGGACAACATCACTTATTCAAAAATGAATAGTAAAGCCCTGTACATAAACCTCATCAAAATGAGGGTAAAAAATTATTAGCAGCAATAAAAATACTAAAATATAGGCTGATGTTAATAAGTCAAAAGTTACATTAAAAAATATACATACCAAGAATATATACAAAGTATAAGCATCTATCAAAGTTAAAACACAGGCATGCATAAATTCACTGTTGTTGCACATATATACAATCCTTTCAAATATAAATATATAAGTGAAAAGCATGCATAGAAATGTGAATAAATACCATAGCGAAAACGCCAATATGGATAAACCTATTGTTAAAATAATGTGCCATATTTGTAAATTATGTTTTGTGACTAAATATAGTGTTCACAGAAGTTTTAGTAAATCTGGTAAAATATCATTGGAGTATTTTAGAAAAAAATAAATTTCTTAATATAAAAGCAAATGAGTATCCTATGTCCTACTATTCGAAAGGTAGAAGTATAAGAGACTTTTTGGTGCATGGCAAGTTTCAGCTGCCTGCAAGTTATAGGAGTATGATGGTCGATGCAACAGGCACTTTCCCTTGTGGAAAGTGTAGTTGTTGCCAGTACACTGTAAAACGTTTTGATAAAATTAATGAAAATAATGTTATATGTAAAGGAAGGTTTTCCTGTGATGGTATAGGTATAGTTTATGGTTTGAAATGTCCCTGTGGTAAGGTATACCTAGGGGAAAGTAAGAGAAGTTTTAAACAAAGGCTGAAGGAACATGTTAGGGGTGTTAGGAAGGGTAAAGAAGAAAGTCCTGTTGTGTTAATGTTAAGGAATGTCACAATGGACATATACAATGCTTACAAGCTACAATTTTAGGGCAAGTACAAGAGTTCCGCTGTGGCGACCCCTAACTGGGAAAAGCCGAAAGACACAACAACAGCAAATGTATGATTTTGATATTAAAAAACAACTTTGGAAGTTAGAATCTATTTTAATTTTGAAATTTAATACTTTAATTCCAAATGGAATGAATCAAGAATGTCACTGGAAATGTTTTCTCTAATTAACTTAATGTCTGTGATTGGTTAATTGTTTGTGATTATACTACTTAAAGATGGGATGTGTGAAGTTGGGATATACTCCGTAAAGGCTGAAGAGCTGAGGCACTAGGGAAGTTTGTATTTTATGTATTGTGTTTGCTGCTAACCAGATTTTATTGGATCCAAGTGTGTGTTTATTTTACCTGTGCTGTGGGACTGCATTTTGGACCAACTACTGGACTGGAATTTTAGTAAAATATAAAGGTAATCACTGGCTTTTTTTCTTGTGTGGTGGTGAACTGTTCTATTTCAATTTCGTGGTGAAGTATGTAGGACATTTGTTTACAAGTACAGGCTTAAAACCTGACCCAAACAAACAGCTATTTTAGAGATGTCAGCACCGGATAATGTGCAGAGATTACAGAGTTCTCTGGGTATGGTCAACTATTTGGGCAAGTTTATACTAGATTTCAGTGAGTTGGCAGCACTGTTAAGAGATCTAACATGAAAAAATGTTGTATGGTCATGGTTGCAACATCATCAGAAGGCGTTTGATGACCTTAAGCAGAAAATTGTGACCCCACCCCGTGAAGGTACTATGATGTGAATAAACCAGTTGTCCTATCCTGTGATGGTTCTAATTTTGGTCTTGGTGCAGTTATTCTACAAGAAGGAAGAGCAGTAGCCTATGCATCTAGGACACTTACTCAAACTGAGATGCATTATGGTCAAACTGAGAAGAGCTTCTAACAATAGTTTTTGCATGTTTCAAGTTTCACAATTATATTTATGGTTGAGCTATTCAAATTGAAACTGATTATCTGCCTCTAGTTACTATTCTAAAGAAACCTATGCATTCTGCTCTGGCGAGATTACAAAGAATGATGCTCAAATTGCAAAAGTACAATTTCAAAATGGTCTACACTAAAGGTAAATTGTGTTATCTGGCTGATACTTTATCCAGATATCCTAGAAGTACAACAGAACAGCTTGATACTGAAAATTTTGACTTTGATGTAATGTCAGTGCATAGTTTTTCCACCACTAGACTTGATGAGTTGAGCAATCATACTATGATTGATCAAATTTTACAAAAGCTCAATCACTACATCAGTGTTGGATGACCGTCAAAACAATCTAGTGTATCACCTGCAGAGATGAATTGTTGATGGAAGATGGTATTATTTTCAAAGGTCCTAAAATTGTTGTTCCTGCTTCATTACAGCATAAGTGTATTTTTTACTGTTTTTGCCTTATCTTTTCAAAAAAAAAAAAAAAAAACAAAAAAAAAATCCTTGTTTCCCACCTTTCTAAGCTATTATAGTCCAGTTTTCAGGCTAGTGCTGAATTCAGGGCTGTGACACTAGTTTCTGAGTTGCCAATACCTTACTTGGATAGAAGGAAGTTTCTCTGTTCACCTGTGAGAGAGGGGAGCTTTGAGCAACCTATCTATCCCTGGAGGAGTGGTTCCAGCCCAGAAGTTAGTAGTCTATTGGACATTTTGGGCTAATTTCTATCTCTTTCATTTCGCTACTATAAAAACCGTGTTTGCATAGTTTTGCGCACAGGCCAGTGCCGGTTAGCTTTGGTTAAATTATTCCCAGCTACACTAAGTCTCCTCTTCAGTTTTTCCCTTGAAACTAGTCTAAATCTCAACCTAAGCACTCAGAAAATATCTTACAGCCGAGCACATGCTCAGACCTAATAGCAAGCACTAAGATACCCTGACACTGATTGCCCAGCAGGGCAAGGCTCTTTATTCACCCCTCATCAACCAAGCAACTAAGCAGCTCACCCTACTATTCAGGCATGACCAAAGGGCAACTTCAGGTGCACTCTCCAGTCCAGCTGGTGAATCTGGGTATCCTGAGGCAATGTTACAACTGCCTTGTACACAGACAACCCTCTCCTCCTACCACAAAACACTAACATATGTGAAAGATGCAATTATACAGCCAAACTGGAAACTAAGCTGTCTCCACCCAAGACTAGAACAGACAGTCAAGAGGAGAAGGTTAACACTTGCACCACAACTCTGGTGCACACAAACCTACTAAAACAGCACTGGCAAAAAATACACATAAATACACAAAATCTTACTTGGAGGCTCTAAATAAAAACCTGCAAAAGCATCAAAGACCTCCAAAGCAGAACCCCAAACAACCTGCACTCCCCGTCACAAACCAGACAACATATAAAACACAAAATCAGTGTGCCGCACAATCACAGCCCTTAAGGTGAAATAACATACCTAACACACTAGTAATAGGTTACTCTATAGTCAGGCACACTGACGTCCCACTCACTAGGCTGGACAAGTAGAAGGTTACTACTGTTAGCTGCCTGTCAGGAGCCAGAATCCGCCTCATAACACAAGCACTCAGGTCACTCCAGAACAAGTACAAATATGACTCTGTCATTGTTCATGTTGGTGTGAATGACCTGAGACATACCTCCCTCGACTACATGAAAAAAGAAATGGAAGAGCTCTCTGATCATGTAGCCCAGGCTGGTATGACCCTGACCCTGAGCAGTATCCTGCCCTCACCAAGAATGATACCTCAGTATAAAGAAAAAAATTATCAATTTCAACAATTGGCTAAGCTTCTGGTGTCATTCAAAAGGGATCCAGTGTCTGTCAGTCTGGGATGACATGCTCGACAAGCCGCATTGCTTCACAAGAGATGGCTTGCACTTGTCACCCCAAGGCTTTTGAATACTGGCCAAGGCTCTTGCTGCCCTCATGATGCCTTTTTTAGGCAAGGCTCAAAAGTCAAACCCACCTCAGTAAACAGTGCAATTAACAAAAAACTGAGGGTTATGCTACTCAACGCCAGGAGTTTAAATCTCAAAATGCACCCACTCGAAGCACTCCTCAGTATGGAGAACGTTGACATCTGTGCAGTAACTGAAACCTGGTTCAAGGCTCCAGAGATCACCCCAGTACTACTGGGCTACAACTCATACCACACATTTCGGCCACAGAACAAGGGCTGAAACACAAAAGAAGGGGGTGTATCCATATTCATCAAGGATACCTACACCTCCAGGTTAGTGGCGCAGCATGATACCGCTGAGATTATCCATGTGCAACTAACATTGGGCAAATCTGCAATGCAAATTGTGGCCTGCTACAGATCACCCTCCATGACCCAGGACCACCACTCCACCTTTCTGGAGACACTGGAAAACATGAAGGTCCTACCAAATACCCTGATATTGGGCGATTTCAATTACCCTGCCATTCACTGTGAAAACTACTCAAGTACAGATTCCCAGGCCCAGCGCTTCCTGGAATTCATCAACTCAAATGCCCTGGATCAGCTGGTAAACTCCCCTACCAGAGGTGAAAACATATTAGACCAGGTCATCACCAGCATGGGCGACAGGTGTTCTACACCGGAGGTCAACCCATCACTGGTTTGATCAGACCATAAACTAATCACTCTGAATGTCCACACCCCACCACCACCCCCAACTAAGGAAACCACAGTAAAAAACGTTTCTAAAGCAAACTTCACCTTACTTAAGACCAAGGTGGTAAGTTTCATAGCCCCCACACTAAAGGATAATGCTGCCCAAGATGCAGAAACCTTTACAAATGCACTCTATGAGCACCTACAAGGGTGCATGGATCATGCCATCCCTAGCAAAATCAAGACGCACTCCTCTAAGAGAAGGAAACCAGTTTGTTGGACCCCTGCAATAAACAGGCTATACAATAGAAGGAGGAAACTAGTTCAGAAAAAAAAATCAAATCCCAAGAAGGAAAGACATCCCTGATCAGTATCAGTAAGAACCTGAGGTCCCTCATGAAATCACCCAAGGCTAACTTTGAAAGAAAAATAGCCAAGGATTCAAAAGATAACCACAAAGCCTTTTTTAGCTATGTTAAGAATCTAAGTGGCAACTCGCAGATATGCACTGAACTAGTGCAAAAATAGCACAAAATATGCTGAACCTACTGATATTGCCAACATCCTGGCAGACAGATTCAGTGCAAACTTCACCCCACTCTCACCTCCAAAAGTGCCCACAACAATACCGGAAAAGTGTAGTGTCCGAAAAATCACAGACGCACAGGTGAAAACAGCCCTTTCAAAAGCCAAAAGCACAGCGTCAATGGGACCAGATGGTGTCCCAGGCTGCGTCTTGCACGAACTACAGAATGAACTAACCCCCCCACCTAAACACGCTGTTCCACCTCAGCCTCTCCACAGGCTACATACCCACAGAATGGTGCACAGCAATGGTTATTCCTCTCCACAAAGGAGGGGCCACAACTGACCCTGGTAACTATTGCCCCATATTCCTGGCTAGCCTGGTTTGCAAGGGTATGGAGCACATCACCATGGAACTCATTAACAAAGACATTGAGAACCTCCAAACACTTGGCCCGACCCAGTTTGGCTTTATTAAGGGCAGATCATGCCTACTCAACCTGGTTGACTTCTTTGAGACAGTCACCAAGGCCATAGACGAGGGAAAGGTGGTTCACACAGCCTACCTTGACCTCACCAAGGCTTTCGACACCATTTCATACTCGGGTATTACAGAATAAACTCACCAGCCTGAACATAACCCCCTACATCATGAGATGGGTTGCCAACTGACTTACAGACAGAACTCACACGATAAGAATAGCAGGCTCCAGGTCCGACTCTAAACCAGTCACAAGTGGTGTCACACAAGGCTCAGTCCTGGGACCCCTACTGTTCAGCATATACTTCTCAGATGCACAGGCAAACACAGGAGGACTATGGCTAACCAAGTTTGCTGATGACTGCAAACTGGGAGCCATAATTGACTCTCCGGCTGACACAGACATCCTCCAGAAGGGCTTTACTGAGACGGACATCTGGTGTCAAAGTCATGGCCTCAAGCTAAATGCCAAAAAATGCATAGTCATTCCATTTGGGAAAAACAAAACACCCACAAATTACCACATAGGTGTCAGCCCCCTTAATACAGAAGAGGTAATAAGAGATCTGGGGACCCAGGTAGATAGTAATCTCTCCTTTGACAATCATATTGCCAAAGTAGTTAGGAAATCCTTCTATGTGGCCCATCTAATTACTAAAGGGTTCACATCTAGAAATAAAGAGGTTATAGTGCCCCTCTACTCGTCACTCATTAGACCCATCATATAGTACAATGCCCCATTTGGGATGTACCTCACAAGACACTTCCAACAGCTGGAAAGACCACAAAAGTACCTCACCAAGAGGATTACTGGTCTCAAACACATGTCCTATGCAGCCCGACTGAAAAAACTCTGGCTGTACTCAGTGGCGTATCGCTTACTCAGAGGTGATCTCTGCCTGATTTACAAAGCCATGTCCAACTCAGAATTGATGGACATGCTCCACCTAAAGAAATCCAAGTCACTGCAAGTCTAGTGAACTAAACCTCACCAGAACAATAAATAGAACATGTTGGAGGGATAGATTCCTGTCACAGAGACTCCGCATGCTTTGGAACAAAATTCCAAATTACATCAGGCAGAGCCCCTCACTAACACTCTTCAAGAGAAACCTTGATGAGTGGATGGGTAACAGAAAATACACCCCTGGGATCACTTCACTGGCTCTGCTTGACAGAGGATCAGTTAATTAATTAATGGGGCAGTAAAGCTGACACACTCTGGCTAGGTTTATAAATTCCCTCTGCAGATAACCTAGTACCTACCTATGAACCTATGAATATATTCATATTTTGCATCGTGACCACCTAGGTTTATTATCTACTAAGAGAAGGAAAAGCGAACTAATATTTTGGCCTTCATTATCAAAAGACATTGATGGTGTTCTTTCTTCTTGTTCAATATGTAAGAGTACCAGAGCACATTTGCAAAAGGAACTACTTCAGCTAAATCCAATACCTGAACTTCCTTAGTCTACTGTTCCAACTGATATCTTTGAATGGAATAATCAACACTATTTGGTTTTGGTAGACTTTTACTCAAACTGGTTTGAGATTGATCTGCTACCAAATTTAACCTCAACAGCTTTTATCACTAAGCTTAAATGTCATTTTTCAGTTCATGGTAGACCTCACAAACTTTATTCTGACAATGGTACTCAATTTTCTAGCCAGTTGTTTCAGAAATTTATGAGAGAATGAGACTTTGTACATGTTACTAAGTAGTCCTGAATATCCTCAATCCAATGGTCTAGATGAACGTGCAGTACAGAGTTCAAAGCAATTGCTCAAATTCAAAGCCTGACAATACCGATATATTCTTGAATTTGCTTAATCTCAGAAATATACCTCGGTGTGATGATATTCTTGGCTCACCTGCTCAAAGACTATTTTCCAGACAAATTAGAACTACGTTACTTATTTCATCAAGTTTGTTGAAGCTTAACTCTAAGAACAACAAAACCATCAAGGCTCAATTGTTGAAGAAACGTAATATCCAGAAATTTAGTTATGACAGATTGATCAGATTACTTCTTTCATTGAGAGAAGGAGAGATGGTATGAATCCAGACAACAAAAGGTTTTGATCGAATAGGAAAGATAAAAGGCATCTGTGCCAAGATGAGATCTTATTGGGTATGCTCCGAGGGTGTAAAGTATAGCAGGAATCACAGACATCTTCTTCCTATACCAGAATCATCACCATTGCAATCACAACATTGTATCTGTGATGGAGATTCTAAATCAAAGACTGAGTCAAACATTGTTACCAGGCAACTACTGATACCTTTCCCCCTTCCCCTTGTATGTGTTCAAAAATCTGATTCTGTTTCCGAGTAATTTGAACATTCCACAGGTCAACCATTTTGCAAAGCCTATTCCAGTTGCTAAAACTGATTGTCAATTTTATGTCACATGATATGGACGATTTTCTAAGCCTAGTGTGAGATACACAGCACTGTGGACTTGATTATATATACATGTGTACTTAGTATTGTATAATGTATGTCTCCAGATTATTATAGCAATATGTGTTGGTGGGTGTTACTGGGTCTGGTTAGTTATGGTTTGGGCCCTCTTGCCCCCTCGGCGAACCCACCGGGACCAAACCATTGCAGCATCCACACCCTGGAAATTGCTATTATTATCTAATAACAATATTATTTAAGAAAAAATTACGCTTCTTAAATAATGGCGGCATTAATATAACTCTTTTCTGCCCTTCCGCAGCTGTCTGGTTAAACCCCATTTAATTTAAACAATAAAGCAACGGAGATCTTGTGATCTCCGTTGTGATTTCTGCATGCTAAATATCTCATGACAAATTGCACGATCTATTTCTGAAAAGGGAGGATGTAGATCAGAGTGTAGCGTGTCTGTGCTAAGTCTTTAAAAAGCATGCAAGGCTGTGTGTGCATGTATAAATTCCAGACATGTGCAATCCCTAGTGCCATTTTGAAGAATTAGCCAGTACGTAAACATATGATCACAACAGTTAGTTTGTATATAAGTTACTTAGTCATAGTCAAATAAGCTTTACAGTAATGTGTTTGTATAGAATAAAGCTGTTTAAACAGAACCCACGAAGACTTGTTAATTTGTGTTCAACACGAAAGCGACAGTTTCCTTTGATAAACCTTGTAGTACTACTAATTATTACTTAACTAAACTACCTCTTAAATTTGACACAATTATCAAGAACTTGGACACATATTAATAACTACTATCCTTTGGCAACCACATATCTATGGTTGTGAGGAAATCCATCTGCCTTCCTTCATGTTAATTTCCAATGTTTTTATAGATTTTATTAGGCCGTCATTAAATATTACACCTCTTTCAGCATGTGCATTGAGATGTCACTGCTTCCTCACAAAAACAAATTTAGTTGGCTGCTTTGGATGCATAACATTATAAAACCCTGAGTACATCCCTCTTGACCCGGGTTCAGTTAGCACCTTGGGTGACTGATGGATGGCATGAGGATGAGTGTGCTCATCCTAGGAGGAGGGTGATATCTAGGCATGGAATGCAAAGTTATAGGTGCTGGGAATCCAACTGCAATATGATTAACTTAAGGGGTGGGGGAACTTACCATCAGCAGGACCATTCAAAAGTGTGGTGGCAGTGTGACACAATATGCCCACTGCACATCCCCTGAGGCCAGAAATAGCATGGATGTCAGGGAGAAAAGGGTAGGATTAAAGGTGGACCCCCCCCCCCACACACACCAAGTTGATGGTAGGACAGCAATAAGCACATCAGGACTTTCTCAGGATCTATGCTAGCCCCAGAAAAAAATTCAGTAATACTCAAGGGAATGACTGAAGTGGCCAGTAGACCCATCTTAAATGTGGGGCATTGGGATGGTTGTCGTGATGACTACAGGAGAGAAAAAAAGAATGAAAAAAAGGTCTCAGTACTCTTCGCTATTGTGATAGACTAAAACAGTCCTACTTAGTTTCTACACAGACAAATGTGATCTCTGTCTGGCCTCCCATATGAGTGATCCAGCACTCTCTGAACTCCTTTACCCAATTAGGACTAGAGGTAAGGCAAGCATTCTCTGTCTAGAGACCTAAAACTATAATACCACATCCACAACACATGATAACATGGCAAGTTCCCAACCCAATGCAACACCCCCTTCGAATTTCATATCAAACAGAACATATATCTAGTAATCTTCAAAGCCTGTTTGGGTGACTGCAAATTCCCATCAAGGATCTATGGAGAAAATCAATTTAATGAGGTCTCTTACTCTCCAGTCAGCATTAAGTGATGTGGCTGAACTTCTCAATGGTCTCCTTCACTGTAACATTAGCAAGAACCTATAAACCTATGAAAAAAATTACTGAAACCATAGGCGGTTGCACATCCACACACTTCATACATACAAACTGAAAGATCATTGAATTTGAGGGAAAACAGAAGTTCAGGGTATACTGCAATCACAGTCTTTAAAACATCCCAACATTCACACATTAGTCATCACACCTAAGCCTTTAAGTAATTAGTGTGTTGAACACAAGCCTGAATGCTCATCTTAGGGCTACTATAACTAATTTAAGGATATTTAAAAATACTGTAATGTGGATGACCAGCAGAAGAATGCAGAAGCCATTCCACTAGTGCATTTCACAAAATGCAGAAAAAGATTAGATGATGACTATGATGCTGGCTACGTTGTAAATAATTCTTAAAGTAAATTACAGTTAGAGCACCACATTTTGTGCATGATTTCATAAGTTAATAATAGGGCATTAATCCAGAAGGCTATTAATTGTCTAGCTAAAATATCGCAAATCATAAGCACCCATGGTTAGCTTTCTTTGTTCCACGTGCTGCATTGAGAATCAGTCCCGCTGCACTGGGATCTGGAAGCAGTTAAGTTTCCACTATGTACTTGCAAAGAGCATTCATCTGAAGTGGGCAGTCTTCTGTTCTGACTCGTTCAACATGATGGGCAAATAGTTCATGGTGACAAGCAAAATCTGAGCAAGAAAAAATGTCTAGGTGTTTTACTGGCTTTTGCTGTAAATCCATAAGAGATGCATAAACTCAAGAAAACCTGGCAGATATAGAAGTGGGTCAATCTGTTGTGTAGAGAGCAAAACACTATATTTGACGTTCCTAGTGAATTAACGAGAAGACAGTAATGCTCTGCTTCATAGCTTTATCAAATGGAGCAGAGACTTGATGCATGAACTGCAGTCTGCATGTGTCTAATGATCTGTAGATGTACTGCGAAGAGTGTTGAATCCTGAGACACTGGACATCATGTCTCCTCAGTGCTGGAGACAGTTTAATGTCCTGCTTTGAATTGACTGGATACAGTTGAAGAATATGAGAAGTAAGAATTCAATGAGCAGCACTATGAAGCTGAGTGAAAGGTTTCTGCTCCTGTCATTTGCTTTTCTTTGTTTATTAACTGAAAGTGAAGCATCTGGTAGAGGGCCTGGTGATATTTGGTAAAGAAGCTCCAACCACTGAGCCATAATGTACTGAAAGCTCAGACATGGTATCTTGGAAAAAAAATATTGGTAGAACAACTACTGATACCTTGACCCCTTTCCCCATTGAATTTCTGAGCCATATCCTGCAAGCAAATTTAATAAAAATTAAGAGGGCTGTCAGACTTTTGTTGATCTGTCTTCACTGACTGATTAAGGGATTTGCACAAGATCTGTGCACTGAGGGATAAAATTCATAGGACTACATATGCAGTTTATTCTATTGATCAGGAACTTTAAAGTAGTTATATTTAAATAAATAAGATGCAAGAGTGACATCCTGTGGCTGCACATACTTGATTTGATAATTGTACAGCACTAAAATTTCAAACAGGCTCCATGCCAGTTAGGACAAAATAAACATCTTAAGAGCTACATCTCCAAAAGAGAAATATACTCAACTCCCATGCAAAAATAATTGCTGGTGGAAATCCTTTGATATGGGCATTGTCACGCAAAGAAAACAGTTATAACAGACAACAGCTAAAGCACATCCAAAGAAACCAGTGCAAATCATAAGTAATACAGTGCGTAAGAAAGTACAGTTGTGTAAGTAAAGTTACCACAAGACTAGATGCTGAAATGATCACTTCCATGTACCCAATCTGTCAGGCAGCTCGAGCTGAACTGACTAAAAGACAAGTTTGGACACTGAGCCCTTCAGAGCTTTCCTGTCTACACAGAGAAGGAGGCAGAGGCTTGAAAGGACAATGCTAGGATAAATAAAAAGAAGTAACTAAACCCTGACATAAACAAAACACCAAAAAATAAGGGGGATGGAAGGAGGGAGCAATTCCTGCAGCAGTTATCGTTCAAACTACTACTGTTATGGTAAGTTTACATACAAAACTGTACTATATTCATCATACTGATCACTACTGCAGTAGCCATAGATATATGGATAGATTACCCTAGCTTGCTACATTTGGCAGGTGGAAGAAGAAGAGTCCAGGTGGACCTGCATAATGGTCATTGCAAAAGCCTGATCAAGCTTAAAGTGCTTTGTGAAAACATGTACAGAGGACCAAGTTACAGATTCTACAATACGTCTAGATTCCAACCCTTTCTAAAAAGTCATATGTAAAGCCAAGGCCCAAATATGGTGGGTCTTGACCATTCCTGGAAAAATGTTGCTGTGGTGAGTATAACAAAAGGTAATAGCCTTAGACAACCATTTGTAAACAGTCTGCATTGACACAGATTGTCCCTTCTTATCTTAACAAGAACAGATACGAAGATCTGAAAGATTACATTCTGTCAAGATAGTACCAGAGTTTTTAAATGTACATTCAAGGTACAGGGTACCCTGTCTCACTCATTTTTAAGATCAGTAGAGAAAATAAAATGGGGGAATGGATAGTTGACAAAGTTAACTCAGATACCACTTTAGGCATAAAAGACAAATTAGTTTTCAAAGAAACCCTGTCTCTGTGGAAAATTAGACAAAGATGACTAATCATAAGAGCTTGCAACTCAGATACTCTTCTTGCAGAGGTCAAAGCAGTCAGTAAAACTGTTTTCCATGGTACGAACCTCAAGTCAGCTAAATTAACTGGTTCAAATGGAGTAAGTGACACAAAATTAAGATCCCGATAACTAGTTTTCTTGAAGGCTTCTTAATTAAGTCTTAAAAGAGGAGGATCCATGGGCAGACAGGCAGAAATGGTCAATAAATGGATCTTGATATTGTAAAACCAGAGATCAATTAGCCCTGAATGGGTGCTGGTTTTGTTGTTGTTGGCAACAACTCAAAAATATTTTCCATTTGCTAACATATGACTTTCTAGTAGCAGCATACCTCTCAACCTCTTAGTGCTAGAAATCTGGATAACTTCTGACATAATGGAGAGACAAAGACCCAAAAACAGGGACAAATTTTAAATATCTCTTTTATAAATGTAGAAAGTTGCTAGAATAACAGGTTTTGTGTTTACATGCATTTTCCCGAAGATTTGAAGTCTGAAACTCAAATGTATATCATTATTTAGTGACTTCATTTCTCAGGTTATTCCAGTGATTTACAACAGATGAAAAATATGAGAGAAAAATCTTGGCATTTTGTGAAAATCTGGACAGTTGAGAGGTAGGAGTAGCTGGCTTTCTTGCCTCCATTAGCACCTGTTGCACATCCTCAGTAAATAGTTGCCTAAAGGAAATTAGGACCCTATTATCCAAACAGTGAGATGAAGTTGATTGGGGTTTGGGTACATCAAACAACCCTGAACTTGTGTGAGTAGATCCATTCTGTGAGAAAGCCTGTGGTAATTGCTCTTGGCTATTTCCAAAAGAAGGGAAAACCACAAATATGCTCCAAAATGTAGTTCAAGAAGCAGGTAATGTCAAAACATGGATGGAAAATGGGATTATGCTTAGCAGAGCTTTATGGGTAAGACAGAGCCATAATGACTGATAGGGTTTATGCTACAGGGATAGTAGCATATCATTTTATACAGATGCATGAGGACATTAGAAGAGTTAAGTGAGAATAGCTGCATGAAAGGATAACATGAGGAGAAGACGGAGAAAAGGTGAGACAGGCGTGCAGAGGGAAGAGGATTAGAAAGAAGTGTGAGAGAGGTAGAAAGAGAAAAGGGGAGTGGGATGAATGAGATGCAGCAAGTAAGGGGATGACAAGATAAGGAAAATAACATAGGGATAAAGGGGTATGTGAGAGAACTGCAGGGTTTATGTAATGTGACCTGAGTGAACGCAGCTGCAACTTGCTTAGGTGAAGAGGTGTTCCTTGATCTGTTGTCTGAAGTCTGAGTACTTTCAGACATCTCAGATTGAGAAAGGAATGGAGTCCTATAGATTAGATGTTAGGATGGAGAATGCATGGTCATTGTAATGAAGTTTACTTTTGGAGTTAGTAGGGTGGATTGAGATTGAGAGATATCCCTGAGATCATATGTCAGGTGTTTTGGTGAAATGTTTATGAGTGAGAGGGGAAGATGTCTCATGATAAAGGGCTTTGTGAATTACTGATCCTAGAAGGAGGTTGGTTCTAAAATGTACTGGGAGCCATTTAGCTTTAGCGAGAATTAAGTAGTGTTGCTCATTATTGGGGAAGTTAGTAATGAACTGGTGGAGAAAAGTGAAAGATAAAAGTGGAAATTTACACTTTCTGGGAGGGAAAATGGTTTGCTAGGATGGAAGGAAGGAACAACATCCCTTAAATAGTCAAACTGACCAGGGAACTCCTAAACCCTAGAACAGTCCAACTAATTCTTCTTATAGGTTCATAGGTTGGTACTAGGCTATCGGCCCTAGAGCCTATACAAGCCTAGCCTTAACAATTCCCTGGCTATTTCTTCCCACACTTTTTGCTTCCCTGGACCCCTGTCTAGCAGGGTGACTAACATGATCCCCGGAGTGAATTTCCTTTCTCCCATCCAATCGTGAAGATTCCTTTTGAAGAGAGCCAAAGAGGCGCTCTGCTTGACATGTACGGGTAGTCTATTCCAGAGTCTGGGTAGTTTCTGGGTCAGGAACCTATCCCTCCAGCGTGTTTTGTTTATTGTGATGACAAGGTTTAGATCCCTGAAGCATGTGGCTCTGAGGGATTGGGATTTCTTTAAGTGTAGCATGTCCAACAGCTCTGGGTTTGACATGGCCTTGTATGTTAAGCAAAGATCACCTCAGAGTAGACGATATGTGATAGAGTATAGCTGGAGTTTTTTAAGGCAGTCAGCATAGGGCATCTGCTTTAGGCCTGTGATTCCTTTAGTGAGGTATTTCTGCGGCCTTTCCAGTTGTTGCAGATGTCTTGAGAGGTACATACCAAATGGGGCATTGTATTCTATAATGGGTCTAATGAGGGATGAGTACACTGAGACAATGACCTCCTATTTTCTGGATGAAAAGGCCTTAGTGATGAGGTGTGCAACATAGAAGGATTTCCTGACTGTTGTGGTGATGTGGTTATTGAAGGTGAGTCCTCTGTCCACCTGTGTCCCTAAGTCTCTTATCACACTTTTGGTGTTTAGTGTACTGCTACCTATGTGGTAATTCACGGGTACATGATTTTTTCCCAAAGGGGATAACTATACTTTTCTTGGCATTGAGCTTTAGCCCATGGCTCTGGCACCAAGCATCCATTTCTGTAAGGCCCTTTTGTAGAATATCCACATCATTTGGGGATTCAATAATGGCTCCCAGTTTGTAGTCATCTGCAAACTTTCTTAGCCAGAGTCCCTTAGTGCTGGCCTGTACTTACGAGAAGTATATGCGAAACAAGAGAGGTCCCAGGACTGAACCCTGAGGTACTCCACTTGTCACTTGTCTGGAGCTGTATTTGGAGTCAGCTACTTTGACAGTGTGGGTTCTGTCAGTAAGCCAGTTGGCAACCCATCGAGTGACATAGGGATTAATGCCCAGCTTAGTAAATTTATCTGTGATTCCAGAGTGGGGAATGGTGGCAAAGGCCTTGGCAAGGTCCAGGTAGGCTGTGTTGACTGCCTTACCCTCATCCACTACTCTGGAGACTGATTCGAAAAAGTCAATCAGATTCAGGAGACAAGATCAGCCCTTCACGAATCCAAACTGGGTGGGTTCCAGTGTTTTAAGGTTGCCAATGTCTTTGTTTATAAGTTCCATGATAATACGTTCCATGGCCTTGCAGATCAGGCTCATCAGACTGATGGGGTGGTAGTTCCCGGGATCCAAGGTGAATCCCCCCTTGTGGAGTGGGATAACTGTAGCTGTGCGCCACTCAGTGGGCACGAAGCCTGAGGTGAGGGTATGATTAAACATGACACTTAGGTGAGGTGCCAGTTCATTTTGTAGTTCATGTAGTACACAGCCCAGGATGTCATATCATCCCACAGATGCTGTATTCTTAGCTTTGGAGAGTGCATTTTTTACCTGTGTGGCCATTATTACCGGACTTTGGCAATCTTCTGGTATTAAGATGGGCCATTTAGGGGGTGAAAGGGGGGTGACGTTGGCAATGAATCAATCTGCCAGGATATTGGCAATGTCCTTGGGATCAGTATATTTAATGCCATTCTGTTGTAGCTCAGAGAAGATCTGAGCATTGCCATTTAGATTCTTGACATAGTTATAGAATGCCATGTGGTTGTCTTTGGAATCTTTGGCAATTTTATTTTTATAACTACCTTTGGAGGATTTTATGAGGGATCTTAGCTTCTTACTGAGGCTGGTAAGGGAGTTTTTTGAATCCTGGAATTTTCCTCTTTTCTGCAACAGTTTCTTCCTTTTGTTATAAAGTTTGTTTATGGCAGGGTACCACCAGATTGGCTTCCTTTTTTTGGAGGAGGGTATCTTGATTCTATTTGGCATGGCACGATTTATGCATGAATGGATGTGCTCGTACAGTGCCTTAGTGTAGGACTCAGCAGTCGAACTTTCAGTTCCTGTCTGCATGGGTGTCATGAAGTTTGTAACTTCTGACTTGAGTAGCATGAAGTTGGTTTTGGAGAAGTTTTTTATGGAGGTGTCCTTACTCGGGGGGTGGGGGTGGGATGTGGATGTTAAGGATGATTAGCTTATGGTCTGACGTGACCAATGAGGGAGTGACTATAGGTGTGGAGCATCAATTTCTCATGTTGGTAATGACCAGGTCTAGGATATTGGAGCCTCTGGTGGGACTATGGATTAATTGATCCAGGGCAATGGAATTTATGAATTCCAAGAACCGTTGGGCAAAGGTGTTGGTACATGAGTAGTTTTCCCATTTAATGGCAGGGTAGTTGAAATCACCCAGTATTAGGGTGTTTGGTTGTATATTAATATTTTCCAGCATATTTAGAAAGGTGTAGTGAGAATCTTGGGGCATAGTGGGGGATCTGTAGCAAGCTACAATTTGGATTGCAGTCTTACCTAGTGTTAGCTGCAACTGAAGAATTTCAGATGCATTGTGTAGGGCAACTAACCTTGTAGTGTAAATATCTTTGGTGAATATGGACACTCCTCCACCTTTAGTGTTTCAATCCCGGTTTGGTGGCCAAAAAGTGTGGTAAGAGTTGTAGCCTGGTATTGCAGGTGTGCTCTCAGGAGCCTTGAACCAAGTCTCAGTTACTGCACAGTTATCGATGCTCTCCATTTTTAGGAGTGCCTGGAGAGAGTGCATTTTGAGGTTTAGACTTCTAGCATAGATTTTGGATGCTTGTACCTGTTATGGTGGTTGTTTTGTCCTTTGAACTTTGCCTAAAAAAGGCACTATAGGGGTGGCAAGAGCCTTAGCCAGTAACCTGAATCCCAGGGGCGACAGGTGCAGACCATCTCTGGCTAAGCATTGTGGTTTGTCGATCATGTCGTCCCAGGCAGACAGATACTGGATCCCCTTTGAATGACACCAGAAGCTTAGCCAATTGTTACACTTGAACATCTTTGAGCATCTTGGAACATCCTTGCCATTATGCCAAAATTAGATGAGGAATTACAGAACCCCTTAGAAAATTTGAAAAAGGTAACAAAATCTTAGAGATTTCCTGATTTTACTTACCCCTTTCATCACACTTTGTGATCACCTCTGCAGCAAAGGAAAAAAAAGTGAATCACTATCCAAGAAAGAAAATAAAATCAAATTATTCACATCCTCTTGCGGGAGTTCTGAAAATGCAGCCATCAAGCCTCCTGAAAACAGTACCAGAAGTTATAGCCCCCAAAGATATATCAACTGAGTCATATTTATATACTGCAAGCAAAGAGTAGTGAATTGTACAATAGAATACATTAAAAAGCAGATTATTCCTCCCAACAAGAAACTACAGCTCAAATATTTCTCATCTTTTCAAAGTTAGTCAGAATGAACATTAACATGTGAGACTGCCAATTCAAAAGTTGCAGAGGCATACAGTATTTTCCCGTACCCATCAACAATCTTCCCATCCTGATCAGGAAGAGTAGGGTAGGAATTAACTAAAGGTTTAGCTGCAGTAGGATTAACTAAAGCTATAGCTGCAGGATCAGGTTCCGGAAAATTGTACAAAAACTGAGAAACTTTATGCAGTTTTAGGGGTAGCAGGCTGGCAATCTGAAAAATTACAGTCAGAGTCACACATGTCCTGTAAAGCTAGCAGAAGTGGAGAAACTGGTGAAGGTTCTGGAAATTCCTTCTGTAACAGCTCACAAAATGTTCTGAGGGACTGATAAACCTCAGGGTACTCCCACTGAAAACATTGAGACATTCTAGAAAAAAATCTGAGAAAGAGAGGAAAACGTCAAAGGCAGAATCAGAAACAGTTTTCCTCTGAGTCTGAATCAGAAAACTGAGGAGAAAGCTTATCTCTGTCCCCTCGTCTTCCTGCACAGATCCAGAATCTTGACTCTCCTCAAATAGAGAGGTATCCTTCTTTCTTTAACCAGAAAGCAATAAATAAGTAAATAAGAATCAAAATCTCCCCGCCAAAAAAAAAAAAAAACTGAGCCGGACCATGTCTGAGGAAATTTGAGAAAATATAGATAGATGTTTAGTTTTCTGTTTCTTCTTAACAAAAAAAAAAAAAAAAAAAAGGGCAAACAGCATAAAAAATGGCGGCAGCAGCTTGCCCAAGGAAGGGCACAACATTCTGAAAAACAGGCAAACCTTCCTTATTCCCCCTCCCAAGACCAATAAGAGTGGCTCTCCCTTGCTTGCTGAGGGGACCCCAACAGCCATACAGGGCATGGTTAATCTCCCAGTCCATAGTGGCTGTAGGTGCTTCACCAGCTGGATCTAGGGTAAAAGATAAATGATCTGAGGTACAACAAATGGCCACAGCAGAGTCTCCCACCTGTGACTAAGGTGAACTGCTAGCCTGGTGTGGTGACAAACGTTGGTTGCTTAACTTTTTCTTTTTGTGGCTGGAAGAAGGTTTGACTATGGGACCGACAGTTTATTCCATGGCCAGACCAAAAATGGTGCCTGTTTCTCAGGGAAAATAAGCAGCAAAAGGTAATAAAGATTTAAAGACTTTAAAGGTAATTTTTTTCACACAAGAATCACAGTGAAAAGTACTTTCTTTTAATTTTGTGATTGGTGAACTGTTTAAAAACAATTTCTCCACAAAAAATGTTTTTTTAAAAACTTGTACAATACAGTCTCATGACAATCTCTTAAAACGCAACCCCCTAGTTATAAAATAACTGTCTTTAAGATAAAAGTATTAATAATAAAAATAATAAAATGAAAGTTTTTCCCCAAAGGGAGCTTATCTGCTCAGCAAAGGAACAGCATAAGTAGACCTTCAATCCTTAGAAACCTCAGAGCAGCATACTCTTTGGTGGCAGTAAAGGTCTGAAGGGCTTGGCATCAAAACTTATCGTAGTCAGCTCATCTCAAGCTACCTGACAGTTTGGGCATGTGGAAGATGCCCTGAATCTTTGGAAGTTGGCTGTCTGTTATATCCTTGGCAAAATATAACCCATATAGCTATGGCTACTGTAGCAATGATCAATATGATGAACATCTTAAAGCTAAAACAATGACTGATCATAGCTAAAGGAATGATTTGATTTGGCTGTAGCTTAAATCAAACTTGCACATTGTATCTGGAAAGTGCTGAATGCTTATGTATTACTGAATGTTCTGAAGGCATAAACCAGTCAGAATTTCAAGCCTGATATAATATAGAACTAGTTTTCAGACTTGTTCCTTCAAATGATATTAATGCTGCATCAGTGCATAAAACTTCATGTGGCTAGCATCTCCAACATATTTAATTGCAGTTTCTGTAACTACCTGCAGGCTTAAAAATATACTTTGATAGCTATTAGATACAGGCTAAATAATTTAATGTGCACTGATGTCTACTGTCTGTTTATCTGTATTTTTATGTTGCATAAAATACAGATATCAGGAAGCTGCATGCTTGTAGATTTAATGAGGCTTTAGATCCAGTTACTCTTTTCTTAACACGTCTGAGGGAACAGTAGCTGCATTGTATGCTTGTACAAACTGAAATGTCTGGCAAGACCTCCTGCAAACATGTACAGCAGTGCAATCACTAGACAGAATACAATTAGATGAAAGTATGTAAACTCACACGCCACAATGCACATCCTGACACTTAATCTCTGCTACCTAATGCATCTGCAAGACAAGCACTAAGTGAACCAGTTAGCCATCTTTCATTTAGATGGCAGTCTGGAGGATAACTCGTGAAATTTTAGGGGTAAAGAGCTCCAATGAGACAGGGTATAAAAAATGAAATGCCTGCCTTTCTCATTCAGAATCACCTTAGGGAGATTAAATTCTAAAAGGTTCACTAACCACAGGCTTAGATGATAGGGTCTACTCAGACTTGACAGTCATAACAGAAAACCTTATCTGGAATACATAAGGAGTATAACAATCTATGCAAATGACTTCAGTCTCGCAATGACAGACGACTGGGACTTGTGTAAAGGTTACTGCAGAGCATGTTAAAAGGGAACTGATCTGTCAGGCCAGTTAGATGCATAGTACATTATAATTGTGCAAGCAGCATTTGAAAAATGGGGCATTCATAACGTGACCTTTTTCTAAAACAGACAGAATAAAGAATTACATTTTGTGTGCATGCATGTTTGTGGAGAATACTATGGTTGACTTTGTGCAACAAAAAATTAATTTAGAGGACAGGATTCATGTCACATGATGGACCTCTCCTTCCCAACCCCCACCCCAGCCTCATCCTGTGTTGGAGGACAGCCAGACCCTTTGAAAGGCCACTTACAGCACAGAAGATAGAAAGCTGCCATAAGCAGATGGCACTCCTAATTTATTTTATGCACCAAGGAACACACATTCAGCCTTACTTTCTTCAACAAGGAAAATTAGAGTAAAGGAACAGCCTTTGAACTGCTTTAATCTTTTTGTAAAAGTACTTGTGCAATTTCAAGGTTATTGTAATAAAAGCAAAAACTTAAAACACATTCACATGCAAGCCTTTGTTGTACTTAGAAGATATAAAGGAAACAAAGTAAAACATAGACCCTGAAGAGCTGTCCTAGAGACCACTTAAATTTTAGGTGCTGTGCACAACAGAAATACTTTTTGAGTATGAACTGATAACCAATCAGTATGGGATTTTTTTTAATTAATCATTATTAGAGTGAGGTTTTTTTCTGTCTTTTTGCTCTTTGGTCCTGACAAATATCAAAACCCTTTTATTCTGCATATAGCCAACTCATTCACTGTATGTAAGAAGTATTGCACCTTGCATGACCTTATGGTTGTGAAATCACTGTTTCCAGTGCCCCCATATGATCTTGGGGGAGAGAACTCAATTTCTATTGGAATATGGATATATAATAGTAAACCATAATATAGTTATTTGGTGGTGGGCAGCTGCTGAGCAGTCTAAGACATGCCATTAAGGCAACTAAGGAAGTGAAGGCCTTTTAAGCCCCTCCCTCAATGTTTAACATGCATGCTCACTTGTTGGAGGGCCTGTCATGCCTTCCCTAAAGTAGATTTATCCTTTGACAAAAACAACTGAAGGCTAAATGTGGCTTGGCAGCCCAAAGTGTATTTTTTGGCCTTTCATACCACATGCTGTGTACCTCTTTTTTGAGTGGTGTTAGCACTGTAATGCGCAGGACAGCCTACTTCCCCCAGAAAGGTTGTGTCAACACTAGCTGCCCACTCTGCACACTCAGCAAATTCCAGTACCCTAGCCACTTAACAATAGTTAATCTGTGGGACGGTCACATGTGCCAAGGAATGAGCGCAGTGTATCATGGATGAGGTTCAAGCTATTTAATAGTATTCTGTAGGCCAAGTAGAACTAGCCTTTACTTCATGTCCTGTTAGCAGAAATGTTTTTCATTTCTTCATAGCAGAGTTGATAGGCAGATGAAATATTAGAACCCTTGTACCAGAACATAGATTCAAATATTATCACCAGGAAAAAAAAAACGTGTTTGAAACTATTTGCACTGTTATAAGAAAAAATAATAGAATACTACTTTTATTGATGTAAGACATGATATTTGGATGTAGCAAACCCATGTTTCCTTAATTACAGATGTAACATTCCCACATACTGATCTTTTAAATATTTCTAGTCCACATTTTTGCTAAAGTTTCTGCAAAGCATGAGAATTAATCCAGTTGGCATAATGGACGATATGTCTTTGATACTGCTGGTGACTTGCCTATTTTTCAATATCCTGGTCAATTGTATTTACAACTCTGGTGTCTAGGGTTAGCCCTTTGATATTGTAGCATAGCTAACCCTAATGATTCTGAGCATGTCATGAAGCACAGATTATGCTACAAGTCACTATGCTCATCAGTTAAATGTCCCATTAACACCATGGAATACATTCTCCTCGAGGAACAAAAAGTAAAGGACTCCTTCCACGAAAAGTGCTGCCAAAAAATCCAAATAATAAATCCAAGTACAACCATGCTGTATATGAAGCAACTTCACTTTATTAAAACAATTAAAGCAGTATCATAAGTGCTTTCAGGTAAATCCCTTCATCAGATGATAAAACACTAGTAAAACATAGTATTTAATATAGTACAACAGAGCCAATAAAAATCAATACTTTCCCCTCCTTTTTGCTAGATCTGGTTTTAAAGGGACATCATTTAATTCTGGGGCTTTGTCAGCTCCCAGTCTAAGAATCTATTGCATCTCTTTGTATTCAGTTTCATTATACAAATCAACCATTCCTTGACTTCTATTTACAACACATATAACCATAAAGGCAAATACATGATCACTATGCAATTCTATATGCTTGTACAGTGCATTGTGTTCTTTTCTTAACCTTATATTTGATAGATGCTTAAAAATCTATCTTTAAGTCTGCAATTTGTTTTTCCTACATAATATGCAGTACACTGTTAACAGTTTGCAATATAGACAACATTTTGTGTGTTACAGTCAGCATACATATTCAAAAAATAATTCTTGTTGGTCCTGGGGTGTATAAAACAGTTCCCTTGTTGAATGAGCTTACAGGCTTTACAATGTAGGCATGGATAGCTTCCCTTCTTCTTAATGCCTGAATTTTTAAAATGCATAGGTTCTTGACACAAAATATCTTTCAAAGTTTTATTTCTTTTAAAAATAAATCTAGGTTGTGTCCCTACAACTCAAGTTATATTCTCATCTCTTAAAATAATTCTCCAATTGTCTCTAATTATATTACATATACCACCTATATCATTACTGTATGTTAAACTTATTTTCAAACCTTCATTAGGTTTTTGGACCTGTGCATCTAACTTATTAGGCCATTTTTTACCTCTGTGTAACCATGGTTTTGCACTTTGTTTTCTATAGAGACTGCTGTTGTCCATTTCCTTTTTTAAAAAATTTTTACTATAACCTCGTGCTTGAAAATTATTCTTTATAGTCCAATTCCTTTATAAAGGAATTTTCATTAGTGCAAAGTCTGGATATTCTACAGACTTGTCCCTTGACTATGTGTTGGAATACATGTCTGGGGTGCATGCTATCATATCTAAGCATGCTGTTGGTCCAACAAGGCTTCCTATATAGTGAGGTCCCTACCTCCCCATTTTCTTTCTTAATAATACTAACATCCAGGTATTCAATAACTGAACTAGAATAATTCAATGGGAATCTGAAGAAGGTGGTATGAGACTCTAAGTACTTAACAAAGGATGTTAATTCTGATGTGGTGCCCCCACCGCAATAAGAAAACATCATCCACAAATCTATTGTAAAATAGAAGTTTGTCTTTCCAATCGTGTGCTGCCTCAAATATCACCATATCTTCCCAGTATGCCAGGACTAGGTTAGCATAAATGTTCGCACAAGGCGTACCCATAGCTAAACCTTGTCTCTGGCAATAATACTTTGTTTGACAAAGAAAAACATTGTTCTCTAATACTAGCCTTAATAAGGAGCATAACCGTATATTTTCATCTATATGTATATTCACCTTTTTGTTCAGTATTTCTTCTATGGCAGTAATACCATATTGATTTTCTATGACAGTGAACAAATTCTTTACATCTAAAGTAACAAACATATAGGAAATGTCACTGTTCTCTTGTAAATAAACACCCAATGTTTCCAGAAATGTTGCAGTATCTTTCAAAATTCTAGGAAAGGTTTGTAACATTGGTCTAAGAGTGCATTCTAACCGTGCCAAAAGAAAGGTGGTGGTGTTGCTATTCTTTTTAAAACCCATCAACTTGCAACAATATCTCTCAAAACATAACATAATAGAACTCTCTTCTGCCCTCTTTCATTGACCTCCAAAAAGCTCGATATGGTAAACCAACCACCCCTTATTAATACTCTCGAATCCATCTTTTAAATCTACCTCACAAACAGAAAACAAGCTGTTCTCGTATTCAGTACAGTAGAAACATGGTTCTCCTCTTACTAAATGCCAAAATACATTTCTCCATCTCTTTACAATTGACAATAATCTCTTTAACAACTCCATAAAACTAGTTAACAGAAATCTTATTTCAACTCTTCTATATGCTGCACCTATCTTCACCAACCTCAAAATATAAAACTCATCACTGCCTCAACTTAAAACTTCTAGGCTGGCCAGAGTTTCAAAACTATCTTCTAATCCATCAAGACAAGTTCAACAAAATCAAATAACAATGCTGGTGACTCTCTATTTACCAATGCTATAGGGACAAAATGGAATTTGTTACCCACTAGCATAACAAAGATAACTTCATTGCCTCTTTTCAAACAGAACATTAAAGTGCATTTCCAAAATCACTGGCTTTGCTCCTGTAATAAACCTGATTAGTCCATCACTATTACTACCTAAATAAAACCATCTCTCTTCTCCTTTCTCTGCGTACTTTTTGTCTTTCTTTTCTCTTCCCTTTACTTCTCTACCTGCTATTCTGCAGTACTTGCTCTTTTATTTTCACCACTTTCTATTCCCACTTTTCCCTTACTCTCTTCTCACCTTATTCTCCTTACCTTCACTCCTTTCTATGTTAATCTATCAGTATTTTTCAACTGGTTAATTGAGAATTCAATTGTATTGAGTGTTTTAGTAACTAACTCTTGTAGTAGTTTTTATTTATATAGAATTTTTAATGTTTGCTTGCAAACTCAATTACTAACTCTTAGATTTTCATTATAATGAATACTGCTATTACATTTTTGTATGACAATTTCTCTGTATGTTAATTTTTTTATCTCTGAATGTATCTCACTCTGTGGAGCTTTTCTCCCCGGGCCTCTACTGAAAATGGAAATTTCTCCAGCTAGACTAGCCCGGTCAACAAATGTAAAATAAAATAAATAAAAATAAAATAGAAATATTTTCTGTTACTCAGCCCCTACCCGATACTATAGGTCTCATGGGTGGTATTTTGGGATCCTTATGAATTTTTGATAAGGCTTTAAAAACTGAATAAAGAATAATACCAACATAGTTATAAAATCTGCTAAGGGAGGTGCTGTTGTTGTACTTGGCAAAGAGTTTTATAACACACAAATAGATCTGTTGCTAGTTGACAAGACTGACTTTACTTCCGAAGTCACCACCAATGGTGAATTCCTATATACAAAAAGTGCAAAAATCTTTATTTAACATGGAAAAAACTGATTTGATAGACCATGAGCTGTGACATTTTTATATATACAACATCCTACCATCCCAGTTTTTAAAGCCTTACCAAAAATTCATAAGGATCCCAAAACACCATCCATGAGACCTATAGTATCGGGTAGGGGCTGGGTAACAGAAAATATTTATATTTGGTTAGAATGCACTCTTAGACCAATGTTACAATGTTGGACTAGCTTTATTATGGAAACAAAGCAACTGTTTAATGAAAAATATCTGTTGCCTCTCTAACTCTGTCTGTGTGAGCATGGAGGAGGTTTTCTCAGTGACCGAAATCCAGATATGGAATGTGTAGAAATGGCAAAGGGAAGAAATTAGGGAGTGTCTGAAGGAAATGGTAAGTCAGGTTGGTATGGAAAAAGAGAAATGAGGTGGAAGGAAAAATAGTGAGGTGTGCTGAGATAAACGAAACCTTAATTGGTAACGATGGACAGATAGGCTAACATGGAAGGGAGATGGCAAGGTGAAGGTCTGGTAGACATACTTGAGCAGGGAGCAAGGGGAGATCCCTCAGGACAAGTAAGAGAAGGAGAGAAGTTGGATTAGAATTACATGACTACAGAGGAAGATAAGAGGGAAGGTTGTGGTGCAAGTATAAACTAATCTGAGAAGAAGAAAAGATGTTCAGAAAGTGTAGTGGGAGGCTGCTGGCTTAAAAATTCAAGAAAATTAGGGAAGAGCTGAATGTGGGATTGGTTAGAATGGAGATCACTGTAAGACTAATTAACAAATGAGGATGTAGTAGAGGTTTCTGTGGATTTAGTTAAGATCTATATGTTTCTATAGTATGGGAGATTAAGGTCTCAAAAGAGATTAGAAATCACAGAATTGGGAGATGACTGGGGAGGTGATGGAGGCATTTGGGACAGAATATAGAGAGAGAAATATTAGAGCATCAGAACATTTGAAGGTTAGTAAAGCTGCATGGGAAGATGGGTTTCAGGAAGACTTTTGTAAGACCTTGGCTTGGTAAAAGAGGAAGTATTGAAACATTTTAATGTATTTTAATGTGGTCTTTTATGGATTACTGAGGATCTACATGCCTCCTCAGGAAAGCAGTGGTGTTTGTAGCATTCATAGGGAAACAGTGAAGAATGCCTGTTAACTACATGTACATTTTATTAACTAACATGGGCTACTGTAGATAAGGTTTGAAAGGATGTTGGAAATCTGCAATAAGAGAAACATCTGTCATTTAAGTAGAGTTCTTTCTCTGCCACAGAGGTCTTATAGAAGACTTAATTCATGGAGTGGAAAGTGGGAAGATGAAAGGGAGCTGGCTGTGTTAGCTGATACAAGAAAGGAATTTGATGTGATACAATAAAGGGAATATAACACCAGCTGGTAACAGAGGGGAATTTTAGGGACAGGATTTATCCAAGTGGCACTGTTTATGCAACATTATCCTTGAAGATGACAATTTATGGGGATGCTGGAGTCTTCAGTGGGGATGAGAAAGGGAAGTGCACTGCCCATGTTTCTCCTTCTTTAATGACAACTCTATGAAAAGAAAAGGTGATACAATAACAAGAGGGAAGGATGGAAGGAGACCTTTGCAATTAATACCTTCTTTACTGACACTCTTCACTCTTTAGCCAGCTCACTACCCCTCCCTGTAAATACTAGCCTGACTCCCACTACAATTACCTCTCTTCCCTCATTTCATCTACGACCAGTACCCACTTCCCTCATTTGCCGTCTCCTTGGAAAACTTAAACAATGCACCCCCTCTGCTGACCTGCTACCTGCTGAATATCTACAAATTGCTGCTAAAGTAATAGCATATCCTATCTTCATTCTAATAAATAGAACAATTACTGAAGGCACCATCCCATCAGCCTGGAAAATCTCCCATCTTATCCCTCTTCATAAGGGCAGTAACTCTACTGAACTCTCTAACTATCGCCCAATAGCATTACTCTCCCCACTAGTAAAAATCATGGAGAAATGTATCCACCACCAACTATTAGACCACATACTACAAAATAACATACTAGCAAACTGTCAACATGGTTTCAGGCCATTCCATAGCACCACCACTGCCCTCTTACCCTTTTCGGACCATCTCAACAAACATCGCAATAACAATACTCTTTCTTCTGCTCTCTTTATCGACCTCTCGAAAGCCTTCAATATGGTAAACCACCATATACTTCTGAGTATACTTAAGTCCTTCTCTCTTGATACTCAGGCACTATAATGGTTCAACTCCTATTTAAAAAACAGAAAACAAGCAGTACTTTGGGAGAATAACTTTTCCACCCTTCTCCCTTACCTTGGGCGTCCCTCAAGGCTCCATCTTGGGCCCTCTCATATTTTCTCTTTTATCAATGATCTAAACATGAATACTCCACAAGCCACCTGCATGCAATATGCAGATGACTCAACATTAATATGCTCTGCTTCATCCATTTCTGAACTGCAGTCCCTCACCCAAGCAACATTTAACATAGTTGAGAATTGGTTCCTCCAACGCTGTCTCCTCCTTAACCCCCAAAAAAAAAACAAACTATTGCTCTTTACTCCTACACAAAAGTCATTCCCCCTCCACTTCACTGTAACATCAAACAATGGCACTGTCATAACTCCCGACCCTACCACCAAACTCTTAGGGGTAACTATAGCTGACAACCTCACCTTTGATACCCATATCAATACTACAATAAAATCAATGAACAGAAAACTAGGCTCCCTCTATAGGCTAAAACAGTTTCTTACTCCAAAAGCTAGAACTACGATTGCCATTACCCATCTTATCTCTACTCTCCTCTACGCCTCTCCCATTTATACTAACCTATCAAAAAACAACCTCAACAAGCTTAATACCTCCTACAATAACATTGCCAGAATTGCCACTGGATCCCCATTTAGAACCCACCACTGTCACAATCTCAAACAGCTAGGATGGCTGGAACTACCTAATCAGCTTCTCTTTCATCAACTTATTACTACCCACAAAACCCTTCATCATCCTAGCAATACTCCTATACTAACTACCCTCATCTCCCCCTACAATAATCTTAAAACCCTACGCTCATCAAGGAAACTTCTAGTATCCACCACAAAATCCAATAACAGGGCTGGGGACTCTCTATTCTCCAACACAGTAGGGAAAACCTGTAAGCAGCTCCCTAGTGAACTAACCTCCCACTCCTCTACACCACTTTTCAAAAAGCTACTTAAAACATACCTCAAGACTCACTGGCTTTGCCCTTGTACCAACCCAAACTAAAAAGCTACTGCCTACTACTCTCACCTTTCACATTTCATTGTACTACTGCACTGCCAGTACCTCTCATTAACCTTACAGCATATGTACAGTTAGCTATCTTACTCTGTACTTTCTAAGTCTTTCTACATAACACACCTCAGAGTTTTACCTGTTCTCTTAGCTGTCAACAGTATGTATGAGTCTTCAACATCTGTATCATCACAACCCTGCTGTATCAGAGTTATATTGCTCTTATATCAACTTAATCCTGCTATTAACTACACCACTAAAGTATTGCATCTTAAACTGCTTGCTCATCACTCTATATACATACTTCTAGTTATGGTATACTATTTTTCCCTTTTTAATTGATGTTAAGTTCCTGATCTCTAAATCTATGATTTTAATGCTCTTTAGTCTTGTAAGGATACTCTACAAGTTGTTTACAAATGTGTTCTAGGATTACAAATATATTGTTTTTATTGTGTTTATGTTTTTTTTTATCTATGTTGGAGCTTTTCTCCCCGGGCCTCCACTGAAAATGGACATATATCCAGTTGGACTAGCCCAGTCAACAAATGTAAAATAAATAAAATAAATAAATGTTTGCAGCTAGCTACCTCACATTTGTGGATTAGAGGTCAAGTTGTTACCATAACTTCTGACAAAATTCTAGTGATTCAGAGAGGATGGCTTAGGCATCAGACAGTTTACTGATTACTCCTTTCAGATGATGTGTAACATATGGTGGCTACAGATCAAAACGTGAGGTGGGTGTCTAGGCATTTAAACATCAACATATTCTAGAAGGTATGACAAATAAAAATGATTAAGGATCATGGAAAACAGAAGGTGGAGAAATGATGGACCCAATTAGTGCTATAATGCAGTGCTTTTCTCCTTTAGGTCACCTGCATCTGACTAGTGGACTCAGATGTTGGTGTAAGTGACCATCAAGGAATGGAAATTAGTAGTCATTGTTGATTTATTTATTTATTTTATTTTACATTTGTTAATACATGTCCATTTACATAACAGACATATGAACATTGTTAATGCAAAAAGGAAGATAGTTGAGTTCTAAATACAATATAAAGATACATAAGGGTAAATGATAGTGGTTAATCAGGTTAATTGTAGGAGTGAGGGTTCTGAGGTGATTCATCTGTTAAGGAGTGGAATCAATATACTAAAATCCTAGTACAGAAGTTCACACTAAGGGCATTACTAATGGTGGGCTTCACTGTAAAAGAAATCACCAGGTTTGTGCCTACCAAAATGTCTGCCAGCATTTCAGACAATCATGGAAACATGCACTCAAACAAGACCATGGTGCAGCCAATGGTGAGGAAGTTAGACATGCACAAAAAAAAATGTCATTGGATGATGCTCGGTACAACTTACATTTGTTGACAGCTATCCCTTAAAAATATCAGTTGTGAAATGTAAATCCCCTTGGAAGAGGAGAACCTCATACAGTATGATCTGTAGTGCTCAGCTGCATAGGAAAAGTTAACAAAGGAACAGGGTGCTGGAAGGAGCCTGATGGACTGGTGAGGTCCAGAAAATAAAGTAATTAGAATGATTTAGTTTAGTAAAGCGGTACTCATTTTGGCAGAAAACGTATTGATGAAATTGTTGTTTTAGTGTGGTTTCTGTACCTATTAAGGCATTTTGTGATATCCCCCATACCACTCTGCTAAAGCAGATATAGAGGCTGTGCAGCAGATTTGCATAGAGGATGAAGAAAATGACAATTAGTCAACAAAGTTCAACATGAAGTAATGAGCAGAAATATGGAGCATCTATTTTTTGAGCTATACCATGGCAGTAAATAATGTAGCCAGACATCAAGGAGGATGAAATCATTGGGATGGATATGTTGGGAGCCTATAGAAAAAGAGCATGTGAGCTATAATAATATTTAGGCAGTGAAACAAACTGAAAATGAGTACTTATTGGTGTAAAACATATGGAGGAGCTGGGGAAAAGCAAAAGCATGAGTATGCCGAGAAGGTCTAGAGGAATGGATGAAGAGGTGGATCAGATATTTAGGAGATGTAACAGAAGGAAAAAAGGGGCAAGGTGTTATGCCTTTTGAAATCATGATTCCGAGGTATGTATCAGAAAGTAAGGTGGGCTGAAATTCTGACAAATAAGGACAGCAGTGCATACGTTAGGAGAGAGTAAAGAAGAGGAGGCATAATGGAAGGATGTGACCACGGAGTAAGAGAAAAGGCTAGGAGAAAGAATGTTGTGGCCTAAGGAAGGATCTGGACATGCAGGAAGAAAGGAAGGAATGCATGTATACATTGAGGATGAGTTGGTGAGGGTATAAGGCCTATGCTTATAATGACTTCTGGAAGGTACGTGGAGGGTCACCATGAGTTTGAATACTGTTGGGCCAATGCTTGATACACAGATAAGGATACTACATAGGTATTAGAAAACACCAGTCAAAGTGAGGAATCAGGATTTCATGCAGGTCTAGAAGTGCTGAAGGTATGGAGAAAAAGAATGATAACATACATCATACACAAGTGGTGGGCATGTGGATGGTCGGGATATAAAAGTGGTTAGTAGATACTTGGATATTACTCACAAATTCCTATCTTATATTTTACTACTTCTTCAAGAACCCTACTAATAGAGGGAAGCTTCAAGATAGGATGGCAGTTATCCAAATCTTCATGTTCAAGACCCACATTTTGAGGATAGGAGTAATCGCAGACTCCTTCAGAGATGGAAATACCCCAGCCTTTAGAAAGGCAAAAACTGTTTGCACAGGATTAGAACTAAGACCTGAAGACAAGAAATAACTGGTCTAAAGGGACAAGGATACAGTCCAGAAATAGTATCAAGCATATTGTAACCCCAATGGCAATAAAATCATTGTAAATGGGAGTTAAGAATTCACACCATCTCAAAGATGGTCTATTCTTCCTTGGATCACTGTGATAGTCTGGATGAGTACTTATGAGTCTTGACCTAATCTGGACAAGTTCTGCATCAATGTACTGAGCAGCATGTCTCCAATCTTCATTGGGCAAGGCTTTTCTGTTTGTGTGGCAGGATAGACTAAGCAGCTTCTCCACAATATGGAAGAGGGATGAATGCTGGTTTGCATCTGCTGAGATCCCCTAGGCAAGTACTTAGCCTTTTTCCAGAAGACTGCATCTTGTAGTTCTAAAAGTGGTCATCCAGATGAAACCTATTCTTCAGCAGACTGGGGCAACTCCATTTATATTCCAAGTTTCGATTGTCTGACAAACTATCAAAGCTCACATTTAAACCATGGTTCTCAGATAACATGGTGAACTGCTCATACACAGCTTGGGACCAAAGTGTTAAGTGTGGAAGTCAATGATTAAAGGAGGACATGTAAAACAGATTGACTTTTTGAATTTCAAGGAGTTTGTCTCAGTCAAAGTTCTGGGAATTGCATGTAGGGTTGATTGTCTTGACCAGGAGATTGGATCTACCTCACAGTCCATGGTAGAGGCACCAGACTGAAGACCACATAAAGAATATGCCCAGAAATATAAATTCATTCTTTCACAAAGGTCACTGACTCCTCATCTACTTGAATGCTGAAGTCCCACGGGATAATCTAGCTGGAAGACCTGGAAGACATTAGCACTTGGGCAACACAAATTGGTAAGCCCTTTAAAGAATGCCCTTGGGCAACTAGATATATGTATAAGCAAGAAGCCTTGGATTGCTCCCACTCCCATAAAATACTCAAAGTCACTGGGACAAACGACCCTGCTTATACTCACTTCCGTTTATGAGTGAATGATATCCAGTCATAATACCAGGCTGAGACCGATTCAGGCATAGGTATTGAGTGACATAAATACTTGGATGAACTAGAGATTTCAGAAGAGGAACAAGGTTATCATCAGTTCTGAAATACCAGGTTAGTGTCCAATTCCATATCTGACAAAATGCCTATTGTATTATGAGCAGAGCTGTGCTGAACTTCAGGGATGTAGGTCCCAACTGTCAAATCCAGGATGTATGAGGGATTCCTTGCTACATCTCAAAGGGCAAACAAGGTTTGCCCAAATAACATTTCACCACTGGGTGGGAAGTGGGAACTACATTGAAGGAGGATGGAGCATACCACATCACCTGGTGGTCCCCAGCTTTGGTGTCTATAGTGTGCTGATATAGGTTTTTTTTCAATAATAAGTTTAGTGCATTTATGTATAACAGACTTAGGCAACCTAGGTAAAGTAAAAGGGTGGAAGAGACAAAAAAGTCTCTGTCAAACCTATAATAAAGCTGGAATTTAAACAATATTTAAAAACAAACAGATTAGTACACTAAGTTAAGAAGAAAAAACCATCAAAACAAAGTTATACATGTACATAAAGGTGCAGTATGACAGATAACACAGTCAACAATTACTCAAAGTTTTGTGCACCAATCCTACAGAAAGGGTGACAGTACTTTTCTGTGCACTGACAGGAATGTTCTGCCCAATATTTCTCAGGAGGATACAATGCACCATGCACAAGAAATCATCTATGATAATGTTCATTATGCATTACTCAGATATGGAAAATAAAAACGTTACAAGAAGGTAAAATATGTATGTGAACATTCAGTATTTATTCACACATGAGGTGCAGCATGAATATGATATAACAAGTATATGTGGGAAGTCAAATGTAGCCAATGTACAGTAGAAAGACATAACAAGAGGTTCCTACCTGATACTGGAAATGAAATCACATGACTAAAAGACAGTGTCTACCTGAGTTATTGCTGGGAAGAATATGTTTGTGCTGCTGTCTAGTGATTGCTGGGAAGAATAGATTTGTACTGCTGTCTAGTGAAAAAGGGCTTTATATTTTCTCTGTAAGATATTTCACCAAGTCTTTGACAAAGACAGCCCAAAGCCCATTACACAGTTATGTAGCCAGGCAGAAACATTACCTTTTTCCAAGTAATGGCTTTAGTTTGTTAGGAAATATATGCAAATTAGATATCCATAATTTCAGTGTTTACATAGATTATTGTAGCTCTAACCTGGTACTGAGTGCTAGGTACACAACCATAAGAATTAACTTGTGGATGATTATTCCTATGAAAAGTTTACTGCAATACAGAACAGGGGTAAATCTACATTTTCACTATGAGTGAAATGAAGCTGGAGGGTGGTTGTTTTAGAACAACCTAGCAATGTTGTTTAAAGCAGTATTGAAATGGTATCCTTTTATTGTGCCATGCATCCTAAAAAAATCAAGGTGCTAAATGTGAGGCAGGGATATCCCTCTTACAATAAGATATTATATTATACAATATGTCACTGTAGCAAGCCTGGCTCTCTCTAGAATGTGTAAAAGTCTGTTAACCAGTTTACTGTGTAATTTAATTTAATCTTGACTTATGCTCGGAATTAACTCTAACCTGTGGAACTTGTTTAACTTGCTTACTTATGTAATATCTGTAAATTGTCTGTTTGTAATATGTAATGCTGGTATTATGTAATGCTGTATCTGCTTACCCTTAGAGCTTTTCTCCCCGGGCCTCCGCTGAAAATGGACATGCATCCAGTTGGACTATCGCGGTCAACAAATGTAAGATAAAAAAATAAATAAAACAATAACAATCAAGGGTCTTGGTATAAGCAATGTGTGAACTTGTTAGCATACTTTAAGTTAGATGGTATCTTATAATTAATTGCAACAATATGACCAGTGAATGAGATGGTGATGTAGCTTCTTAAATAAAGAGTTTTAGTTACTCCTTGGAAAGATGGATAATATGCCATAAAGGGTATTAATGCAGTTAGTTATTCATCTCAGGAACATAGGATTTCACAAATGCGAGATTTTTTTAAGATGTAGCTACTAATGTTTTCTCATCTGGTAGCTGTGATATAAATAGCTTATTTTTTCTTTTTCATTTCCACAGGCTGAAGTCCTTAGAAGTACAAAGAAAAATAAAATGTGTATGACGATGTGTCAGAAAGACAATAGCCATTTGCACAGAAACAGTTGCAGAGCTAGTATAAAGCATTTTTGTCTATGAAGAATGAAGAGAGGACTACAGATACAACTAGCTGAACACACACACACACACACACACACACACACACACACACACACACACACACACACACACACACACAGCAATAAGATGATCTTCCTGTGGCACATAGATTTCCTTCCTCCTGATTGGATGCTGCTGAATTGTACCTCAACACTATTTTATGGTTCGTCACTAAAATGTGTTAGAGAAGTGACAGGCAATCTATCACTCATTTCTGCATGCATTTCTTTCTTTTGGTATATCACTGTCTGGAAAGTTATATGCATAAAACCTTCTGCAATGCCAACATAGATTCTTCATTTTTATTTGATTGCTAAATAAAATCAAATACATGAAAATGCTGACATCAAGTTAACACAAATACTTTGAAATACTTGTGCTTAAGTTAAAATATGCTTAGATTCTAGTCTAACAGAATAAAGCACAAGGAACCAGCTGGAAATATCTTAAACAAATAAACACAGACAACTGAGAACACAGCCATCAATGTCAATAAAAGAAATTCATTGCTACAATATTCGGACTGGAACATTGCAGCAAAATCAAATGAGGCAAAATTGGAATCTCTACATCTTTGTTGCTAAGGTGACTTTTTTTTTTTTTACTGCTGACAGCAATGGAGAGAAATTTGCCAGTGCTTTGTCAGCCTCTTTCATTGTTAGCTCATAAATTTCATAATTGCTGAAATAGCTAGTTTTCCATGTCTAGCAATCATTGCTTTGCCCTTCGTCTGACCTCTTGACCTCCGCACAACTTTTTACATTAAACTGTTTTTATTTTAACTTGGTTTTCTCAAATGATTGGAGAAGTACTCTGCAACACTACCTCCTCCCCCATAAACACAGGCCATGCTTTTCGATTAAACCTTGGCTCGGGGAAGTTAAGAATCAATTTCACGCTTTTTTGGGTCCCTGATAAGCAGCCAGTACTGTAGCTGTTGTTTCTGTGTGCGGACGCAGGCTGGATCTAAGCAGCCAATCCTGTCTGCTTTCACATTTCCCAGTTGAGACAGGGGCTTGGGGTATTAGTGTCAGTAGTGTTGTACGTTATCAGTCAGCTGCAGAAATCTGCCCAGAGATGGAGGCTTAACATCCTGCACTAAGCATTTAAATCCACCCATACTCAGAAATGCTGGCAAAGCATCATCCGAGTTTTTCACAGTTGCTCTCTGCTTTTGCTAACCAGGTAAACAGTATATTATGCAATGCCATGCTTTTCTCACTCGTCTATTCCTAAGAGAATGAAAACATGTTTAGAAATATTAGCTCTTCTTTTATCACAGTCAAAGACAGTGCCACTGAGTTGATTTTAAATTAACTTTTTAAAGCAAAGTAATAAAATGAAATATTTCTTGTTTCCGGGAGAAATTGAATGTTGGTTGTTCTTGTACAATAAAGGAGAACTAGAAAAATGTGTGATGGTAGCCAAAGTGAAACTTTTGAATATATAGGGTGAAAAGTATATAGAAAACATTTCATTCTACTCATGAAGGTGAGCTTTGGAAACAATGGTTCACATCTCTGTAAACCGTAAGTGATAAAGAAAAAGAGATAACTTTCTTTGTTAAGCAAGAGTTGCTACTATAAGGCATTAGGTCTTGACAAACTGCTGTGCTAAGTTTAATTTTAATATAGCCAGAAAGAGGTAACACGCAAAACACTCTTTAGTGTCATGGAAGCCATCTCAGACTTGGGAGTCTGAAAATGGGCACACTGGATGTTGTTGCTGTAGGACCTATCTAAAGTCACAATACAACGCACAACAACATCAAGGAGGCACGCTGTTCCTAACAAAGTAGGCCTTTCTTCAACTTCTTATACTGTCAGCTGGGTGTTGGATACAGATTACTGAAGATAATAGTTGTTGTGCATGCTTTATTGTAATATATTATTGTTTTTATTATTTTAGGTTAAGGGTGCCATTAGTAAAAAGAAAGTTCAGTATGTTCAATGACAACAGCAGCTAGTGATGAATATTGAAGAGGTCACAATAGAAGCCAAGAAAAATGTGGTCTACGTGGGACAGGCTACAGTTCTAGACGTGTATTCTCTTTAGAGAAGTGCATTGCAAAAGCTTTATATCCATGAAATAACCATATATAGTTATTCTGTCATTTTATATAATGTCTTCTTAAGTTTCACTTATCAAGTTCATTCTTCTTTTAAACATGTTCATCACTTTTTGAAATTTGCAATAAAATTTGATTGCTTAAAATAGGAGCCTTAATCACAGTATGTATCAGAGATGGCCTTGTATGCCGTCAGCACCTAGTCTGATCTTCTTAATACCTTTCTTTGATTTCAAGCCTGGGCTAATGACTGGCCTACTAACAGCCAGTAGCCAACCTTGGTATGTGTATAACAGTATGCAATGAAATTTCTTCTATGTGGGGAAGGGTAGGGCAGATGACATAGTTGGACTTTTTTTCAACCTATAGACTGAGAACAGAAAATGCAAATGATGAAACATCACTTGCATGCTTCTGTGAAAATGCAGATGACAGGCTATGGTCAAGCTTTCGCCACATTACAAGGTCTGATTGACCGCTTCTCTAAACTGGTATTAAGGAAAAGTGCCACCCCTGGAGGTTAAACCACTCCTAGGCACTCCACAACCGGGGTCCATGTCATGACCCATTCCATTAGAATCACAAATTAATTTCTAAGCACTGCGCAGCATACAACATAAAATTACTTTACACTGTCTGCATTTAAGTCATACAACAATAGCTGAAGCAAAATTAGCATAAGTGATTCACAATAGTACATCATCTGTGAAGCGATACTGAGCTGTAAAACATGATTTAGGTCATCATTTTTGTGGAAAGTATGTTCTGCTGGAGACAGGAGGAGAGGAAACAATAAAGGTGGGAGTTTCAGAGGTATGAGAGAGTGAAGAGGGAGTGGGCATCGTAGTGGGTGATGAATACAAAGTGGGAGAAGAAGACTGTCTTTCTTCATTGTTTACAGTTCTGTACGATGTTCTCAGGGTATTTTAGGATGTAATCAAACTAAAGTAATATATTGTTAGAGATGGTGGCTGCAGGTCTCAGCCTGTATCTGTAAAGTAATTATTCTTGTGAAACTGTTTTAAAAAGTACATGAAGTAGGCCATAAAATCTCTTATAAAAAAGTAAAATAAGGTACAAAAAAATAAAACAGGACAGACTGTGAGAGTAAATATGTCATGCATGGGTGAGTGACTGCGTAAGTGATGACTGCATACAAAGTTAAATGGGTGAATGAAAGAGCGAATATGAGAGAAAGTGCACACAAGTGTCTATGTTTGAGTGGCTGATTGCAACCATGAGTCCACATATGCATGAATAAGTGTATCAGAGACAGAGTGTGTGCATGCATGTGTGTATATCTGACATACTGAAAATTAATGCCTGAAACACAGGAGGTAAAAAGGTGTAAGGGGCAAGCCCCATTGTACCTCCTTATGTTGGAGGCCAATACCTCCCACACTGCCTAAACATGTATACCAATTCCAAGGCCACACCAACTCAAAAAAAGGCCTGTAGCTGACAAAGTTTACCAATAATTGCAAACTTAGAGTGGTCACAAGTACCCCAGATGACCTACATTTTCTCCAGGAGGTCCTCATTCTAACAAGTGGTGCTTAGACCATGGTCTCAAACTGAATGACAAAAAAATCAGCATTGTGTCCTTTGTCAAACTTGGGCACTCATGTTCCAACCACATAGATGACACCTCCCTAAAAATTCACTTTTAAACCTCATCCCCCTCTAATCCTCCTTTATCAGACCCATAATAGAACATGATTCCCTGTGACATACATACAAACTAATATTTCAGGAATGAGCAATAATACCCTTCTATCCTGCTAATATACAAAAACAGTAATTCAATAATGCATTTGAGTTGTTTTTAAAAATATCTTAACTAGTACTTTCTTTAATATAATTGGGTAGCCTATTCCATGCATAAACTACTCTCCCAGAGAAACAAATAGTACATTTCTCATTCTATATAATCTGCTACACAAGTTGTTTTAAAATATCTAAACTTGTACAGTGTCTCATATTTTTTTCTTTCCTAATTACTTCAACTTTCACATCCATGAATACCCATGGTATATTCCATCTTTTCAATTTACTCATGATAATTTTTCTTATAAGGTTTCCATATTATTCCCTACTACAGTTTAGGTCTAATGCAATTTATAACAATTTCATAATATCTGATGTCCCAAACTTTATAAATCTTTTTATACCACATAAAGTTTTATAACTATTATTAACTAATTGTTTAATATGATCAGAAAAAAATTGAAGCTAAACCTATCCATATACCTAGATCATTAAATGAATTCACAAGTTCAATCACTGTGTGCTATATTAACTATTCACCCTTCAGTCTATGTCTCCTAAATCTCACACGCTTAGTTATTTTGTCATGTACTTGTTAGCATTTTATTCTCCTGTACCCAAATCCATGGCATCTGCATATAACCTATATAGAATCATTCAGATGGAAAAAATAGATCTGAAAGATACAACCTAAATAAGAAATGATAGAGGAAACACCCCTGCAGGACATACTAATTGTAACTTAGAATTTCACCTGTCTAATTCTGTATGATACCTAACACATCTTATTTGTAAGCCATGCAGCTGCACATCACATGAAGATTACATTAATACCTATTAGTTCTAATATATTGATCAATATTTTTAGTGCATGGCCCTATCAAAGGCTCAAGTTAAGTCTACATAAATTACAACACAAGACGATGTTTCATTTATAATATTATACATCATATCACAGGAGTTGTAGATCAATTTTCAACATGCATGCTGATATAAGGTTTCAGTGTCCCAACCTTTACAATTATAATGCTATTTTGTTAAAATAACTTTCTTTGTTACTTTTCCCCACAAAGTGAAAATAAAAATAAGAGTCTATTTGATTCTGGGTTTGCCCTATTCCCTTTTCCTTAAAGATAACAAGTGCACATCTCCAATCTAGTGGATTCGCCCCGTACTAATGGTACTCTAGCTTTATGCTGAAATGCACTCGGGTCATTATTGCTATTTCTGTCTTTTCTCTGTGCTTTGATTGGGTCTAGTCTGTATAGTTCTTTTAGAGTATAATTTGATTTAATTTCAGTATCTGAAGTTACCTGGATGCTACTAGCATAATTTATCGCCCCAATTATGGAGCCAACCCTTTGGAATGTTCTTGGTTAGGCAGTGACCCAGCACGAGAAACTGCAGCATTTCCTTACAAAAAAAATCAAGGACATGTCCTCTTTCAGTTATTCTGACCCTCTTAAAATATCCTGTCTCTTTTTCACTTCCTACTGACTAATGAGAGGAGATAACTATCTTACCTACAGATCTTCAAAAGAACCCCCCACCAAAATATATATAGGACTTGTTAGCAGTATTGATATCTTCCACATAGAATACTAATTTTATGGAATAGTCTCCCCCTTAGAGATAAAGCAGAGTATCTCCATGACCCTTTTTAAACATGACCTGAATGCTGGGATGGGCAAGTCTACAAAAACCTCCAACTTGACTTTATACCACTTATGGAAAGGGGCCAAAATTAAGTCAGGGTCTGGTATTAATTCATATCTTCACAAATGGGTGGGATTGCTGGCTTGGTTACAAAAGGTCTAATGGATCAACAACCTAGAATGAACCTATAAAGCAAGGGAAACCTCCCAAAAGAAAGTAATTACCACTGTGCATACTTATCACACTGGTAATGATTTTCATTGAAAAACAATGACTGGTACTGAGTTCTTTGGTGTTTTGTGCATCAAGCAATTGACCATCTGGGAATATCAAATTGGCTATCAATAGATGTATAGTGTGTGCACTTTTTGCGTGTAAGTGCGCATGTGTGTGTGTGTGTGTGTGTGTGTGTGTGTGTGTGTGTGTGTGTGTGTGTGTGTGTGTGTGTGTGTGTGTGTGTTTTACAGTGAGTTATTAATCAGTGAGATGTAACCACTGGTGTACTACAATGATCAGTACATTTTCTTAGTTAACAAAAATATATGTAATAAGACTTATCTGGAGAATTCAAGGAAGGAATGAAACAAAATCTGTTTATGATTGGAAGCATTGTATAAAACATTACAATTTAAATTCAGTGAAAAAGCATAAACTAGTAATGCTGAGAATCAATAATCCAGCTAAAGAATGTACACTTTGAAAAAAAAATCAGTAGTAATCACGCATATAAAAAGATGTGCAGAAAGAAACTCTAGGGGGAGTCTTATTCCATAAAAAGTGATATTCTCTGTGAAGGATATCTTTTCTGCCAACAGGTCATATATATTTTTTGGTGGAAGTTTGTTTTGAGTCTCTGTAGGCAAGGCAGATGATCTAAAGGAAACAGTTTGAAAATGCTTCTAGGAAGACCAATGGCTTACAGAGCTATATATAAAAAGGGTATTTCAAGTGAATCCAGTTATCCCTCTTTCCAGGCAGTTGACAAGTATTCCTCTGGAGTATTGTATCCAGTTCTGGAAAATCCTTTTTTTGCAATGACAGAATAGGTGCATTTCATGAAACAGCAAAGACAACAATGCATGAACGTCCTTTATGCTGGTTGCTTATAAACAATATAAAGTGTCAATAAAGCTGTTTAATATATACAGTCTTCAAGAAAGCGAGCAAAATTAGGATATCCATAAAGAAATCCACATATCACACAAAAGAACTGCATGAAGGGATCACATGATTGGAAGCTATTTACCGACTGGCTCAGGGGACATACAGTGATGCACTGTTCAGATAAAAGGTTTGGATGACATAGGCAGCATTTCTGAATAAGATGTTTGGTCAAAAACAATGGCATCATGTCAAACTATAAGGAGCAGTCAAAATGCAGCTGTAAAAATGGGAGAGCAAATGAAAACTGCTGAAGAAAAAAATCTGCAGCTTTCTAAGACATAGGGAAAGGGTCGAATGATGTGGGTCTAATTACCCCAAGCTGATTTCAAATATTACAACTCACTATACTGATGTCAGTATCTCTGTATGAATAGAAAGATTTATAATCAGGCAAGTACAGCATGAAGATAATGAAAGCTGCTCATTTCAGTCTTAATAAGTGGTAAGAAGATGCAGGGCCAGATTTAGTAACACCTACACTAAGTGTAAATGACCTGTAGGTTCATAGGTACATAGGTAGGTACTAGGCTATCGGCCCTGGAGCCTATACAAGCCCAGCCAAAAAGGTATCCTGGCTTTTGCCACCCAAGAAAATTATTTTCCTGTGCCACTGTCGAGCACAACCACAGAGGTGATCCCTGGGGTGAATTTCCTATTTCCCATCCAATCATCAAGATTTTTCTTGAAGAGTGCTAATGAGGTGCTTTGTTTGATATAGATAGGTAGCTTATTCCAGAGTATGGGAAGTCTCTGGGACAGGAATATATCCCTCCGGCATGTTCTGTTTATTGTGGTGACAAGGTTTAGGTCCCTAGAGCGTGTATTTCAGAGGGATTGGGATTTCTTTAAGTGGAGCATGTCCAACAGCTCTGGGTCTGACATAGCGTTGTATGTTAGGCAGAGATCACCTCTGACTAGGCGATATGTGACGGAGTAAAGCTGGAGAGTTTTTTGAGACGGTCTGCGTAGGGCATTTGTATGAGGCTGGTAATCCTCTTTGTGAGGTATTTCTGCGGCCTTTCCAGTTGTTGTAGATGTCTTGTGAGGTACATACCAAAAGGGGCGTTGTACTCTATAATGGGTCTAATGAGTGATGAGTAGAGGCAAACAATGACCTCTTTTTTTCTCGATGAGAAACCTTTTGTGATGAGGTGTGCCATGTAGAAGGATTTCCTGACTACTGTGGTGATGTGATTATCAAAGGAGAGACTACTGTCCACCTGTGTCTCAAGATCTCTTATCACACTTTCGGTGTTAGGTATACGACCGCCTATGTTGTAGTTCATGGGTAGAGAGTTTTTACCAAAGGGGATGACAATGCACTTTTTGGCAGTGAGTTTGAGGCCATGGCTTTGACACCAGGCATCTGTCTCAGTGAGGCCCTTTTGTAGGATGTCCACATTGTTTGGAGTTTTGATTATGGCTCATAGATTGCAGTCATCTGTGAACTTCATTAACCAAAGACTTTCTGTGTTAGCCTGTACTTCAGAGAAGTAGATACCAAACAGGAGAGGACCCAGGACTGAACCCTCTAGTACTACACTTGTCACTGGTCTGAAGTCGGATTTGGAGTCAGCTACTTTCACAGTGTGGGTTCTGTCAGTGAGCCAGTTGGCAACCCATCTTGTGACATAGGGATTTATACCTAGTTTAGTGAGTTTATCTATAATTCCAGAGTGGGGGATGGTGTTGAAAGCCTTGGCAAGATCTAGATAGGCTGTGTGAACCACCTTACCCTTGTCTACGGCTTTGGTGACTTCTTCAAAGAAGTCTATCAGGTTTAGGAGACATGATCTGCCTTTTTCAAACCTGAACTGGTGGGATCCAGAGTCTGGTGATTACCAATGTCTTTGTTTATAAGTTCCATGATGATACGTTCCATGGCCTTGCAGACAAGGATCATCAGGCTAATGGGGCGGTAGTTCCTGGGGTCTGTGGTGGCTCCCCCTTGGGAGTGGGATAACCATCGCTCTGCACCATTCAGCAACCACAAAGCCTGAGGTGAGTCTATGATTGAACATGGTACTTAGGTGGGGTGCCAGTTCGTTCTGTACTTCGTGTAGAATGCAGCCTGTGATGTTGTCTGGTCCCATGGATGCTGTGTTCTTGGCTTTGGAGAGTGTGGGTTTTCCCTGTGCAGCCGTGATTACAGGAAATTTGCATTCTTTTGGTATAGAGATGGGCTCTTTAGGGGGTGAGAGGGGGGTAAAGTTAGCACTGAACCTATCTGCCAGGATGTTGGCAATATCAGTTGGGTCTGTATATTTTGTGACCTTGTGCTGTAACTCAGAGCAGATCTGAGTGTTGCCATTAAGATTCTTGACATAGCTATAGAATGCTTTGTGGATGTCTTAAGAATCAGTGGCGATTTTGTTTTCATAACTAGCTTTGGAGGATTTTATCAGGGATCACAGCTTCTTACTGAGGCTGACCAGGGAGCTCCTCCACTCATGGGATTTTACTCTCTTTTGCAACAGTTTCTTCCTTCTGTTGCACAGTTTGTTTATGTCAGGGGACCACCAGATCGGCTTCCTTTTTTTGGAGGATAGTGTCTTGGTTCTGTTTGGGATAGCACGAGCCATGCACTCATGTAAGTGCTTATAAAGTGCAATTGTATAGGATTCAGTATTCGTAACTGTATTGTTTATCTGCATGGGTGTCATGAAGTTCTCCACTTCTCTCTTTAGAAGCATGAAGTTGGATTTGGAGAAATTTTTTACCATGGTTTCCTTAATGGGGGGTGGGGGCAGAATGTGGATATCTAGGGTAATTACCTTATGGTTGGATCGGACCAATGAGTCATTGACTTCAGGTGTGGAACACCGGTCACTCATGTTGGTAATGGCTAGATCTAGGATATTGTTGCCCCTGGTGGGTGTGTGGATAAGTTGATCCACGGCTTTGGAGTTTATGAATTCCAGAAAGTATTGAGCGAAGGAGTTGGTACATGAGTAGTTTTCCCAGTTAATGGTGGGGTAGTTGAAATCACCCATTATTATGGTGTTTGGTTGAACCCTAATATTTTCCAGTACATCAAGAAAAGAGGAGGGGAATCCTGGGGAATGGTGGGTGATCTGTAGCAAGCTACAATTTGGATTGCAGTTTTGCCTAGAGTTAGTAGCACTTGGATAACCTTGGCTGCATTATGCTGAGCAATTAGCCTGGAGATGTGGATATCCTTTATGAATATGGACACACCTCCACCTTTGGTGTTCCGGTCCAGGTTACATGGCCGAAAAGTGTGGTATGAGTTATAGCCTGGTAGTGCAGATGTGCTCTCTGTAGCCTTGAACCAGGTCTCAGTCACTGCACAGATATCGATGTTCTCCATTTTAAGGAGTGCCTCGAGTGAGTGCATTTTGAGATTTAGACTTCTAGCATTGAGTAGCATCACCCTCAGTTTTTGCTTGCCTGTTCCTGTTATGGTGGTGAATTTGTCATTTGAACCTTGCCTAACAAAGGCACTATAGGGGCAGCAAGAACCTTAGCCAGTATATTGAATCCCAGGGGTGACAGGTGCAGGCCATCTCTGGCAAAGCATTGTGGTCTGTCGACCATGTCATCCAAGGCAGACAGATACTGGATCCCTTTAGAATTGCACCAGAAGCTTAGCCAATTGTTGAAGTCAATCATTTTGTCCTTGTACTACGCCATCATTCTGGGTGATGGAAGAATGCTACTCAGGGCTAGGGTCATACCTGCCTGGGCTACAAGATCGGAGAGCTCTTCCATGTCTCTTTTCATGTAGTCAAGGGAGGTACATCTCAGGTCGTTCACACTAACATAGCCAATGACAGAGTCATATTTGTACTTGTTGTGGAGTGACCCGAGTGCATGGGTTATGTGGCGGATCCTGGCACCTGACAGTCAGCTGACAGTAAACTTCTGCTTGTTTAGCCAGGTGAGTGGTACATCAGTGTACCTGGTTATAGAGTCACCTATGACTAGTGTGTTAGGTATGTTGTTTTGCCTTATTGGCTGTGGTTGAGTGGCACACTGAGTCTGTGGGCTGTGTCATTTGGGTTGTGCTGGGGGGTGGAGGTTGCTTGCATTTCTGCTTTGGAGGTCTCTGTTGCTTGAGCAGATTATTAATGAGAGCCTCCATGAATGTTTTTGTGTTTCTATGTGTGGATTTTGGTGGTGTAGATTTAGTGAGACTATGTGATGAGTGTGATGTGGTGCAAGTGTTTACCTTCTCCTCTTGACTGTCAAGTTCAGTCTTGACTGGAGAGAGCTTTACCTCCATTTTGGCTAGATAAGTGCATCTCTTACAGGTTGTAGTGTTGGGTGGTAGGAGGAGAGGGTTGTCTGTGTACATGAGGCAATTTCTACATTGCCCCAAGATGCCCAATTTCATCAGATAGACAGGATAGAACACTGGGAGCTGACCCTTGGACATGCCTGAATAAAAAACTATTTTCCTCTAGATAAGTGAGGAAAGTGAGTACAAGAGCTGTTTTTCTCCAAGGAAGTGAGGAAGGTAAGTACCAAAACTGTTTTCCTCTAGGTAATGAGGAAGGTTGAGTGCTGTAGTAATTAGTAGGTTATTTAGTGCTTACAAGTTCTGAACAAGTGCTGATCACGGATAAGCAAATTCAAGTGCTAAAACTAAGAATCTGTATCTGGACTAAACTAGTTACAGGAAAGGGGGGAAACAAGTGCAAATGCGGGCTTTTAAATCAGAAAGTTGAGAGAGAGATTGGAAAACTGCCCAAATGGCCAATAACTACAATTTCTGGGCAGAACCACTCCATATGTGGTAGATAGGTTACCTAGTGCTTACCACTCCCACTGATAAGCTAGAAGGCTTCCCTCCAACACAGAAAGCTTGGGGGGGTAGGGGGCTCAGAAGCTTACATTTACAGTCCTGGATACAGCAAATCTGAATCTAGACTATACTAGTTACAGGAAAGGTATTTTTAATATATATATATATATATATATATATATATATATATATATATATATATATGTATATATACAGAAAAGTAGCTAAAACAGCAGTCAGAACAATTCAAATGCAGTGCAAGCTAGCACACTTGAGTATGTAGCAATGTTAAACCAAACAGTTTAAAAATTCAAGAACATTACATTCAAGGACATCCCTACCACATTTTTGTACTTTCTAGTCACTCTGAAAGGTTATACTAATTGTACATGTTGTGACAAAAGGATATAATGCCAGCCCAGCTAACTGGAATTTTGTAAATAATTATACATCATTGGTGAATATCGAAAGGATTTGTGCTAGTTGCTTGTGTTACAAATGTATTAGAACTGTATGTCATGAGTATAGCAAACTGCTTATACGGACATGCATATTGAAAAGTGTATTTGCAAAAGGCTTGTATTTAAAATGGATCCAGAGTGTGCCCTACTGGAAAAGAACAGAAATGTTCATGCACTATTGTAACTGTTTAAATGTATATATTTTAACAGTGGAAACTGGGATACAGGAGGTTAAACTCAGTCTATTCAATTATAGAAAATATCTTAAATTAAATGATTTTATGGCTAGGCCATAAAATATGGTATCTTACAGGTTTCAATACAGCAACAGACACAATGACTGTACTGGGAAACTTTCTGTATTGTCTTTAGGGTGAATTAATTACTAGTCTTGAAAGCATGAAGGAATGCAATTGTTTTATGACTTCCAGCATCTGCCAGAGATCTGAGGAGAAGCCCTTGTCTATGTATTTTTACAGGTAGATGCTAAATGCTACCAGCTGTCATTAATGGTTATTTTGGGCCTGGGAACTAAAAGTCAGATGACAAGAAATGATATCATTCTGCAAGCTATCCCAGAAGTAATATTTTAGATATTAATCTAAGAAGTCTCTAAGTAAGACAGAGCATTCTGCATTATGTCTTGGACCTGACAACAACTAGAAGATCCATTCCCCACATCTGCCTTGCTCTAATGAAGTATGTTTCTCGGGTATAATAATTCTCTTAGATACAGTCAGTAATATAGTAAAGCTTAGTATAGATATTTTTCTTTATTTATTTGAGACTGTCCTGCAATATTGTTTTAAATACTTCCTGTTGCTTGGAACACTGATGTCACTGTGAATATATACTTAGTATTGTATAACTCACCTCCATACATCTCTGATTGCTTTTTCTCTGCACTGGTCTTATTGGCTCTTACCTGCTCCGTTCGACCTGCAGGCTCTCTCCACTCCCCTACCCTACACCCAGTTCCCTCCCACCCCAGTGGTCCTACATTTATACTACCTTAACTGCACCCTCTCTTTTAGTCTACCCTGTCCTATGCCTCAACCAATCTATACTAATTAGCCACACCCCTCCTCAACAACCTTTCTCCTCAACCGTCTCTATTACCTCCACCTACAGTATTTTCCCTATTCATTTCCTTTATAATTCTTCCCTCTAATACTCTATTATACCTTCATTTTTTCTGTTGCCTTATCTCTGTCCAACCTCTTTTGTAGTTGTACAGGAAACCATGCCATAGTTGTACAAGTAATCATAGCAATATGTCCACCACAACTAAAGCTCTCCTAACTAAGTTAACACTCATAGCCATACTTATACCTGTCTTGACTTCTGCTTATCTCCTTACCTCCTTACACAAAGTGATTTAGTACCACTTACTCTCCAAAACAAACAAACTTTCAAAACAATACCCTAACCCATATTCATATTGTCACATCCACTCCCTACTACCTACTAGCCAAATACCATCGGCTCTCACATATTAAATTCTGTAACACCACTGCAAGGAAGCTAAAATATCTAACTATCTACATTTGCCATCCAGTTTCTAGGCAAAAAGCTCCAACCTTAAAAGATGGTGATATCAATCCCAACCCAGGACCAACCACGGCCTCAAACTGAATGACAAAAAAATCAGCATTGTGTCCTTTGTCAAACTTGGGCACTCATGTTCCAACCACATAGATGACACCTCCCTAAAAATTCACTTTTAAACCTCATCCCCCTCTAATCCTCCTTTATCAGACCCATAATAGAACATGATTCCCTGTGACATTCATACAAACTAATATTTCAAGAATGCGCAATAATACCCTTCTATCCTGCTAATATACAAAAACAGTCATTCAATAATGCATTTGAATTGTTTTTAAAAATATCTTAACTAGTACTTTCTTTAATATAATTGGGTAGTCTATTCCATGCATAAACTACTCTCCCAGAGAAACAAATAGTACATTTCTCATTCTATATAATCTGCTACACAAGTTGTTTTAAAACATCTAAACTTGTACAGTGTCTCTTATTTTTTCTTTCCTAATTACTTCAACTTTCACATCCATGAATGCCCATGGTTATATGTTGTGCATTTGTTATGCCGCTTTTACTCTGAATTGTAAAGTACTAAACTGTGTTGAGATGACAATCTTGGCTAGCTATCTTTCATGTTTCGCATCCATTCTACATTTAAAACTAGTGCTTTATGCCAATAGGAACTTTTGTTCGACACAATTGTAGTGACTGTATCACATCGATCTATCTTTATGAAGGCACGCTCACCTAACATAGACTGTAGCTACGTATATAGCTTATTGTCTTCGACTTACATGGTAGCTGGATGAGACTTTTCTCTGTATTGTAATCCTGATTACCCTTTAGTTTCGTTTTGTATATTGGAATGCCACAATTGGTTTCTTCTGTGATCGTCGCTGAGACCCATAGAGATGACGTTGCCTCTTCAGTCATGCAGAGCACTTTTTTCTATATTCCGGTAAACCTTCGGTTTGATGTGCCTGTCGTGCCTAACACGAACATTATGACACACTCAAGGTTTAGCTTTCAAAAGAGAAAAGTTGCTAAGAGCCATTTATATTCCATTTACACATTGCTTTTTTCTTTTCTCTATGTTAAAATGTTGCTTTTAATTTGACTTTCATCAGCTACATTAACTTTGTTCAATTATACTTAGTAGAATATTGTATAGTTTGTGTCTGTTTATGCAAAAACAGTGTCGCAGGAATAACTTTCAATGTTATTTGTGAGGTATGTGTTTGTACAGTATGTACGGTATCAAAGCAGATAGCTTCACTATCTCACAGCACTTTATTCTCCACTTTGATTCTCAACAAAATCCTCATGTCCTCCCTACATATGTGTATGTGGGGGGTGATTGGATACCATAGTTTCCTTTCCAGTCCTAAAATACTGTTGTAGGTGAATTGGAAATTCATCATGTTGCCTGCAAGTGCACAAGTACATATGTGCACCATGTGATGGATTAGCATCCTATCCTGATTTAATTTTCTCCATCTTGCACCCAATGAGTGCTAGGATGACTTCTAGTTGCCCTGCATTTCTGCATTAGATTACATGGATAATTGGAAAATGAATGCAATAATTTGTGAAGCTTGTAAGCGAATGAAATATGATATTTAGGGAATAATAAGATTGTGTGTAGAATTGTCTTTCTTAAACACTTCTTAAGTCATATAAACAGTTGTCATTTATATTTATATATGTAGTATGACAGCTACATAAACAGGTGATAAATGGGTACTAATAAAAGTTGAGTCTAATATCCCAGAGTCACAAATAGGTTCATATCCCTATCAACACCTATCATATACACATTACATCTAGCGGATACCACAAACTTGTCAATACATTTAATTTTATTTTAAACACTACAGTGAGAAGGAGAGTTGGTGTGGTGAGGTTTTACTATGATGGACATTTTGTTTTCCATGTTTTTGTATATATGTATAGTTATGTTTAAAGATATAATAGTCCTTTCAAGGACTCTTTATAGAACTATTTCAGTTTGATTTCTATTATGTTAACCAAAGTTAACTTTATTATTTGTGATGATTCATATGTTCCTTCTTTTGTTGTAGACGGGTGGGTAGTCACCGGGTTAGTATGGAGGGAACTGGTTTTGATTTTGGAACTTTTGAGAGGCAGTAACATGCAATATAATTTATACAGTGAGACTAGGTTCAATATTTTCTATTTTTTTATGATTTTACTGAGTAAACACTTAAGTAGATACATAGACTTAAAGCAACTAATGTAATGTCTTTATATATTGATTCTTGGAATGTCAGAGGGTTACAGAACAAAACTAAGAGATCACTACTGTTTCATTTAGTGTTCAAATCTCAGGCCAGTATTTGTTTTCTGCAGGAAACACACATGCATAGAGATGACTGGAAAAAAGAAAACAATAAGAAATGGGTTAAAATGATAATTGCAGCTGGGGATTGCTCTAATTCAAGAGGTGTGGCAATTATAGTCAAAAACAATTTCCTAGGTAATATTACAAACATAAATTATGACGCAGATGGTAGATGGTGTTATTTCTCTTCTTATTTTTCTAACATTGATAAACCACTCTTGTTTTTTAATTTATATAGTCCTTGTGACCACCAACATATTTTCTTTATTCAGATATGTAATATTCTTTCATCTTTCAAGGATCATTATATTATTATGGGTGGGGATTGGACTGCCGTTATTAATCCTGATATCGATTGCACTAGTAGATCAATTTCATATAATCACCAAGCATCTATTGCCCTAGAAGAATTAATGTTAGACCTCATCCTTATAGATCCCATTACCCTCAATGTACATACTGACAGGAAAGATAGATATACATATTATTCTAAATGTTATAATGCATGGTCAAGACTAGATTTTTTTCTTGTTTCTGTTTTTCTTATGCATCAAAAAATTGAATACTTCATGGAGCCTAGATTTTTATCTGATCATTCAAGGATATCACTTAAGATTAGCTTTGATATAATGAGGCCACGCATATATACACAAAATAGATGGACATTTAACAACAACCTTCTCTTGAATAAGAATATCCATGTTATAATTACTGAGATTATACAAGAAATGTTTTCCAATCTTGATACATCAGGCATTCCATATGATGTTCAATGGGCTGCTTGTAAGGCAAACCTTAGAGGATAGTTAATTAGCAAGGCTTCTTATCTTAAAAAACTGTATAGAAATAAAGAATCCTCGTTAAAACTAAAAATCCAAACTTTAGAATACCAGCACAGATTGAATCCTGATTCTTCTATATATATCTACAAATTTGTGAATTCCAAAAAGAACTTTTACTACTACACCAATATAATCTCTCTATAATAGAACAAAGGCTCTTAGCTACTTATTCTGAATGGGCTCAAGTCCCCTCTAAAGTTCTCACCAGAATAATTAAAAATAATCAGTCCTTACCTAGAATAGCACCCATACACTATAACAACAAGATATAAAATACGGACTTAGAAATTATGCATCTTTTACACTACCGTGTTTTCAGATGTATACTCTAAAGAGCCTGACCCTATGACTACACAACATATTGAAAGTTTTATATCTTCCATTAAATTCCCACTACTGAATGATCAACAAAGGAAAACACTATCGGCCCCTTTGAGATCTCAAGAAATTTCAGAAGCCATTGACAAGATTAAAACTAATAAATCCCCAGGTCCGGATGGATTTACACCAGAATTTTATAAGACTCACAAGTCAATTCTTGCACCTTTTCTTCTTAAAGTTTTTAACTACATAAAAATAAATGGTATATCAGATTTACATTGGAATGTCTCAAAAACCATATTAATTCTAAAAAATAATAAAGACAAAACAGATCCTAATAATTATAGACCTATCTCCTTAATTAATATTGACATTAAAATTTTAGCCTCATTATTAGCTGAGAGATTGAAAAAAGTTCTAACATCATTAATTTCCCCAGATCAATCAGGCTTTATGTCCCACAGGCATGTATGGGACAATACTTTATCTCTAGATGCCTTTATACACTTCGCAAAAAAAGATAGAAATCCTATATATGCACTGATCCTTGATGCTTCAAAAGCTTTTGACAGAGTAAATTGGGACTTTCTTTTTCGTACTATGTCTTGCTTTAATACACCTAATACTTTTATTGATTTTATTAAAGTTTTATATAAGGATTCTTGCACCTTTCTTCATATCAATAGAAATGCCTCTAAGATTATAAAAATCACTAATGGTACGAGACAGGGATGCCCATTATCTCCTTTTCTTTTTAATCTATACTTAGAGCCAATGTTATTATATATAACACAAAACACTTTCACAAGAGTCCCAAAATTTTAAATACTGAGGTACCCTTTTCTGCATTTGCGGATGACTTGGTGATATACCTCCAAACACCTAATACAGACCTTGTGAAATAATCAATATTATTAATAAATTTTCACAGGCCTCTGATTATCAGGTGAATTCTCATAAAACTTTCATCTTTCCTATAAATCCATCTGCCCATAAACCTCACATATTTTCAGATTCCCCTTTTTCTTTCACCTATGCAATTAAATACCTAGGTACTCAAATTGAGCATAATGGTCTTTCTACATTTCAAAATAATATTCACATAGTATGGTCATTAATAGTTTTAGATTTAATACATAGATAGGAATTACTTAATATATCACTCTTATCCAAAGCAGCGATAGTCAAAATGAATATACTCCCTAGACTCCTATTTCAATTTAATGCCATAGACCAGATTATTCCTAAATCTTTCTTTACAAAAGTCAATAAGGAATTAGCTAGATTTATCTGGTCTCCTAAGTCAGTCAGAATATCATATCTTAAATTAACGTGTCCAAAATTTAAAGGAGGCCTAGGTCTTCTGAACTTTTACATGTATTATTTAATTATTTCGGCTAACAAACTACTCACCATTGTGAACTTGAAAACTGATAGGTATAGGCAGTACCCCATTTGGACCAAATTATGGCATCAATACATTTCAAGTAAAAATATTAACCCGATTGCTCTTCCTTTCCTTTCTAAGGAAGCTGCTAACATTCTGAAAATTTCCAAACCCTTAAAACAAAAGATCAATTATTTTCAAGAATTAATAAAACTCATTAATCTAGATAGCATTTTTCAACTAACACAACCTTTACACTTAAATCCTAATATCCAGTTTAATAATGTACCTTTTAATCTTTCTAAATTTCCACTTATTCAAAGTTTCACTGTGTGGGACTTGCTACAATATAACGATTTATTTCTCACTAACCTACGCATAAAGCTGAAAGCAAATATTAATTACATTACTATACTATGTCAATTGAGAGATAGCATCATTGTGAAATTTGCTCACATTAAAGTAAGTATAAATGATTTTACAAATCTTACCACTGTTATACAAGCTCTAACATTACCACAGAAGATGTTATCTAAATCTTATAATCTGGTTAATCAGATAATACATAATAATACTTGTCTATTTTCTGATTATTGGGATAAACAGAATGTCCATTTGTCTTTAACTCAGAAACTTTCAGCCATCAAGGATACTTTAGACTATTCCCCATTCAAGAAGCTTTTTTATACCCAGTTAATGATATTTAATAATGCATATCATACTCCTTCCAAACTTAACAAGTTTGACTCCAGAATTCCCTCCTCATGCTCTTGCTGTTCTTCTTTTAATGCTGATCTCTTACATATTTTGTGGTCCTGTCAGCACTCACATAAACTTTGGACCTCCCTTAAAATCAGATTACAAAAAATGGGATACCAAAAATCCACACTATCCTGGGAATTAGCGATTCTTCATATTCCTATTATTCATCTATCAAAATTTGATACACATGTGTTAGTTTATATTTGTTCACTCATTAAGTTTTATATTACTAAAAATTGGTTAGACCGCACCAAACTAAATTGGAATAACTTTAGAACCTTAGCCTACTCTTATATTTCAGCTCAGAAATTACTGGTGAAGAGTCCAAAGAAGTTAGCTCTTAACAATAAAGTCTTAGAAAAGGTATTACACATCTTGGATAGTGTTTAATAATCTCTGTCATTTTTTTTATAGTTTTATTAACCTAGCTCTCTTTCACTTACATTTACATGCATACTCCTTTATATACAGGCTTATATACTTTCATGCCTCTGGTTTAACATATTCATACTTTGTATATAGTTATGTAATAGTTGTCCTGTTTGGAGTTCTTGCATTTACATTGTTATAGTCTTGCATTTATACTTGAACTCCCATGCTCTTATATCCAATGTTCATTTTGGTTATTGTGCTCTTGTTGTATTGTAAATATGCATATATTAATAATTCAATAAAAAGTTTTTTGAAAAAAAAAAAAAAAAAATGAATGCCCATGGTATATTCCATCTTTTCAATTTACTCATGATAGTTTTTCTTATAAGGTTTCCATATTATTCCCTACTGCAGTTTAGGTCTAAGGCAATTTATAACAATTTCATAATTTCTGATGTCCCAGACTTTATAAATCTTTTTATACCACATAAAGTTTTATAACTATTATTAACTAATTGTTTAATATGATCAGAAAAAAATTGAAGCTAAACCTATCCATATACCTAGATCATTAAATGAATTCACAAGTTCAATCACTGTGTGCTATATTAACTATTCACCCTTCAGTCTAGGTCTCCTAAATCTCACACGCTTAGTTATTTTGTCATGTACTTGTTAGCATTTTATTCTCTTGTACCCAATTCCATGGCATCTGCATATAAACTATATAGAATCAGTCAGATGGAAAAAATAGATCTGAAAGATACAACCTAAATAAGAAATGATAGAGGAAACACCCCTGCAAGACATACTAATTATAACTTAGAATTTCACCTGTCTAATTCTGTATGGTACCTAACACATCTTATTTGTAAGCCATGCAGCTGCACATTACATGAAGATTACATTAATACCTATTAGTTCTAATATATTGATCAATATTTTTAGTGCATGGCCCTATCAAAGGCTCAAGTTAAGTCTATATAAATTACAACACAAGACGATGTTTCATTTATAATATTATACATCATATCACAGGAGTTGTAGATCACTTTTCAACATGCATGCTGATATAAGGTTTCAGTGTCCCAACCTTTACAATTATAATGCTATTTTGTTAAAATAACTTTCTTTGTTACTTTTCCCTACAAAGCGAAAATAAAAATAAGAGTCTATTTGATTCTGGGTTTGTCCTATTCCCTTTTCCTTAAAGATAACAAGTGCACATCTCCAATCTAGTGGATTTGCCCCGTACTAATGGTACTCTAGCTTTATGCTGAAATGCACTCGGGTCATTATTGCTATCTCTGTCTTTTCTCTGTGCTTTGATTGGGTCTAGTCTGTATAGTTCTTTTAGAGTATAATTTGATTTAATTTCAGTATCTGAAGTTACCTGGATGCTACTAGCATAATTTATCGCCCCAATTATGGAGCCAACCCTTTGGAATGTTCTTGGTTAGGCAGTGACCCAGCACGAGAAACTGCAGCATTTCCTTACAAAAAAATCAAGGGCATGTCCTCTTTCAGTTATTCTGACCCTCTTAAAATATCCTGTCTCTTTTTCACTTCCTACTGACTAATGAGAGGAGATCACTATCTTACCTACAGATCCTCAAAAGAAACCCCCACCAAAATATATATAGGACTTGTTAGCAGTATTGATATCTTCCACATAGAATACTTATTTTATGGAATAGTCTCCCCCTTAGAGATAAAGCAGAGTATCTCCATGACCCTTTTTAAACATGACCTGAATGCTGGGATGGGCAAGTCTACAAAAACCTCCAACTTGACTTTATACCACTTATGGAAAGGGGCCAAAATTAAGTCAGGGTCTGGTATTAATTCATATCTTCACAAATGGGTGGGATTGCTGGCTTGGTTACAAAAGGTCTAATGGATCAACAGCCTGGAATGAACCTATAAAGCAAGGGAAACCTCCCAAAAGAAAGTAATTACCGTTGTGCATACTTATCACACTGGTAATGATTTTCTTTGAAAAACAATGGCTGGTACTGTGTTCTTTGGTGTTTTGTGCATCAAGCAATTGACCATCAGGGAATATCAAATTGGCTATCAATAGATGTATAGTGTGTGCACTTTTTGCATGTAAGTGCGCATGTGTGTGTGTGTGTGTGTGTGTGTGTGTGTGTGTGTGTGTGTGTGTGTGTGTGTGTGTGTGTGTGTGTGTTTTACAGTGAGTTATTAATCCATGAGATGTAACCACTGGTGTACCACAATGATCAGTACATTTTCTTAGTTAACAAAAATATATGTAATAAGACTTATCTGAAGAATTCAAGGAAGGAACTAAACAAAATCTGTTTATGATTGGAGGCATTGTATAAAACATTACAATTTAAATTCAGTGAAAAAGCATAAACTAGTAATGCTGAGAATCAATAATCCAGCTAAAGAATGTACACTTTGAAAAAAAAATCAGTAGTAATCACGCATATAAAAAGATGTGCAGAAAGAAACTCTAGGGGGAGTCTTATTCCATAAAAAGTGATATTCTCTGTGAAGGATATCTTTTCTGCCAACAGGTCATATATATTTTTTGGTGGAAGTTTCTTTTGAGGCTCTGTAGGCAAGGCAGATGATCTAAATGAAACAGTTTGAAAATGCTTCTAGGAAGACCAATGGCTTACAGAGCTATATATAAAAAGGGTATTTCAAGTGAAACCAGTTATCCCTCTTTCCAGGCAGTTGACAAGTATTCCTCTGGAGTATTGTATCCAGTTCTGGAAAATCCTTTTTTTGCAATGACAGAATAGGTGCATTTCATGAAACAGCAAAGACAACAATGCATGAACGTCCTTTATGCTGGTTGCTTATAAACAATATAAAGGGTAAATAAAGCTGTTTAATATATACAGTCTTCAAGAAAGTGGGCAAAATTAGGATAGCCATAAAGAAACCACATATCCCACAAAAGAGCTGCATGAAGGGATCACATGATTGGAAGCTATTTACCGACTGGCTCAGGGGACATACAGTGATGCACTGTTCAGATAAAAGGTTTGGATGACTTAGGCAGCATTTTTGAATAAGATGTTTGGTCAAAAACAATGGCATCATGTCAAACTATAAGGAGCAGATAAAATGCAGCTGTAAAGATGGGAGAGCAAATGCAAACTGCTGAAGAAAAAAATCTGCAGCTTTCTAAGACATAGGGAAAGGGTCGAATGACGTGGGTCTAATTACCCCAAGCTGCTTTCAAAAATTACAACTCACTATACCGATGTCAGTATCTCTGTATGAACAGAAAGATTTACAATCAGGCAAGTACAGCATGAAGATAATGAAAGCTGCTCATTTCAGTCTTAATAACTGGTAAGAAGATACACGGCCAGATTTAGTAACACCTACACTAAGTGTAAATGACCTGTAGGTTCATAGGTTCATAGGTAGGTACTAGGCTATTGGCCCTGGAGCCTATACAAGCCCAGCCAAAAAGGTATCCTGGCTTTTGCCACCCAAGAAAATTATTTTCATGTGCCACTGTCGAGCACAACCATAGAGGTGATCCCTGGGGTGAATTTCCTATTTCCCATCCAATCATCAAGATTTTTCTTGAAGAGTGCTAATGAGGTGCTTTGTTTGATATAGATAGATAGCTTATTCCAGAGTATGGGTAGTCTCTGGGACAGGAATATATCCCTCCAGCATGTTCTGTTTGTTGTGGTGACAAGGTTTAGGTCCCTAGAGCGTGTAGCTCAGAGGGATTGGGATTTCTTTAAGTGGAGCATGTCCAACAGCTCTGGGTTTGACATAGCATTGTATGTTAGGCAGAGATCACCTCTGACTAGGCGATATGTGACGGAGTAAAGCTGGAGAGTTTTTTGAGACGGTCTGTGTAGGGCATTTGTTTGAGGCTGGTAATCCTCTTTGTGAGGTATTTCTGCGGCTGTTCCAGTTGTTGTAGATGTCTTGTGGGCTACATACCAAAAGGGGCGTTGTACTCTATAATGGGTCTAATGAGTGATGGGTAGAGGCAAACAATGACCTCTTTTTTTCTGGATGACAAACCTTTTGTGATGAGGTGTGCCATGTAGAAGGATTTCCTGACTACTGTGGCAATGTGATTATCAAAGGAGAGACTACTGTCCCCCTGTGTCTCAAGGTCTCATCACACTTTCGGTGTTAAGTATACTACCGCCTATGTTGTAGTTCATGGGTAGAGAGTTTTTACCAAAGGGGCTGACAATGCACTTTTTGGCAGTAAGCTTGAGGCCATGGCTTTGACACCAGGCATCTGTCTCAGTGAGGCCCTTTTCTAGGATGTTCACATTATTAGGAGTTTCTATTATGGCTCATAGTTTGCAGTCATCTGTGCACTTCATTAACCAAAGACCTTCTGTGTTAGCCTGTACTTCAGAGAAGTAGATACCAAACAGGAGAGGACCCTGGACTGAACCCTGTGGTACTCCACTTGTCACTTGTCTGAAGTCGGATTTGGAGTCTGCTACTTTCACAGTGTGGCTTCTGTCAGTGAGCCAGTTGGCAACCCATCTTGTGACATAGGGATTTATACCTAGTTTAGTGAGTTTATCTATAATTCCAGAGTGCGGGATGGTGTTGAAAGCTTTGGCAAGATCTAGATCGGCTGTGTGAACCATCTTACCCTTGTCTACGGCTTTGGTGACTTCTTCAAAGAAGTCTATCAGGTTTAGGAGACATGAACTGCCTTTTACAAACCTGAACTGGGTGGGGTCCAGAATCTGGAGATTACCAGTGTCTTTGTTTATAAGTTCCATGATGATACATTCCATGGCCTTGCAGACCAGGATCGTCAGGCTAATGGGGCGGTAGTTCCCGGAGTCTGTGGTGGCTCCCCCTTGGGAGTGGGATAACCATCACTATACACCATTCAACAACCACAAAGCCTGAGGTGAGGCTATGATTGAACATGGTACTTAGGTGGGGTGCCAGTTCGTTCTGTAGTTCGTGTAGAATGCAGCCTGTGATGTTGTCTGGTCCCATGGATGCTGTGTTCTTGGCTTTGGAGAGTGTGGGTTTTCCCTGTGCAGCCATGATTACAGGAACTTTGCATTCTTTCGGTATAGAGATGGGCTCTTTAAAGGGTGAGAGGGGGGTAAAGTTAGCACTGAACCTATCTGCCAGGGTGTTGGCAATATCAATTGGGTCTGTATATTTTGTGCCCTTGTGCTGTAACTCAGAGCAGATCTGAGTGCTGCCATTAAGATTCTTGACATAGCTATAGAATGCTTTGTGGCTGTCTTAAGAATCAGTGGTGATTTTGTTTTCATAACTAGCTTTGGAGGATTTTATCAGGGATCACAGCTTCTTACTGAGGCTGACCAGGGAGCTCCTCCACTCATGGGATTTTACGCTCTTTTGCAACAGTTTCTTCCTTCTGTTGCACAGTTTGTTTATGGCAGGGGACCACCAGATTGGCTTCCTTTTTTTGGAGGATACTGTCTTGGTTCTGTTTGGGATAGCATGAGCCATGCACTCATGTAAGTGCTTATAAAGTGCAATTGTGTAGGATTCAGTATTCGTAACTGTATTGTTTATCTGCATGGGTGTCATGAAGTTCTCCACTTCTGTCTTTAGAAGCATGAAGTTGGCTTTGGAGAAATTTTTTACCATGGTTTCCTTAATGGGAGGTGGGGGCAGAATGTGGATATCTAGGGTAATTACCTTATGGCTGGATCGGACCAATGAGTCGTTGACTTCAGGTGTAGAACACCGGTCACTCATTTTGGTAATGACTAGATCTAGGATATTGTTGCCCCTGGTGTGGGTGTTGATAAGTTGATCCAGGGCTTTGGAGTTTATGAATTCCAGAAAGTATTGAGCGAAGGAGTTAGTACATGAGTAGTTTTCCCAGTTAATGGTGGGGTAGTTGAAATCGCCCATTATTATGGTGTTTGGCTGAACCCTAATATTTTCCAGTACATCAAGAAAAGAGGAGGGGAATCCTGAGGAATGGTGGGTGATCTGTAGCAAGCTACAATTTGGATTGCAGTTTTGCCCAGAGTTAGTAGCACTTGGATAACCTTGGCTGCATTATGCTGAGCAATTAGCCTGGAGGTGTGGATATCCTTCATGAATATGGACACACCTCCGTCTTTGGTGTTCCCGTCCAGGCTACAGTTACATGGCCGAAAAGTGTGGTATGAGTTATAGCCTGGTAGTGCAGGGGTGCTCTCTGGAGCCTTGAACCAGGTCTTAGTCACTGCACAGATATCGATGTTCTCCATTTTTAAGGAGTGCCTCGAGTGAGTGCATTTTGAGATTTAGACTTCTAGCATTGAGTAGCATCACCCTCAGTTTTTGCTTGCCTGTTCCTGTTATGGTGGTGAATTTGTCATTTGAACCTTGCCTAAAAAAGGCACTATAGGGGCAGCAAGAACCTTAGCCAGTATCCAGAATCCCAGGGGTGACAGGTGCAGGCCATCTCTGGCAAAGCATTGTGGTCTGTCGACCATGTCATCCCAGGCAGACAGATACTGGATCCCTTTAGAATTGCACCAGAAGCTTAGCCAATTGTTGAAGTCAATCATTTTGTCCTTGTACTACGCCATCATTCTGGGTGATGGCAGAATGCTACTCAGGGCTAGGGTCATACCTGCCTGGGCTACAAGATCGGAGAGCTCTTCCATGTCTCTTTTCATGTAGTCAAGGGAGGTACATCTCAGGTCGTTCACACTAACATAGCCAATGACAGAGTCATATTTGTACTTGTTGTGGAGAGACCCGAGCACGTGGGTTATGTGGCGGATCCTGGCACCTGACAGGCAGTTGACAGTAACCTTCTGCTTGTTTAACCTGGTGATTGGGACATCAGTGTACCTGACTATAGAGTCACCTATGACTAGTGTGTTGGGTACGTTGTTTTGCCTTATTGGCTGTGGTTGAGTGGCACACTGAATCTGTGGGCTGTGTCATTTGGGTTGTGTTGGGGGGTGGAGGTTGCTTGCATTTCTGCTTTGGAGGTCTCTGTTGCTTGAGCAGATTATTACTGAGAGCCTCCATGAATGTTTTTGTGTTTCTATGTGTGGATTTTGGTGGTGTAGATTTAGTGAGACTATGTGATGAGTGTGATGTGGTGCAAGTGTTTACCTTCTCCTCTTGACTGTCAAGTTCAGTCTTGACTGGAGAGAGCTTTACCTCCATTTTGGCAAGATAAGTGCATCTCTCACAGGTTGTAGTGTTGGGTGGTAGGAGGAGATGGTTGTCTGTGTACATGAGGCAATTTCTACATTGCCCCAAGATACCCAGTTTCATCAGATAGACAGGAGAGAACACTGGGAGCTGACCCTTGGACATGCCTGAATAAAAAACTATTTTCCTCTAGATAAGTGAGGAAAGTGAGTACAAGAGTTGTTTTTCTCTAAGGAAGTGAGGAAGGTAAGTACCAAATCTGTTTTCCTCTAGATAATGAGGAAGGTTGAGGGCTGTAGTAATTAGTAGGTTATTTAGTGCTTACAAGTTCTGAACAAGTGCTGATCATGAATAAGCAAATTCAAGTGCTAAAACTAAGAATCTGTATCTGGACTAAACTAGTTACAGGAAAGGGGGGAAACAAGTGCAAATGCAGGCTTTTAAATCAGAAAGTTGAGAGAGATTGCAAAACTGCCCAAATAGTCAATAACTACAATTTCTGGGCAGAACCACTCCTTATGTGGTAGATAGGTTACCTAGTGCTTACCACTCCCACTGATAAGCTAGAAGGCTTCCCTCCAACACAGAAAGTTTGTGGGGGTGGGGAGCTCAGAAGCTTACATACAGCCCTGGATACAGCAAATCTGAATCTAGACTATACTAGTTACAGGAAAGGTATTTTTAATATATATATATATATATATATATATATATATATATATATATATATATATATAGAAAAGTAGCTAAAACAGCAGTCAAAACAATTCAAATGCAGTGTAAGCTAGCACACTTGAGTATGTAGCAATGTTAGACCAAACAGTTTAAAAATTCAAGAACATTGCATTCAAGGACATCCCTACCACATGTTTGTACTTTCTAGTCACTCTGAAAGGTTATACTAATTGTACATGTTGTGACAAAAGGATATAATGCCAGCCCAGCTAACTGGAATTTTGTAAATAATTATACATCATTGGTGAATATCGAAAGGATTTGTGTTAGTTGCTTGTGTTACAAATGTATTAGAACTGTATGTCATGAGTATAGCAAACTGCTTATACAGACATGCATTTTGGGCCTGGGAACTAAAAGTCAGATGACAAGAAATGATGTCATTCTGCAAACTTTCCCAGAAGTAATATTTTAGATATTAATCTAAGAAGTATCTAAGTAAGACAGAACATTCTGCATTATGTCTTGGACCTGACAACAACTAGAAGATCCATTCCCCACATCTGCCTTGCTCTAATGAAGTATGTTTCTAGGGTATAATAATTCTCTTAGATACAGTCAGTAATATAGTAAAGCTTAGTATAGATGTTTTTCTTTATTTATTTGAGACTGTCCTGCAATATTGTTTTAAATATTTCTTGTTGCTTGGAACACTGATGCCACTGTGAATATATACTTAGTATTGTATAACTCACCTCCATACATCTCTGATTGTTTTTCCTATGCACTGGTCTTATTGGCTCTAACCTGCTCCATTCGACCTGCAGGCTCTCTCCGCTCCCCTACCCTACACACAGTTCCCACCCACCCCAGTGGTCCTACATTTATACTTCCTTAACTGCACCCTCTCTTTTAGTCTACCCTATCCTATGCCTCAACCAATCTATACTACTTAGCCACACCCCTCCTCAACAACCTTTCTCCTGAACCAACTGTCTCTACTACCTCCACCTACAGTATTTTCCCTATTCATTTCCTTTATAATTCTTCCATCTAACACTCTATCATACCTTCATTTCTTCTATTGCCTTATCCCTGTCCAACCTCTTTTGTAGTTGTACAGGAAACCATGCCATAGTTGTACAAGTAATCATAGCAATATGTCCACCACAACTAAAGCTCTCCTAACTAAGTTAACACTCATAGCCATACTTATACCTGTCTTCACTTCTGCTTATCTCCTTACCTCCTTACACAAAGTGATTTAGTACCACTTACTCTCCAAAACAAACAAACTTTCAAAACAATACCCTAACCCATATTCATATTGTCACATCCACTCCCTACTACCTACTAGCCAAATACCATCGACTTGCACACATTAAATTCTGTAACACCACTGCAAGGAAGCTAAAATATCTAACTATCTACATTTACAATCCAGTTTCTAGGCAAAAAGCTCCAACCTTAAATGATGGTGATATCCATCCCTACCCAGGACCAACCAATGTGTCCACAGTAATAACTCATAGCATCACTGCCTCTTAGATTGGATTCTTATTAATAAACAACAACATACTTACAAAGTAGGAACTTTGCCTGATGATGTAAGTGATCATACCTTAACTTACATTATAAGACATAAAAATTGCATTCCTAACACCCCCACTTATAGGATCTCACGGTCCAATAAACACTTTAACCCTGTATTTTTCCAAAATGAACTTAATCCTTGTGACTAGAACCCTCTAAAGATACTCCCACTTGAAGAAGCTGTTAAATATTTCAACTTTAAATTCTTAACAATCCTTGATGAGCACACACCTAAATGGTCTATTAGAATGAAGTCTAAAACAGCCCCCTGGCTGTCAAGACACAAGACAAAAGATATTACTTAGGAACAAAGCTTGAACCAAGTAGAGAACTACCAGAACTATCTCAGACCAACAAACCTTTAGACAGTTAAGAAATATTACAAAAAAAGCTATACTCACCGACAAAAAGAACTACTATTGTAAACTACAGGAAACCCACCATAATAATCCACAAAAGTTCTGGCCAAGCATAAATAGACTCCTACACCCTGGGTACTCTAGTACACCATCCTCACTAGGAGCTGATAATAATACCTCCCAACAAACTGCGAACACCTTCAATACCTTCTTCACAGACACTATACAATCCCTAGCTTATCAACTATCCACAGACAATGCTAGTCTCCCTATCTCTACACATGACACTCTACCAACATTCCAACTTCAACCCATCTCTACCACTTCCATCCAAAAGATCATCCAAAAACTTAAGCCTTGTACCCCTTCTGCTGATCAGTTACCATCTCAATACTTGCAAATAGCAGCTAAATCTGTAGCCTATCCTATATCCATCCTTATAAACAGAACCATAAATGAGAGAATCATCCCAGACATCTGGAAAATGTCCCACATAATCCCTTTACATTAAGGTGGTAACTCTAATGATTATTCCAACTACAGGCCTATAGACCTCTTATCACCCTTAGCAAAAGTAATGGAAAAATGCATTCACCATCAGCTAATAGACCCCTTAACCCAACACAACATACTAGCTAACTACCAACATGGCTTTAGGCCATTTCATACTACCACCACTGCTCTCCTATCTTTCACCGACTCTATCAACAGAAACTGTAATAACAACATCCTCTCATCAGCATTCCTTATTGATCTGTCAAAAGTTTTTGACATGGTAAACCACCCCCTACTCATAGTCCCTTGAATCCTTTCTCTAGACCCCAAGGCTGTTCTCTGGTTCAAGTCCTACCTTAACAATAGACAACAAGCAGTTCTTTGGGATAATAAACTATCTTCCTACCTGTCAATCTCCCTTGGAATCCCTCAGGGATCCATTCTAGGACCTTTTCTTTTCTCTTTATTCATCAATGATCTCTATGTAGCAATCCCTCAAGCCACCTGTATACAATATGCAGATGATTCTATGTTCATATGTTCTGCCAACTCCACAACTGAACTACATTCTCTAACCCAGAACATATTCAGCACAGTAGAGGCTTGGTTCTTAAAACATTGCCTCCTCTTGAACACCAAAAAGACCAAGCTCTTACTATTTACGCCAAACAGTAAGTCCCCCCTATAGATTTTTCAATCAAATCTAATAATGGCACCCTTATATCCTCAGACTCTACCACCAAACTGCTAGGAATCACAACTGACAATAACCTTACTTTTGAACACCATATTAATAGCACCATTAAAACAGTAAACAGAAAATTAGGCTCCTTATATAGAATAAAACCCTTCTTGACTCCAACAGTCAGAACCACAATTGCCCACTCCCATTTAATCTCAACTCTTATTTATGCTTCACCCATATATACTAACCTAAAACATAATCTTGTCAAACTAGCTAACTCCTATAATAATATAGCCAGATTTGCCACTGGGAACCCATTTAGAACTCACCACTGTCAGAACCTACAGCAACTAGACTGGCTAGAACTAAAAAATATCTTGATACTTTCCCACCTTACCATTGTTCATAGGATATTCTACCAACCAAACAACACCCCTGTACTTTCTAACCTTATGACCCCCAATAGAAATCTCAACTCCTTATGCTCTTCTAGCAAACTACTGGTGACCATAAGCAAGTCTAATAACTTGGCTGGTGACTCCTTGTTCTCCAACACTGCAGGAAGAAACTGGAACCTTCTGCCAACTGATCTAACTTTACTACCCTCACTTCCACTCTTTAAACAAAGGCTTAAGAAACATCTTAAAACACACTGGCTATGTCCTTGTTGCAACCCTGACTAATCATCTGCTTTCATTATTGTTATCTCTTAACTGCCTCCTTTCACCAATCAGTACTGCTTACCCCCCTGAAGTAGTTATTATCACTAGTAAATTATAATTACTTATACATTTAATCTTGAATGTACTGTATATTACCTCGGATATCATACTGTAAAGTGACATCCTATCTTGTACATTTATTAGAAATTAGTGTAATTTTCTTCTCTTTAATAGTTATTACTTAGTATTTTAACATCATTTCTTTGTATAATTGTGCATGAAATATATATGTATGTTACTATTTCTCCCAGGGCCTCTACTGAAAATGGAGATATATCCTGTTGGACCAGCCCAGTAAACAAATGTAAAATAAAAATAAACAAAATAAATAAATAAATAAAATATTGTCTTGTTCTTTAATTATTTATTATTAAATACATTTAAGCCTTTCATTGTGGCTGATCTATGTAGAGATATTTAAGTTTTGAGAGTACTTGCATATTTATTTGGTGACACTGCGTGGGACACTTCTAATAGTCTTGCTCTTGGTCAAACTACCATTTGTAATAATATTAATATTAATATCACACAGTAAAATTGGACACCCTTAAAGTAGCTGATAAGGGGTTATGATGGCAGTGGTAACTACTTTATTATAGTCTGGGAAGAAGGGGACATAGCTAGCAAACCTGTGCCAGCCTTTACCAGGTGTGTGTGTGTGTGTGTGTGTGTGTGTGTGTGTGTGTGTGTGTGTGTGTGTGTGTGTGTGTGTGTGTGTGTGTGTGTGTGTGTGTGTGTGTGTGTATGTGTGTCAGCTACTTGGGCAGGGACACAAAGCAGTGGTTTGACAGAGAAAGAGTGTTGGAGGACTTGGCTTGTGACCCTGGCTAAGGACTCATCTCTATAGCTGTGCCAGTGTAGAGTCTTATTGGGAATCTAGAGAAAGAGGAAACAAACAGCCCCAGACTGACTGTGGTCTCTGTTCAGTCTTAAGGGAAATTGAACTTTATGCAGATAGCTGCATCTGGAAATACTATGCTTGTACTTGTCATCCTGAAAGTGCATGCCCCCCACTGGTGCCAGTGGTGAGGATTGAGCCTAGTTGATTACTGATCCAGTGGAGAATCATCACACATGTACTCTACACTTTGTGGTAACCTTTATGAATTCCCCTTAGTATTTAAAACTGTAAGAAAATCAGTAGGAAAACTTAAATTCAGAGGAAGAAGGTGTGAGTCATGCTTGTGTTGAATGCTAACTCAGAATGGTGTACACTTAGTAGAGCCATTAATGAATCCCAGGGTCAGTCTTTCTCTGTCAAACATACAACTTTTCAGACATAGCTGCTTGGACAGGTTATATTGTTTGACAGCTGCTTGGACAGGCTATATTGTTTGGCATGTGAGTATAACACATTGTGCTCCTTGGAGCAACTTCCAAAATGGGTACACGGTGATCAACAGCATAACTTCAGCTCTAGCAGTGTGAGAAAGGAAAAGGCCAATAACTCTGACAGTTTTACTAAAACTGTTACTAGGTAGTAAATACACTGCCTGGATGCCAGCATAGAAGCAAATAAACTAGAAAATGTGAAGAAAAAATGCTAGGAAAAATCCTGCAGCATTAAACAAAAATCATTTCTAGCTTTAAATTTAGTACAACAGATGGCTTCCAGTAATTTAAAGGGGAAAAAAATCACATGTGCAAGAGCTGAAATAAATGAAACACTGATGAGTATGTCAACTCAAATAACAAAAGGCTGGAAAAAATGGAAGAAGCTTCAACCAGCTTCAAATGAACTGATAAAAACTGCAAAAATCAGAGGTTGAAACAAAGAAAAGGCTGGCTGCATATGAGACTGCTTAAGAAGAGGCATTTCTAAAATGGTAGAATTGGAAAACAGAACATTCAGAGAAAACTTAAGATCGTATATCCTACCAGAGAAACTGGAAGGAACAGCCTGTATTAATTTTATGAAACCACAAATAAGCAACTTGACTAATATTCCCAGCAGGCTTTATTAATTGGTAGGGCGCATCATATGTATGCTCCAAATCAGGTAATGAGAAAGCAGCCAAGACATGTTTTAGTACAAATGGAATCATACCAGCAGAAACAGTTGATCCTTACAAAACTGTGGCAGAAGGGTGAAGTATTAAAATTGCAGAAAGCAGAGTATTCATGGAAAATGATTATTCATTGTACACCAGGTAGAATAGAAACAAATTTTATCTAGGCAATCAGGGAATGTTGAGAGGCTGGTGTGATATTTAAGCTGCTATATCTAGCTGTCTTAAGAATATTTTTTCCTGAATGATCAAAGTCATTTTTTGACACAGAACAGGCAAAGGAGGGAAAAAGTTTGTCCAACAAAATGAGCCATTAAACAGAAGCAGACTACTTCTCAATCTTCTTATAATAAAGCCAATGGAGACACTGTGACAATGCAATCTTTTCCAGTGTTCCAAAGAAAAATGCTTGAGAGACAGAAAATGCACAAACATTGACAAGTATGGGAGTATCTTTGACTTGAACTGGAGTCGGAGGTTGGAAGAGTGAGAGAAATAGGAAAAAGACAAGCAACACTAAAAATTAGTGAATCAGTGTGGGACTATAAAACATCAATCACATTTGTGATGCATGGAATTACTTTGGTACAACTTTGTTAAACTTGTGGTGGGGGACTGAAAGGCATATACCCCACTTTATTCCATTAATGTTTGGAAGGACACTAAAAGGAAATTAGTAAAGAGAGTAAAGTAAAAAGTTTTGCTTTTAACAGTATTTGTATAAAATATTTCATGATATAAATTGCATATTATGTAGAAAAGCATGTTCAAGGAATGTTATATGTGATAAAGATACTAAAGTAAACAAGTACTTTTCTTTCTGTTTCAGTTTTAAGAAATGCATGTTCAAAGTTAATATGTATGCAATATTGTGCTATTGGGATGAAGTGTAAAAGTGCACTGATTTTAATATATGTAGAGTTGAGATGTTTTATCTTCCTTATCATAGATGAATGTCTGGATTAATGCACTTGGCTTAATTTAATATCAAGTTCTTGTATAAGCATCTGTACTAGCTATAAAAATAAGAAAACACTGTGAATGTAATGAAAAGTATTCCTTTAGCAAATACATGTTTGGTGTGAGCCCTGAAGTCTGCAGTTTTGTGCAGCTGAACACTCTGCTCTTATATTTCCATGGAGGCAAGTTGACTACAGATCTAGGCAGTGAATCCTGAGATATCAGGACATTGTTAGCTGAGTGAAATGTAAAATTTAAATGAACAAGGCAAGCAGCTTAGAAAAAATAAAGTTTGAAATTACGAGAAGTGAATAAGAGATAGTTTTCCTGGTACCTAGATGTCTCAGTACATTTACTACTAAAGTGCATAATTTATTTTATTTAAAAATAGGCAGTTCCTTTATTTTAATTCTAAAAGTTAGTTTTCTGAAAGCCTATAAAGGTTTTTTTCACAACTGGGAGGATAATAAAAGATAAGGCAATAGTAGATAGCAATAAATAGGAATAGTAAATAAGAGCATGGGCTATAACATGCACTTTAGCATGGTTAACCAAAATTTTAGGTTACATAATACCTGTGGATACAACTATTAATTTTTATTTATTTTATTTTACATTTGTTTACTGGGAAAGTCCGACTGGGTGGATAGCCATTTTCAGGGAAGGCCCAGGGAGAAAAGCTTTGCACAGAACCAAGATTATAATAGATTAGCATGCATCACAAACAACACCGATATCGGAAAAATGAAAAAAAAAATTAAATTAAACTGAATCAGAGCCAAAAAGCTGACAATAACTATGACTTTAATCAAAAATAAATCCACATTAAACAGTAAGTGCTTTTGTCTGCACTGGACTTCTTCAGACTGCAGAAGTCAATATTCCACAAAAGACAAGGTACATGTTTATATTACAATATATATTATGTTATAAGATTGCAACAATATGTACAGTAACAGATATGAGTACATACAGTTACAGATGCACCTCCCAGTATAGAAAATACAATATTTAGGACATACAGATACACAATTTCAGCATAAAAATACAGTGTTTAGAACATTGAGAACATTTCAAGTTGAATCATTTCTTAGTCATAATTATACATATGTGCACTGTGGTTAGAGTTAGAACTAATAATATGACTTAGCAATATTCTGTTATTTTTTTTGGGACAGAGTAGAGTGGAAAAGAGGGGAAATTCTTAGCTTGGGCTGTTACATCAGCATAACCACATGGTAGCTAAGTGGGTTTTGAGAGGTTTTTTAAAAATGTTGTGATTGGATGTATTTTTAATGTCAGGAAGAAGAGCATTCCAGGCTTTTGCAACTTGTGAGGAGTAAAAAGAATCACAAGCAGAGTTAGTGGATTTGGTAATTTGTAGGAGTGCTTTATTACGTGGAGCAGGGCAATTATTCCTACCAGGAGGGTTAAAATTCATTATCTGAAGATATAGATACAAATAGATGGTTGTGTATGTTTATTTTAAGTTAACAGGTTATGGGGTATTGTGAGTGTGAGTGTGTGTGTGTGTGTGTGTGTGTGTGTGTGTGTGTGTGTGTGTGTGTGTGTGTGTGTGTGTGCGTGTGCGTGTGCGTGTGTGTGTGTGTGTGTGTGTGTGTGTGTGTGTGTGTGTGTGTGTGTGTGTGTGTGTGTGTGTGTCTCCACTGGTCACCTTCACACTTCTCTGATGATGCACCACCTACAATCACCATGTGGTTATGTCTTTTATAAAATTTGATATCCATCTTACTAACTATGCTAGCATGGTTATACCCTAACACAGGGTCTTTACATACAGCTGATGTCCATAACCATTAAGGTGTCTGCAAAATATCCCAACTAACATCGAAACCAAGGCCAAAACATACATTACTGCAACTAGTGGGGTTTGTCTTTATTGGCCTGACTGTATCCACAAAGAAATCCCAAAGAAAGTGCAAGGGCTCCACAAAAACCAGTAAACACAAAAGAAAAACGAAGCCCAGAGATGTACAATAAATTGTCGTATTTACACATATCGTCTCGTTAATAGTTCCAGCCCATGTCTGATGAAGTTAAAAACGAAAATGTATGGTTTGAGCATTAATGTGTTGTGGTGGATTTAATAAAAGTGATTTTTTAAGTATTTTTGTTTCCACGCTGTATGACTACGCTGAGAATTAAGTAACAGAACAGTTTCTGCTGACTGGGAGCTTTATTGTACGTCTCTGGGCTTCATTTTTCTTTTGTATCCACAAAGACATAAAAAGAAAAGATTAAAATGTATGAATATTCAGAAGTCATATAGCTGAAACACTTGATGTCCTTAAGGGGTCATTTACAAATATCCCATGGGCTTCTATTACAGCATGTTTAAGGTACAACACAGTGAAAACTCTAGCTTGGCTAGGTTTTTCTTGTAGTTTTTACTGTAGCTAACTATAGGACCCCTACCTATGTCCCCTTTGACTCATGTCTCCTACCTGAGTAGCATGGAATCTCTAAGCCAAATACCATTTTCCATTAAGGTGTCTGCAAAATATCCCAACTAACATCCAAACCAAGGCCAAAACATACATTCCTACAACTAGTGGGGTTTGTCTTTATTGGCCTGACTGTATCCACAAAGAAATCCCAAAGAAAGCGGAAGGGCTACACAAAAAACAGTAAACACAAAAGAAAAACGAATCCCAGAAACGTACAATAAATTGTAGCATTTACACATATTGTCTCGTTAATAGTTCCAGCCCACATCTGATGAAGTTAAGAAACGAAAATGTATGGTCTAAGTGCTAATGTGTTTTGGTGGATTTAATAAAAGTGATTTTTTTAAGTATTTTCATTTCCACGCTGTGTGACTTTGCTGACAGTTAAGTAACAGAAGAGTTTCTGCTGACTGCGAGCTTTATTGTATGTCTCTGGGCTTAGTTTTTGTTTTGTATCCACAAAGACTTAAAAAGAAAAGATAAAAATGTATGAATATTCAGAAGTCATATGGCTGAAACACTTGATGTCCTTAAGGGGTCATTTACACATATCCCATGGCCTTCTATTACAGCATGTTTAAGGTAACACACAGTGAAAACTCTAGCTTGGCTAGTTTTTTCTTGCAGTTTTTACTGTAGCTAACTATAGGACCCCTATCTATGTCCCCTTTGACTCGTGTGTCCTAGCTGAGTAGCATGGAATCTCTAAGCTAAACACCATTTTCTTAGGGGATTTCAATTACCTTTCATTCAGCTGGGACACTTCTACATTCCCCACCATGTATGCCCTGAGGTTTCTGGACTTCATAAATACAAACTCACTGGACTAGTTAGTATTCACCACTACTAGGGGAGACAAAATTCTGCGTATGGTTCTTAAAAATATGGGAAATCTCAGTTCAGTGACAATTGTAACCTCCTCCTAAATCGAATTGGACTATAAATCAGCCACATTTACCATAAGACCGAAGCCAGAAACATTCTCCAGTAACTTGGTATTCAGAGATTATTCTAAAGTTAATGCACTGAAACTGAATGATGACCTGGCTAAAATCAGCTTTCCTTCAATCCTGATGACCTCTCTGTAAATGCAGAATCCTTTGCAGCCAAATTCTGTGGATATGTAAATAGATACTTTGATGCATCTGTTCCCCTCCAAAGTAAATACAGTACCAAATTCAAAAATAATCCCCTTTTGTGGAACCAAAATATAAATAGGCACTGCAACAAAAGGAAAAAGCTCATTTCACATAAAAATAGATCTAACTGTCCAAATGCAAAAAAAACATTCTTGCCAAATATAACAGAGAACTAACTCCAGTCCCTGAACAAATCAACCAAAGCCATTTCAGAGGTAAATATAGCCACGCAGACAACAATGAAATTCTTCCTTAATTATGTTAGAAACCACAAAACCAATGCCCAAAACTGTGCAGAGCTAATAAATAATATTACATACTGTGACCCACAGGACACAGCTCATCTTCTAGTAGACTAATATACTCCATCCCCATCTCCCTCCAAAAGTCCCAAAACACATACCAGCATCCACCCCCCCAAAAAAAGATCTCCCAGTAACAAGTCTTCAAATCACTATTCAAAGCCAAGAACACTGCGCTATGGGACGGATAACATATGAGACTTCATAATGATCAGCATGAAATTTGACCACTCAAGCTCTCTAGAAACACTATTTATTATCAGCTTAGAAACTGGGTTTTTGCTGGACAAGTGGAGGACTGCAGCAGTCATCCCTGTGCACAAAGGTGGGGCATAAACAGACCCTGGGCAATTATTGATGAGCCTCACCTCTAAAGCCATGGAAAGGATCTTATGGAATTAACAAATAGGGACATTGTTGACATACTATCCCCAACCTGAGACAGTTTAACCTACCTACTTAATCTAGTTGACTTCTTTATGAAGATTGCTGAAATAATGGATGAGGGCAAAATATGCACACACTACATATCTATAACTTACAAAAATGTTCAGTACCATCCCACTCTCAAGTATCACTGATAAACCCGTCCAGCAAATGTCAATCCCTGTGTAATACTCTACATAGCAACATGGCTTTGGGAGTACATCTCAGAGATCAAATCTAATGTTAAGAGCTTATGGTTGACAGAGCTTGCAGAGAACTGAAAACTTGGCACCATCAAAGTCACTAGAATATACCAAGATCCTTTAGAAGGGCCTATCTGAAACAAATATGTAGTGTCAAAACCATGGCTTAAAACTGAATATCAAAAACGTACAATAGCATCATTCAGCAAGCCCAATGTCCCCAGCCATTATCACATGGACAACACATCCCTGAAAACTGATTCATTTGTTAATGTCCTGGAAACTCATGTTGTCAATAAGCTGTCCTACCATCTATCCACTTTTGTAATGAAGTCCCTTTTACTTGCTCTACTTATTAGCGAGGGTATGGTGTCCAAGTCTAGTAAGGTGATTATTCCGCTATATTCTGCACTTATTATGCATAACAATGATCAATTTTGACCAATGGCAATCTCAGTCCGGGCACTATAATGCCCTCTTCAGTATGTTCTTGTCCAAACACATAGCACAACTTGAATGACCACAACAGGAAAATAAGGGACCTAAATCACAAAAGCTATACTAACCATCTTAAAGCCTTGTTCTTGTTCTCAGTACTTCTTCTTCTTCTTCTTTTTCTTTTTTTTTTCGCCCGGTTAGGATCAGCGGATCACCATTCTGTCACATTGGAGTGAGTGGTGGAGTTTGGCCATTGTGGCGCCCAGCGGCAACCTTCCTTCCACTGACACACACACACACACCTACCAGGGCCTTAGAGTGTCCAATCCACCTGCAGCATGTTCTTTGGGATGTGGGAGGAACTGAGCACCGGAGGAAACCCACGCGACCACAGGAGGACATGCAGACTCGCGACAGAAGGCACCCCCGAGGATCGAACCGGAGAACCTCTTGCTGTGAGGCAGCAATGCTAACCACTGCACCACCGTGGCCGCCCCTCAGTATCATACAGACTACAGAAGAGAAATCTTTGCCTCACTCATCTCCATCCTTTCAGACCTATACATCTTAAATTCCAGCAGTGGCAGAATCACCCACTCAAGAAATATTAATCAGCAACAGCTGCTGAAGTGATTTTAATCTCTTCTGTAACTTAAATAGAACATGCTGGAGGATAGATATGTTGTATATTGAAACCCACCTATCTAGAATTGTCTTTTCTTTGATGTAAAGTATAGTATGTCTATTATTCCATTCAAGTATAATCTGCATAAATAGGTGAGCACTCATACCCCTTATGGATAGGGTTAGAATGAAAATGCCTGCCAATTCTGGTTATTTTACTTAAAATACAAATCTCTTACATGACAACTCTGTCAGTTCCTCTACCCCAGAAGTTATTTAAGCTGACATCAGATTACTTTGGAAGTTCTGTAGTTTCAAGCTGGTGTAGCAGCACCTAGTGTTTACTTGGGATGTGCTTGACCATATGAGTGGATGAGAAAGTTAATGAATGATAGCCTCTCTGGCATTGTACTTATAGTACTAGGGCTAATAAACCTCTTGGGAATGTATGGCTAGGCTTCTGAAGATCCTCATAGATTAATAGCCTAGTAAGTACCTATGCACCTACAATAGGCTTGTAATTCCAAGGTCAATGGTGAGACTACCTTTGTGATGTGGCATCACTACTACTGTGTGCCAAATGTCAGTGACTAAGCCACTGGCTAAACTTGGGTTAAATAGTTTATGGGTGGCTCTACCAAGGCTTGTTTAGTACTGTTTACAGACAGGCATATTACCAGGTCCATGAATAAAATGTTTACAGTCTTGGAGAGCACCTTCAGTACATGTTCTTCAGTGATGATGGCGGGGGGTATCTTAGAGATTCAAGGCTAAGAGAGCTTTGGACAGTAAATGTTTAAGTGAGGTATGAGTAAAGCGAGTCAGCATGTGTATCTGAGTGCATATATGTATGAACAAGTTAATGTGTAACAAAACTCACAAGTGAGGGTATGTGCATGGATAAGTACATGAGTGAGTGACCATATCAGTATATGATTAAGTGAATGAGTGATGACATCATTGGAAATGTTATGGGCAGAGTGGAACCAAGTAAAAACCTGGAAGAAAGTAGCTGAGAGCTGCACTAAATTATGAAAGTAACAGAGGAAAACTGAGGGCAAGGTAAATTGGAAAAGTAAGGAAAGTTAGTGAGGAAATTGTTGAAGATGAACCTGTGTACTACTGCAAAATAGAGAAGGTGGGAAGCTAAAAATAATAATTAAAATGAAATGGAGATGATCAACTGAAATAACGAAGAAGAGACCAGTGAGCTGAATGAAGTGCCAAAACATGGAAAGGAACGATTAAGTAGATGGGTTGACAGCAAGTGGAAACACTGAGATTGTACAGGAATGGAGAGAGCTGAAAGGCTAGGAAAATGTTGTGGGGGAGGGGGGATTAATCAACTAAACTTATGAAAAGAACTAGAAAGTCTGAGGGCTGAGAGGGATACAGAACGTTATCCATCATTTGGTGAGCAGACACTCAGGAAGAGTTAGAAGATGGAGAGAGAAGTATCTAATGCTGGAAATAATCTGAGGACTTGTCAGACTGTTGTATGGCATATATTAAATGGAAAAGTTTATGTACACAAAAACACCCTTAGCTCATTCTGAAAAGCAAACAATAAACGAACAATGCAAAACTGAAAAGGTTGGCTTTTGGAATGCTTTACATTTAGAAAGCAAAACACATTATAGACTAAAGAAGAAGCACATGAAAGATTGCACACTGGAGGGAACTAAAAAAAAAAAGAAAGTCAGAATAAGCATCAAAAGAGCATGTGACTTGGCCTCCAGTAACCTCCCAAGTAAACACTGAGTGTTGCAATGCCAGCTTGAACTTCCAGAACTTCCAGCTAAATCTGATGTCAGTTTAAACATCTTCTGGGGTTGTGACACTGATACAGCTGTCAGACAAGAGGTTTGCCATTCTACCCCACACAAAAGAAAAAAGGCAGAAGATATATTGGAGCACAGCTTGCTATATTTTTATATTCCCTACAGAGGATGAGGGATTGCATTGTATTCTTACAGTGCATTATTTCAGCCACAGAATCCTATTCCAATTAAGCAGGCAATTATTTCTGCTATGGCTATTGCATTGCCTGCTCAGATTCATTTGATAATCTACCATGAAGGAGAGCACAGATATACAGCAAGTTAGTACCTACAAACCTGAGGATCTTTAGAAGCATAGCCATACATTCGGACAAAGATCTTACCCATTATATTTTATGTAAAAATAACCCAAAGATTAGCAGAACATTTACACATAACTGTCATCTTAGTTTTAGAGCATCACAGATCACTGCACTGTGACAAATGTAAGCATATGACATACTTTTATTAACATGTTTTATAGGAACTAATTTATAACACTCTTGTAACCTTGTTTGTAAGTGGTACTCTAAACTGGTGCATTGCAAGGTGGCTAGTGATAGTAGCTCAGTGTTACACAAATGCATGGTGACGTACTCTGACGTATTGATTCAACAGGATAACATGGGCATGTGTAGAGGTATGGAGAATCACTGTTGTGTCAATGAATAATGTAGTTATCTGTACATGCAATAAGTTACAGTGGTATCACTGATTAATGGAGACTTTCATCCCCTTGGATGTGAAAGTGTCCTTTGAGTAAGGGGGAGAGGCTAGGACCATATCATGATCCCACCAAATGAGAGAAATGTTCAGGGTGTACCTTAAGTATGGAACACTGGGAATACTTTTCGGGGACTTTTGGGTGACAGGAAATAGTTGGATGGGAAAAATATGCAGAGACTAAAATGTCTTATTCTAGCCACAGAAAAAGAATCTGAAAAAAAAAACGTTTTCTGAGATTTAGCACTGGGGGTTGTAAAGGTTAAGTGAGATAGTCTGAGAACATTTGCGTACATTGGCTAAGGTAAAATCTCTATTCACATTAAGAAAAGTACTGTTAAAATGCTGGCACTCTGTATCCTTACTAAATTCCAAAGGTTGTTTAAACATATGTCCTTACGAAGGTATATATCAAACTTGCAACCACCGTTATCATCTGATGACAAAACATTAAATATGAGTCGAACTGGCAACAAGAATCAAGTAGCAAAGGTGTTAGCACAGGTCAGGCCATTACTAGAGCTAATTTTGGCAATATCCTTAGCGCGGGCAGTGACTGTAAATAGTACAGGAGGCAAAATAAAATAAAACACTGCATTAATCAATGCTTTAACACTTGTGCATTTTAACTTAGTAAGAGAACTCAGGAACACTTTTATTCTTAGATAAAAACATCCAGATTTGTTAAATCAATGCTTATCAGTCTAGGACCTCCATCTTACTGTTGATTCCTTTTAATGTATTTTTACCTATTTATTTTTTAATCAAGAAGTATCTTTATTAAATTATCACATATGACAAAGGCAATCATACATCTATATAAATGAAAACAAACCATACTGACACAGTCCCAGCTGAAAATATTTGACATCACAGACGGTTTTGCTACAGTTTTAGTTGCAAACATTATACATCATTTATAATCTAGCTAATCATTGTCAGTTAAACATTATGAGCTCATTCAAATTCTGCCTTCTTTTCAATCCCATTCCTGTCCCATATGTATTATTCCCACAGTTTCCATTTTCCTATGTAATTTGCTCCTGCCCTTTTCTATACATCCCAATTATAGTTGTTTTATCTTTGTTACTATATTCACTACTTCTAGTACAGTTGGTTTAGACTTTAATTTCCATTTTCTAGTAAGTGTTTTTTTTTTTTGGCAGCCTCCATAATTAGATTCAGCAAGGCAATTCTGATTTTGTATCATAGCTCAAAAAATTAGTTCCCTAGTTATACCAATTTGCTCACCCAGTATCTCTGACAGAGTAGTCTGCAGGGACTCTTTAAAGTCTGCCAACTCATTACACTCCTAGAAAATATGCTCCTAATTACAGTACCTCTTTCTTCGCCACCACACCTCCAACATTTGCTGTCTACCTGAGGAAAAATTATTTGAAGTCTAGGTTCATAGGTTCATAGGTTCATACTAGGCTATCTGCCCTAGGGCATTTATAAGCCTAGCCAGAATGTGTTTGGCTTTCGCCACCCATTTTAAATTTATTTTGCTATGCCCTTTTTCGAGGTTAGTATACTGTGCCTCTGTCTAACAGTGACACAGAAGTGATACCCGGGGTAAACCTACGATCTCCCACCCACTCATCAAGATAGCTCTTGAAGAGAGTCAATGAGGGATTCTGCCTAACCTGGACTGGGATTTTATTCCAGAGTGAAGGGAGCCAATGGGTTACAAATCTGTCCCTCCAGCATGTCCTATTTATTTCAGTGATGAGGTTCAAGTCTCTCGAGTGCGTAGCTCGATGGGATTTGGATTTTCTGAGGTGCAGCATGTCCATTAATTCAGGGTTGGACATGGCTTTATACGTCAGGCACAGATCGCCTCTGAACAGGCGGTATGCCACTGAGTAGAGCTGGAGTTTCTTTAACCGGGCAGCATATGGCATCTGTTTGAGCCCTTTGATCCTCTTGGTGAGGTACTTTTGGGGTCTTTCCAGTTGCTGCAGGTGTCTGGTAAGGTACATCCCAAAAGGGGCATTGTACTCAATTATGGGCCTGATGAGGGATGAGTAAAGAGGCATGATGACCTCCCCTGATCTAGATGTGAATCCCTTCATGATTAGGTGGGCTATATAAAATGTTTTTCTAACCACTTTGGCCATGTGGTTGTCAAATGAGAGATTGCTATCAACTTGGGTCCCCAGGTCCCTAATTACTTCTTCTGTACTTAATGGATTACCACCTATGTGGTAATTTGTGGGCACTTTGTTTTTGCCAAAGGGGATGTCTACTTGGGGTTTCAAAATATCTATGTAAATAATTGCAAGCAAAACTCCTAAATCTTCTAGATTGTGTTGCATATTTCAGAGACAAACATATATCTTCCCATTTTTTTTTTCTTTGTGAATTGCTTATCCAGTCTCTCTTTCCAATCCTTTCTAAACTCCTCTGACTGATTCTAATAGTAGTTATGCAATATTTTGTATGCTTTACTAATTATTCCCTTGTTAACAGCAGCTTCTGTTTTAGATTCTACTAAAAACTCTACCAGTGCTAGTCTTTCAATTTGGACCCACTTATTTTACTATGCCTATACTCTGATATCAGTCCTTCATAGTGAAGGCAACCTCTAACCTGCAGTCCAAATAAATTCCTAGCATCTTCCCATTATATTACTTTTGCCTTTCTATAGTTATTTGCTCCCAGTACCTTGGTTCCTTTGCTACTTTTCTCCAATAAATTCCAGCCCCCTCTATTTTGATCTGTGTTCATTCATAATCAGGATGAAGGACAGAGAAATTGTTTGACTAGCTTTTTATGAACTATGTTAAAATGTAGAAAGATTTTGATCACATCCATCTCTTTGGACAAGCTGTTTTACTTTTTCTACGAAAAGCTGCCAACAACTTTATTTGTAGACTAAGTCAACTGAGAAACTTCTAAATGAGGTATAATATATATATATATAAATATATATATACATATATATATATATATATATATATATATATATGTATATATATGTATATATATATATATATATATATATATATATATATATATATATATATATATATATATATATATATATATATATATATATATATATATATATATATATATATATATATATATATATATATATATATATATATATATATATATATATATATATATACATATATTTATTTATTTGTTTCTTTTTCTTATACAAGCTTATGACTTCTTGATGCATACAATGTGGCCAAAATGGCTACTTTACATTCAGCAGAGTATAGATTTAATAAGCAGCTTTTTAATGGATAGTCCATCACGGTTTGGTGAAAAATGATGTTTAATTGTCCACAGTGGCCCTGCTGTTCATATGAGTCCACCATATACTGCAATTTTGATTATTTTGGTTCATGTTTTCTATTGTTGTGTGATCGCGTAGTTACTGTATACAAGTTCAGGTGCTGTGTAGGGCCAGCTGTGTTGCTTGACCTCCAACCCCTGCAGATTTTTGTTGTTTGTTGTTTATGATATACCTTTATTTTGCTTTGAAAATCCAGTGAAATGTAAGTTATAGCACAGCCATGCAAAATGTATTTATTTATTGACATTTGATTACTGGGAAAGTCCAAGTGGGTAGAAGACCATTTTCAGAGGAGGCCTCGGCAGAAAAGCTCCAAACTATCACAAAACATTTTAAGAATTATAATTTTACAATCTTCAAAAATAAAACATAAACATCTGCAGTTTAAATAATTATAGCAAATTAATGAAAGCATAAAAACATTGGTTAGGAATCGATACAGGTTATATGACAATCATTTAATATTTATACAAATGTTAGTTTGTAGAGACATTAAAGGTAAGTTAGTCTAATACAAACAGGAAATGCAATATGAAGTGAGGGAAAACAGGCTTACTGTATATTTAGAGAGAAGGTCAGGGAGGAGAATTAGATAGCAGTAAGGAAGTAAGTGAAGAACGGAGAGTAAGGAGGTATAAGGAATGAAAAGGTACCTGTTCAAAAATTAAGGCAGGTAAAGCGAAAAAAGGATGTTCTCCTTGAAAGTAGGCAAATCAATGCTATTTTGGCATCCTTCTTTCTGAAGGGAGGGTTTCAAATAAAACTTTCAAGAAAAAAGTTAACCGCTACCTGCAGTTTTACCTCTGTTGTGCATATAGTACAGAGCCGTAGTATAGAAGTGCAACATTAGTTCGCATAGGGAATAAAGTACCCCTGGTATTCTATGGCAGAATGTTTATTTTAGCAGGTGCTGGTGAATGATGAAAGACAGAGTGGAAATGCTCTTTTTTCACAGTGTTCTACTTCTGAGCAACATTTCTGCAGTACCTACAGAAGTAACAGTTAGTGCTATAACTAGTAATTTATGATTTATCACTTGCTATGTAATAAGCTAGTTGTGATAGGAGACTGCCCAGTTCATTGGCCGAATTCACTTCCCAGTGATATTCTTCTACATTTCTGGTGAGAAGTATTAAAGTTATGACATGAGTTTGGCCAACTCATCAGCAGTTTTCATTTGTCAGTGATATTCATTTATGTTAGATAAGCAGAGATAAAATTATGACAAGAGTTGCAGTGTTCACTTTTCAGTAATAATCCTTTATGATCATCAGTGTTGACATTAAGGTCTGGACATAATGAAATGCATTTTTTTGGGGGGGTACTGGTATTCATTTCTTTCAAATGTCACACACTGAGGTATGGCAATCATTTAGGTTTTAGAAATCCATTTCTACCATATCTAGGACATTCTAGCTGCAACCCCAAGACAGGCTAGATAAGTCATAAGGCCTTTTCTCACCAGTTTAAGTTAGCATGCTCTTAAAGGCATATGCCCAAAGGGGCCATGCATCTTTTACCCATACTTCATTGAATACCAAGCTCTAAAATTCCAGAAGTCTTCTAGTTAAGGGTGCTCTGACAGATCAAATGATAGCCCATCACTTGCTCTAAAATGCTCAAAGGTACCTTCCCAAAGTCAAGATGCAATTACCAAGGTGTATGCCAGCTATTTGAATAGTTTCCCATGAAAAGGGAGTTCATAAACAGTTCAGCAATTAACATTGCAAGTCTAAGAATGTCATCTGCATAGTGTTTGTATTGTAGATATGTAGTTTGTTTGATTTCTGTTGAGGCAACAAACATAAATCCATTAAGCACGATTTACAGTTTAGCTGAAAAACATTCATTTCTAGCTTAGCAACTTTGCACATTTATTTCTGATATGCTTTGTTTCATGTATTTTGCTGTATTCTCCTTTATTCTGAATGAAGAATGTACATAAAACTGTATGTGCTTGTTATTCATTTTAACGATGCATACTATTTCCCCCCTTCGCAATGGTTGTGTGACTATGAATGTGGTATATTTAATTAAGGGGCATCTGCCCATTCTATGAGTAGTGCTGACAGAGCATGTGCCCCTACAAAACACTTAGGTTCATAAGTTCATAGGTTCATAGGTGTCTACTAGGCTAATGACCCTGGAGCCTTTACAAGCCTAGCCCGTGGAATTGCTCTGGCTTTGTGCCGCCTGACATTAGTTCCTAGTGCCTCTATCGAGTACAGCTACTGGCGTGATCCCCGGGGTGAACTTTCTATTTCCCATCCACTCGTCAAGTTTTCTCTTGAAGAGGGCCAGTGAGGTGCTCTGCTTGACATGTATGGGAAGTCTATTCCATACCATGGGCAGTCTCTGGGTTATGAACCTGTCCCTCCAGCATGTTCTGTTGATTGTGGTAATGAGGTTGAGGTCTCTGGAGCATGTGGTGCGGAGGAAGTGGGATTTCTTTAGATGTAGCATTTCTAACAGAGCTGGGTCAGACAAGGCTTTGTAAGTCAAGCAGAGATTGTCTCTTAGTAGGCGATATGAGACAGAAAAAAGCTGGAGTTTTTTGAGTCTGTCCATGTAAGACGTGTTTAAGGCCTAGGATCCTCTTTGTGAGGTACTTTTGTGGCCTCTTCAGCTGTTGCAGGTGTCCGGTGAGGTACATGCCAAATGGGGCACTATACTCGATGACTGGTCTAATGAGGAAAGATTAGAGAAAGATGATGACTTCTTACTTCCTGGATGCAAAACCCTTGGTAATGAGATGTGCCACATATAAGGACTTTCTGACCACAGTGGCAATGTGGTGGTCGAAGGAGAGGTTACTGTCAACTTTTGTCCCCAGATCTCTTCTAACATAGTGTTCAGTGGACTACCATCGATGTGGCAATTTGTGGGAACTGAGTTTTTCCCAAAGGGGTTGGCGACGCATTTTTTGGCATTGAACTTAAGGCCATGGCTTTGACACCAGTCATTTGTCTCAGTGAGGCCTTTCTGAAGAATATGTGCATCACTTGGGGAGTTAATAATGGTTCCCAGCTTGCAGTCATATGTGAACTTGGTCAGCCAGAGTCCCTCTGTGTTGGCATGGACTTCTGAGAAGTAGATGCCAAACAGGAGAGGACCCAGGACCGATTCTTGTGGGACTCCACACGTGATTGGTCGGCAGTCTGTCTTGGAATCTGCTACTTTCATGCTGTGGGATCTATCTCTGAGCCAATTTGCAACCCATCTAGTGATACAGGGATTGATGCCTAGTTTGGTTAGTCTATCTATAATTTCTGAGTGGGGAATGGTAGCAAAGTCTCTGGCCAGATCAAGCTAGGCTGTATGAACCACCTTGTCCTTATCCACGGCTTTGGTGACTGACTCAAAGAAGTCTACCAGGTTGAGCAGGCATGATCTGCCCTTCACAAAACCAAACTGCATTGGGTCCAGAGTTTGGTGATTCCCTATATCCTTATTAATTAGGTCCATGATGATGCGCTCCATAGCCTTACATATCAGACTCATCAGGCTGATGGGGCAATAGTTCCCTGGGTCTGTTGTCGCTCCCCCTTTATGGAGAGGAATGACTGTAACAGTGCGCCATTCAGAAGGGACAAAGCCTGAGGTGAGGCTGTGACTGAACAGGGCACACAGGTGTGGTGTTAGTTCACTTTGTAGGTCATGTAGAATGCAGCCAGGGATATTGTTGGGTCCCATGGAAGCTGTATTCTTGACCTTGGACAATGCAGCTTTAACCTGTGCAGCAGTAATTCTGGGTGCCTGGCATTCTTCCAATATTGTGATTGGTCCTTGGGAAGGAGGGGTAAAGTTGGCACTGAATCTGTCTGCCAGTATGTTGGCAATATCTGTTGACTCAGTGTAGGAGGTACCATTGTACAGTAACTCAGAGTAAATCTGGGTATTGTCGTGGAGATTCTTGACATAGCTATAGAAGGCCTTGTGATTGTCTTTAGTATCTGCTGCAATTCTGCCTTCATAGCTAGCTTTAGAGGATTTTATGAGGGATCTCAACTTTTTGTTGAGGCTAATAAGGGAGTTTCTTCAGTCTTGAGACTTCACCTTTTTCCTGCAACAGTTTCTTCCTTTTGTTGTACAGTTTGTTAATGGCAGGGGACCACCAGATTGGCCTCCAGTGTTGACAGGAGAACATCTTGGTTCTGTTGGGTATGGCTAGTTCCATGCATTTATGTATGTGTTTGTGCAGTGCACTGGTGTATGATTCAGCAGTCATGCAACTATTTTCCATTTGCATGGGTGCCGTGAAGTTAGCCACCTCTGTTTTTAGGAGCCCAAAGTTAGCTTTGGAGAAGTTTTCCATGGTGGTTACTTTTGTGGGGGGGTGTGGGTGGGATGTGGATTTCCATGGTAATTAGTTTGTGGTCGGATCTAACCAGGAAGGAATTCACTATTGGTGTAGAGCAATGCTCCCCCATGTTGGTAATAACCAGGTCAAGGATATTGCTCCCGCTAGTGGGGATAAGAATGAACTGGTCCAGAGCACTGGACTTAATGAATTTAGGAAATGTTGGGCAAATATATTGGTGCATGAGTAGTTTTCCCAGTTAATGGAGGGATAGTTAAAGTCACCCAGTATGAGGGTGTTGGGTTGGACTCTAATATTTTCCAGGGTGCTTAGGAATGTGGAGTGAGAGTCCTGGGACATGATTGGGGACCTATAGCAGGCTATGGCTGAATCGCTGTCTTTCCCAGTGTTTTTGTACCTGAAGTATCTCCAATGCATTATGCTCTTCTGGAGGCATGCATATCCTTAATGAATATGGAGGCACCACTGCCTTTGGAGCTTCGGTCCAAGTTCTGGGGCCTATAGGTATGGAAAGAGTTATAGCCTGGTAGTGCAGGAGTGCTTTCTGCTGCTTTAAACAAGGTCTCCTTTACAGCACAGATGTAAGGTTCTCCATTTTGAGCAGGGCTTCAAGCAAGTGCATCTTGAGATTTAGACTCCTAGTACTGAGCAGCATGACCCTCAGATTGAATATAGTTATAGCTGTTACAGTGGTACTTTGGTCTTTGGAAGACATACTAAAAAAGGCATTATTGGGGTGGCAAGAGCTTTAGCCAGTATCTGAAAACCCAGGGTTGACAGATGCAGGCCATCTCTGGCAAAGCATCGAGGTCTGTCAATCATGTCCTCCCAACCAGACAGATACTGGATCCCTTTAGAATGACACCAGAAACTTAGCCAATTGCTGAAATCAATCATTTTCTGCTTGTACTGTGGTATCATTCTGGGTGATGGTAGGATGCTGCTCAGGGCTAGGGTCATACCTGCCTGGGTCACATAATCCGAGAGCTTCTCCATGTCTCTTTTCATGTAGTCCAGGGAGGTATGTCTCAGGTCAATCACACCCACATGGACAATGACAGAGTCATACAAGTAATTCTTGAGTGACCTGAGTGTGTGTGTTATGTGACAGATCCTGGCACCCGACAGACAGCTGACTGTTACCTTCTCCTTATTGAGCCTAGTGAGTGGGATATCAGTGTGCCTCATTATTGAATCACCTATGATTAGTGTATTGGGCATGCTGTTTTGCCTTGAGGGCTTGGGTTGAGGGGCACACTGTGTAGGTGAGCTATATGTCTTTGGATTTGTGCTGTGTTCTTTATTCATTTGTACATTTTTTAAATTTTAATTTTGAATTTTACAGGCTGACTGTTCATTTTAGTTAGTTTTAGGGAATTTCTATGTTTATTTTTCATGAATATTGGATTCTATTTTAGTGGTTTCCTTGTAGCGGTATGAATAAGTGCACATCGGTGATCTTTCTCTTTCTTTAACTGCAGCTGATGCATTATTCTAGAGTAAATGTTAGAGTAACATCATGTTTAGCTTCATGCAAACAGAAACAAACATAAAAGTCCTGGACAGAGTGAAATGTGCTGGGGAGCATAGGGTAGATGAACAAGGCACAGAGGAAATAATTAATTTTTCAAACATTCAGTAAACAGAAATAAAATTAAAGCTCTGCAGCCTGAATATTCTGACTACCCTTAGGGTTTTCTTTCTTTCATTAAAAGAAACAACAGCTTGGTTCAGGTCATAAGCAGGGGAGGCAGAGTGACAGCGAGGTGAGCTTAACCCTATCATCGGAAAATGGAGTCCATATTAATCTATGAAACCAGAACTCCTTAGGGCTTGTTTTCAGACATAGAGGGCACGACAGCTGAGCTAAAGTTATTCTTATTTTTGCTGCAACTGGTGAATTTAATCAAATAGTGTGTCAGATAAATAACCACACACAGCAGAGCCTTCAAATGGCTTCAGTTACAGCTCAGTGTGTCTGTCACAGGACCAGAGAGGAAACTAAATTTACAGTGCATTTTAAATTTAGCAGGCAAGCAGAGTTGTATAAAATAAAATGACCTCCTTTATACTATGGGTTCCAGGAATTATTTTTACAGGTTATTATCATTATAAGTCTATGATCCATTGTCCTCATAATTAAGCATACCATTCTCGTCAAAACCAAAGACTGGGTATATCATTCATGAGTGTAGGAGAATATCTTTGATTTTCAGATACATAGGTAAAATTCCTTGTGAACGTACAGGCATTTTTAATTAACAATACTGATCATCATAAGAACTGAAAGTTTCTAGTGCACCAGGCAAAATGTCTTCAATTGACTAGCAGTGCTGACCCTCATATCCATCAATAAACTAAATATATTCTGGTCAAAATCTTTTCACAGAAAAAAGTCTTGGCAAGTAGTTTCCTAGCTTCTTTTTATGGGGAAGAGTTATAGATGTAAACATGAATGTTTAGCACATCACATTAATATTTATGAAGAAAAGCACTCTTGTGTTTGCTTTCAAAATAGTATTTCTTTTCCTTCGACTTAATAACCTTATGGTAGATATCCTTGTGCCTTTTTTCCGACTACAAACCATTAGCAAGTAAATATTAGCATCTGATCACTACAATAAAAATGTGTTCTTGCATAAATAAAGTAAAATTGCTGGCATTCAATAAAACAATGTTACAATAACCAAACCATGTAGGAACTCAGGCTTGTGTTAAAAATATAGAAGCTACATCAGATAAGGAATTAGCAGCTTGAATTGTACCTAGTACTAGTAGAAATTAGAGAGATATTTTAAGTAGCATCAAAAAATAAATGTTTGAGCAATATGCATTCATTCATTTTTTATACCAGCTTTATTTATCCTGTTTAGGAATGAGGGCAAAGCAGACTGTACCCCAGCACTCACTGCATATAAGATGCAGAATCAGACACTTATGGAATGCCATTTTACAGCAGGAAGCACCACACATACACAAATACACAAACATATCCCTGTTTTGGAGGATGAGAAAGATAACTTAAGCAGCATGTCTTTGAGATTTGGGAAGAAACCAGAGCTCCAGCAAAACTCCATGTAGACACAGGAAGCAGATGTAGCCTAGCTGCACAGAACGCAACCTCTCCAGGAACCAAACCAGAAAACAAAGTGCTTTGATGTAAAAAAGTTTACCACAGTACCACACCAAAGACATAGGTGAACCCTATGAAAAATATAAAAAAATATATAAAAATGTGCACAGCTACAACTTGGCCAGGTATAATATAATTAAAATATGACTGCACTGGGACCGTATCTCTGTTTTAAAAACAAGCTGCAAGCAGCAGGGAAGGATTCTTTGACCATATTGAGAAGAAAATGTTCAAACCGTTCTATGGCTAAGGAAACTTTACATCTGCAGTACTCTGCTACGGGGAAAAGAGAATGATATCCTGTATGACTTAATGATACCATCATGAATGCTACAAGTCTTTTAAAACAATCACCCACAGAGGTACAGGATAGCAAAAAATACTGAACAACTTGAGAAATATGTTCACAGGTAAGCCCGTCTGCACTCGACAGGACAAAGACCATGTGCACAGAGAAACCCAGCAACCTATAAAACAGGTTACTTAGAAGCTGCTTGAAAGAAAAGTCAGATTAGAATGAAGAACTACAGGAGATACTGACTATGGGAATTATCTAGGACTCCAAAAGACTGCTGCCTTTATGAGTAGAACCTGCTCCTGTAAAAGGGATGTCAACTTCAGATTCAAATTTGGCAAAGATTCCGGATTAAAAACTGCTTGTCTGACAGGTATCGCTCTGAAGCTCCAGCTGGAGATGGCAAAAGTGACTTATCTTCGGCATGGGTTTGACAGAAACAGCATCAGGATGCTATCTACTTGGGTGGAGGCCTTCCAGGCATGGCCTACTTTTACAACATAAAGGAAGGTGAAGCAATTTCTGATAAATGCAGAGCACTACTAAGTATGTAATGGAAAAAAGTTAATTTGGACTCTGGCGTGTGAGCAAGCTTTTCAGAAAATGAAAGACACTTTTGTGTCTTACTGTACTAACAAATTAAAAGTAAATTCAAAAATTCATTGTACAGACAGGTGCTACTGTAGTAACAAGACCTGTATAGACAGTTAATAATCCATTATTCAGATAGATGCTTTTTAAACATAGTCTGGAGGCATTACTCAAAAAGAACTGTCACAGCGTGGAATTGCCAATGATGCACTACAGCATGAGGTTCCTGAAAAGACACATATATATATATATATATATATATATATATATATATATATATATATAGCTATATATAGCAATTGTGAATAACAAATGTCTCAGTTTAGTATTGCGCCTTTAAAAGCTGAAGACTACAGAACATCAAAAAGTGTACAGTTGTCCCTTAAGTAGCTGTACCACATTATCAGACAGAATGACAACAGCTTTGGTGAAATATAGGATTACAGTCCTTTAACTTGAAAATTCAACTTTGAAAAGGAGTCACAGCTATCACAATGGGGTTCTTATCAAGTGACAGACCCTGGATATTATTTATAATACAGTGGCAGAAGGCAGGTTTGGACTGAGAGAATTAAACCAGTATGAACAAATCACAGCCATTCATTGTGTCTGGTTGGCCCCAGAAAAAAGATTGTGGCTCTAGACAGGTTACCTGGTTAACAAATGGGTATATGCATACCCATCTCAGAAAACCTTGTCTTTGCAAATAACCTAAAAACTACAGTCACTCATGGTACATCTTAAAGGTTCCTTCTCTTAGTCCTACATTTTCTAATTTATAGAAAAGCAAAGTGACAGCTACAGATTCAAAATCTCTTTTCAGATTTATAAAAGTCAGGTCTTGCCAACACACCTCCCCATGCTAGCATGTGTAAATTTCTGTTATGATATTAAAAGCACATTGCATGTGTGCTAGTAGACCACATTTGTTAATGCAGTCCAGGAAATGAGCATGCATTCTCCTCAAATGTCTCTTAGGGGGAGTAAGTTTAGACATGGCTCAAAAGTTCTTGACAGAAGAGGGATTGTATACATTAGGTAGTTAAAGCTGTCTGTTGTCTTTATTTTATTTTTTATTAGAGCAGTATGGATAAGTGAAAATGTTTTTCAAAATGTAGCAAATTCTAGTTTCTATTAGGGGTAGAACTACTTCTGTCTGAAAGTTCTTGCTTACCAGGTCTGAATATCTCTTCAGCACTTTGCATTTTTCTATGTGGGTAAAGTGTTATTTTAAAATCAGAATAGTGTGAGTGTGTGACTACATTTATATTTTCAGATTGCTTAACAGAGATATATTTTTTTCTTTATAATTGTTTTACTATGCATCATCATCTTCTTTCGGCTGTTCCCGTTAGGGGTCAGCACAGCGGATCATCTGTTTCCATTTCTTCCTGTCCTCTGTGTCTTGCTCTATCACACTAACCACCTGCTTGTCCTCTTTCACCACATCCATAAACCTTATCTTAGGCCTTCCTCTTTTCCTGTTACCTGGTAGCTTCATCCCTAGCATCTTTTTCCCAATATACTCAGCATCCCTCCTCAGCACATGTCCAAACCAACATAATCTTGCCTCTCTGGCTTTGTCTCTAAACCTTCCAACCTGGGCTGTTCATATAATATACTTATTCTTAATCCTGTCCACCCTCATCACACCCAGTGCAAATCTTAACATATTTAACTCTGCCACATCCAGCTCTAACTTCTGCCTTTTTGTTAGTGCCACTGTCTCCAACCCATATAACATAGCTGGTCTCACTACCCTCTTGTAGACCTTCCCTATCACTCTTACTGGTACTCATCTGTCAGAAATCACTCCTGACACTCTTCTCCACCCACTTCATCCTGCCTGTACTCTCTTCTTCACCTCTCTTCCACACTCACCATTACTCTGAACTATTGATCCCAAGTATTTAAACTCATCCACCTTCACCACCTCTACTCCTTGCATCCTCACCTTTCCTCTATCCTCCCTCTCATTCACACACATATATTCTGTCTTAGTCCTGCTGACCTTCTCTCTGGAGCATATTTCCATCTCTCCAGGGTCTTCTCCACCTGCTCCCTTCTCTCACTACAGATCACAATGTCATCTGCAAACATCATAGTCCACGGGGACTCCTGTCTGATCTTGTCTATCAACCTGTCCATCACCATTGCAAATAAGAAAGGGCTCAGAGCTGATCCATGATGTAATCACACCTCCAACTTAAATGCATCCATCACTCCCACCTCAGACCTCACCGCTGTCACACTACTCTTGTACATATCTTGTACCACTCTTACATACTTCTCTGACACTCCCGACTTCCTCATACAATACCACAACTCCTATCTAGGCACCCTGTCATATGCTTTCTCTAAGTCTACAAAAACACAATGCAACTCCTTCTGACCTTCAATGTACTTCTCCATCAACACTCTCAGAGCAAACATTGCATCTGTAGTGCTCTTTCCCGGCATGAAACCATACTGCTGATCACTAATCATCACGTCCCTTCTTAACCTATCTTCCACTACTCTTTCCCATAACTTCATGCTGTGACTGATCAGTTTAATCCCTCTGTAGTTACTACATCTCTGCACATACCCTTATTCTAAAAATCGGTGCTAAAACAATTTTTCTCCATTTCTCAGGCATCCTCTCACTTACCAAAATTTCATTAAACAATCTGGTTAAAAACTCCACTGTCATTTCACCTAAACACCGCCATGCTTCCACAGGTATGTCATCTGGACCAACAGCCTTTCCGTTCTTCATCCTCTTCATAGCTATCCTTACTTCCTCCTTGCTAATCCATTGCACTTCATGATTCACTATCTCCACATCATCCAACCTTCTCTCCCTCTCATTCTCTTCATCCATCAACCCCTTAAAGTACTCTTTCCATCTGCTCAACACACTCTCCTTGCTTGTAAGTATGTTTCCCTCATTATCCTTTATCACCTTTACCTGCTGCACATCTTTCCTAGCTCAGTCCCTCTATCTAACCAATTTGTACAGGTCCTTTTCTCCCTCCTTAGTGTCCAACCTTTCATACAAATCTTCATATGCCTTATCCTTAGCCTCTGTCACCTCTTATATTCCTGTCTACTTTCTTCATCTCTCTGACAATCCCACTTCTTCTTTGCCAACCTCTTTCCCTGTATACTCTCCTGTACTTCCTCATTCCACCACCAAATCTCCTTGTCATCCTTCCTCTGACTAGATGTCATACCAAGCACCTTTCTATCTGTCTCCCTTACTAGCTCTGCTGTAGTTACCCAGCTATTTGGTAACTCTTCACTGCCACCCAGTGCCTGTCTTAACTCTTCCTGAACCCAGCTCACAATTACCCTTTTTCATTTTCTACCATTTGATCCTTGGTGCTGCCCTCACACTCCTCCTCCTCTTCTTGATCACCAACGTCATCTTACAAACCACCATCCTATGCTGCCTAACTACACTTTCCCCAGTCACCACTTTACAGTCTCCAATCTCCTTCAAACTGGCCCTCCTACATAAGATATAATCCACCTGTGTGCATCTTCCTCCACTCTTGTATGTCACCCTATGCTTCTCCCTCTTGTTAAAATACTTATTCACCACAGCCATGTCCATCCTTTTCGCAAAATCCACTACCATCTGACCTTCTGCATTCCTTTGCTTAACACCATACCTACCCATCACCTCCTCATCCCCTCTTTTCCCTTCACCAATATGCCCATTGCAATCTGCTCCAAATACCACTCTCTCACCCTTGGGTACAGTCATCACCACTTCATCCAACTCACTCCAAAATTTTTCTTTCTCGTCCCTCGCACAACCAACTTGTGGAGCATATGCACTAACAATATTCATCATTACACCATCAATTTCCAACTTCATAAACATCACTCTATCTGACACTCTTCTCACCTCCACAACACTCTTAGCATACTATTCCTTCAGGATAACTCCTATGCCATTTCTCCTCCCATCCACACCATGATAAAACAATTTGAACCCACCTCCGATACACCTAGCCTTACTCCCCTTCCATCTGGTCTCTTGCACACACAATATACCAACCTTGCTTCTGTCCATCATATCGGCTAGCTCTCTCCCTATACCAGTCATACTGACAACATTCAAAGTTCCAACCCTCACTACCACAGTCCTAGCCTTTCTCCTCTCTTCCTGCCTTCGGCCATGTCTTCCCCCTCCTCTCCTCCTTCGGCTAACAGTAGCCAAGTTTCCACCAGCACCCTGTTGGCTAACAGTACTGGTGGCGATTGTTATTAACCTGGTCCTCGACCGATCCAGTATGTAAATATTTACTGGTGTCCGCATGAATTATTTGGCCAAGTTTTACACCGGATGCCCTTCCTGACACAACCCTCCCCATTTATCCGGGCTTGGAATCGGCACAAAAAATGCACTGGTTTGTGCATCCCCAGTGGCTGGGTAACCCTCTAAAAGGAGGCCATTTTAGACTAAGCTAACTTTTTTATTCAGTGGTAATTGGTGAATCCTTTATCTTTGAAACACTTAGCTAGTATCTTTTCTTTGAGTTCAACTGAGGTGGTGAAAATGTGAACATTTCCCCAAACCATAGAATGGCCAAGTGCTCCACTGGGTACACAGTGTGTGATTTCATTTATTAGGCATAGCAGCTGATTGACATTAAGACAGACAACAAGGCAGCATTTAACTCTTGTCTGTAAAGCTCAGGCTATTGAAATCTGTGGTTTATAGTGGAACTTGCAGGGAGCTGGTTATGTCTAAAACCACAATAGACCAGTGAAGAACTCATTATTAAATTTATCTCACTTCAGAGCCTCAGATCCATATAATCTAGCCATGTGTCTCTATTGCATGCCTTCCTTATCCATTCCCTTTGCTTCAGTCAGCAGTGGATTGGTAATCCATCTCAATATTTTATCAGTAATAATGGTGGCATCTGTATAAACATCAAGGATGGAACCATTGCTGCCGTACTGACAACAGTGGTGGCATATTTATCTTCAGTGACAGTGCAACTACTGCTTGACCTTATTATAGATAAGAAAGGAACTAAATTAAATAACCGCACTGCCTTTCAACTGGAACAAGGTCAGCTCCTTACCAAAACTGATGTTTATATGGAGAATAAAGACTTGCCATAAGAACATGCATAATCAAAAGCTGAAGAAACTCATCTGTACTACTGACTCTTGTACCTGTTTTCTCATTGCCGTAATACTCTGCACTGTGTATATTAATTAATATCCATGGAAGCTTTTTATGATGTAATGTTTGACAATGCATCTTTTGTCTGGAGCACTTCTTCTATCACCTCCCCTATGAGTTCTACTCACTTAGACCTCCCCATTAACAAACAAAATTGAAAATATTTAACAGATAACTGCCATTTCTAAAAATGATAGCCAACCTTTGTATTACTCGCCTTGTTTTGTTTGGTCTTACAACTTTCATTATAAATAATTCTTCCTGTCATAATGGAAGGATACTTTGTTAATCAGCCCTGGTTCAAGGCTTGTACCACACAGAACTGTCAAGTGAAGTAGATATGATTAACTAAGTTAAGACATGCTCCACAGGTAAGCAGTCAGCTTCTCTTCAGAGAAAACATACAGGATAAAAAAAGAAAAGTCACAACCTTAGCTGAGTAATGCAGAGCAAGAGGTACATATTAGCACAAGACAGCAATCTCTAATGGCTTTGTGTTAGCTTGTGAAACCATGCATGGCCATACCATGTAGTATAAATCTGCACTTGCTGTTGCCACAGAGCAACCAAGTATAGCAAATGTGAAAAACCTACTGTCTGGGCCCAGTCAGCTGGACACAGTATTGGTTCTATTTAAGTATC